>NC_056743.1:944021792-944091792 GCF_019279795.1 Protopterus annectens | reverse complement strand
AACAGGCAGTCAACTGGTGTTGGGGTGTATCAGATACCCCTAATTTTATGTATGTAGAGCCATTCTGTGGGGAAGCTAGTGGTAATTGCCCCTGGACATTTCCAAAAGAAGGCAGAGCCACTGTTGTCTGGCCCAGAAGGGAGTCACCCCAATGACTATGGGGAGGCTTCCTTCTGAATCTTTAAATTTATCCTAGATATTAGAGGAATGAGTGAAAAAGCATACAAGAACATTCCTGCCCAAGGACAGGGAAAGGCATATGCCTTCCAAGCTTTCTTGCATGGATTCCTGGAGCAGAATCTTACAAACTGACTGTTCAGACAGGAGGCAAGGAGGTTTACTTGATTAACTCTCTACAGATGCATCAAACCTTGAAAACCCTGTGATCTAGTTTTCCTTCATGAAGGTCTACATTTGTCCTGCTCAGCTTGTCTGCCACACAGTTTACTTTAAGAGTGAGATTGTCCTTTGATGCTACATTCCAAGCTAGCATGGCTAGCTGATGTAACACATGTATTATGGTATTGTCTGTAACAACCTGAAGAGGTCCTGTGCACCAAATGATAATTCAGAGTGTGGAGTGCCTTGATCAGGGCAAACATGTTTTTTATATTTATGTGATTATATATGTCCACGGTGTCCCACAAACCTTTTATCCCTTCTGAAACTGTTCCCCAAGCAAAGTACGAGGTATCTGTGCTGACTGCTTTGGAACAGTGATGGAGAAGGGGACACTTAGATTTAGGGACACCTGCTGTCTCCACCAAATATCTCTTCTGACAAACCCTACCACTGGGATCTAAAAAGATAAAGGGTGTTAGTGCTGGGACAAGAGACTCTGATACTATTGTATTTTTCTCATGTGGAGTCTTGCCAGGGGTATCATAAAAACGTTGTATGTAGAAAAGCAGCTATCAAGTACGGCAGGTGCCAGGCAAGCAAGCTAGGTAGATCCAAAAAAAGAAAAAGCCAGCACCAGAGAAGATCTGAGGATACAAATTTTATTAAACTGAAACTAGACCGGTTTCAGCACAAGGCTTTCTTCAGTAGTATATTCTATGTGTTTGAAAAAGATCACCTGCTTAAATAGCTTCCATAGTTCCAAAAAAAGAATGACATCACTTCCTGTAGTTAACAAAAACTAAAAATGGTTAATTTAGACATTAATATAGTAAAAACCATACAATATGTTAACATAGAGAATAAAATGATGGTATTAATCAATTCTTAATACTTCAGTTATGTTCATGAATGCAAATAAATTGCAAAAATTATAGTCGTATATTAAATAGCTGTACTAAGAAAAATAATGATTGGTAAGAAAAGAATGTTACCATAATATAATTGGAATGTCATTCAAATAGTTTGATGTCATCAAAACAGATCAATATAAATAAAAATAAAAATAAAAATCGTGTTTATTCAATAAGGGATACTAGAGAATGGCATTAGTCAAAGTTTGTCATTCAATCCCGGAGGAAAAAGCCCCCCAAGTTTGATGATCCATCTTTTCTCTTTCTTATTTAAAATATCATGCCACCCTGTTTTGAATGATCGGTTTCCAGTGATGTGATCAATAATGATGAAAGAGAATTTTGCAGTGGGATGCTTAATTGTATGTCTATATAATGCGTTAGTTATACTATGATTTCTGATGTCCCCTGGGTGTTCTGAAATCCTTATGTGGAACTGCCTTGAAGTTTGTCCAACATAAAAGGCCTGAGAAGTACATGTGGCAAGATAAATTATCCAATCAGAACTACAGTTACCAAAAAATTCAATATTGTAAATATGACCAGTGTTTTTACTAGTAAAACTGGTGGTTTTAAAAATATACCCACAGAAACTGCAGTGACCACAGGGAAATATACCTGTGAGTTTGTCCCCTGTAAGAGTTCTCTGAGAGAGAGTGTCATCCTTAAAGATTGCTTTTCTATAATGTGAGAAGTGAGAACCAAGTGTTTTACCCTTCCTATATGAAAAATAACACCATTCCTCAAGGTAACCTTCTAAAAGGGGATGTGAGTTGAGTATGTTCCAATGGTTGTTAATAATATTTATTAAACTTCTGCTGTTCCTACCATAAGTGGTAATGAATCTACATGTATCAGCACTTGTCTCTCTCCGTCTCGTTTGATACTGCAGAAGGGAGTCCCTGGGTTGGTTACTGCTCCAGTTAGCCGCAGAGTTAATAATCTCTGGCGAATATCCCATGGACAAAAATCTATTAGTTAAGTCATCATGGTGTGTAATGAGATCATCCTCGGAAGAACATATTCTTTTGATCCGGAGAAACTGAGATTTTGGTGTATTTTTGATAATGTGTTTTGGATGGAGACTGTCTGCATGCAAAAGGGTGTTGTATTGCGAGAATTTTCTGTGAACAGAAGTTTTGAGTGTATTGTCCAATTCTCTTGATAAATGGACATCCAGAAAATGTATTTCCTTCTTATGATACTCCACAGTGAATTCGATGCCCCAAATGTTCCCATTGAGATGCTCAATAAATTCCTGGAGATAGTCATCACCTCCTTTCCACACTAGCCAGCAGTCATCCAGGTATCTTCTCCATATATCAATCTCTGGTAAATATGTGTTATGCATTGGATCATAGATGATCTGTTCTTCAATAAAACCCATAAAGAGATCTGCGTAAATGGGTGCAAATGAGGCGCCCATAGCCGTGCCTTGAAGTTGCCAATAGCAATCTTGTTGGAAGTAAAACACGTTTTTAGTAAGAATGTGCTTAGCCAAACATACCAGTAGTGTATTCAATCCTGGTGGATACATGTTGGATTTATTTAACCAAAACTCCAAAGCCATTAAGCCCGCCCGATGTGGGATACTGGTATATAAAGATTTTACATCAAGAGTACACATTAACCATTCAGGTTCCAATTGAGAATCTGATACAATCTGTAGGAATTCGGTGGTATCCTGAATTCTAGCTCGAATGAGTGGTAATAGCGGTTTGAGTTTTTCAGTAAGAAAAATAGATAACGGTTCATTGAGTGACCCATTACCAGATACTATGGGTCTGCCTGGTGGTTTATGGACAGATTTATGAATTTTAGGTAATAAGTAAAGGTGTTGCTTGGTAGGATCTTTGACTGTCAAGTGTGTTTTAGTTTTATCTGAAATAATACCTGTTTCCACTGCTTACTCCAGGAAATCATGAATTTCACGTTGAAAACTGGGTGTGGGGTCAATGTCCATTTTCATATAGTGATGATGGTTAGATAGTTGTCTGTAACCTTCATCCCGATAACAATCGGTATCCATAACAACCACCGCACCCCCTTTGTCAGCAGGAATGATGACAATATCAGTATTATTTTTAAGTTGTGTTAAGGCTAGTTGCTCTTTCTTGGAGAGATTGTGCCTCATACTCTCCTCTAAATTTAAATGAAAATGTATATCCTTAATTACGGCCTGCTGAAAAACAGCAACATGTTTATCCATAGGAGGATTGAATGTTGATTTATGAAATCTGAAATCAGATGATCTTTGAGTGTCATCAGACTTATCCTGTTGTTTGAAAAACAGTTTGAGGTTAATTTTTCTACAAATATCTATGGCATCAGATACTAATGAGCTTTCATCAATGAAGAATCCGGGAATAAAACCAAGACCTTTATTGAGTAAAGAGTATTGGTTATCAGATAAAACATATTTGGAGATATTTAACACATTGGTACATGGTTCACTTATTTCACTATTGACATGAATAGCTCTTCTAGACTTGTTACCCCTATGTTTCCGTCCTGCCCGATGTTTCCTGCCCCTAAAGGGACCTCACTTGTTCTTCCCCTTTTGGCATGTGGTGATTCCCCAGTGCTCAGTATTTCTGTGTCTGGAGTGGAGGATTCGTCACCAGAGGTGGTGTTACTAAGTCCTGTCTTTTTCAAAATGGACCTAGGCCTCTTTTTGCATACAAAAGAAGCATTCCTGGTGCCCTGAGCGAACCTGACTCCCCTCTGAGACTCAAATTGTCTGCCCCTCTCATAATCCTCCTTGTCTCGGCCAAATTTATTAAGTTTTTTGCTTTTGAGGTCGTTTTCCAAAAGAGACATCTCCTTTGATAATTTGCTAAGACAATTTTGGAAGTTTGTATTTTCCTCAAACTGTTTGAGGTTATTACAAGTTTTTTCCACTTCCAGAGTATTGGCATGTACCGTTCTCTCATAGAATGATGCCAATATATTGACTCTGGCCATGGCGGCCTCCTGTTGTGCCATTTGCCAATCCTTAAGCAGAACATCATCTGGTGTACCAACCAGTGGTTGTATTTTGCATCTTAATCCCCTGGGGGATATTTTCTGCACCTGATATGCTTTGAACAATTTGTTGTGCCAGATGTTTGTTCTAAGCATTTTGATTTGTTTACCTAACTTCTGAAATAGGTGTTCGCAACCGTCAACTGGATCAATTGTTTCAAAATTATTAATTTCAGTCGAACCAATACCAATTCCAAATATCTTAAGATCGTCCTTATCAGAACATAAACCAGATAATAATTTCTGAAGATCGATGACCATAAGTTGCGTCAACTGGAAAAGAGAAAAAACGTACTGCCAGACCAAGCAAATTGAAAAATTGTCAGAGCAAATTAGTCCAAATATTATATATACTTCAATCAAAGATATCTATATAAGCCAATGACAATTTGGATCACATGGGAGTCTAGGTCCTGGACAGTCTAATAAAAATAATATGAAATCAGATGTATATGTCCTGATCAAAAAAAGGAATGCTGTCTATAATTAAAGAAGTCAGGACATATAAGGTTATTATTCATACATTCAGATAGAATGGACAGAGCACTGTGGATGACCCAATATGATTAGGTGTAAAATGCTTATAATCAAAAAAAGGATAAAATAATAATCAGAGAATTAAATATTGGGTAGGAAATAAACCCATCCCAGATGTCATAGTAGTGATGTTTTGGTGTGTCATCAATCTATCCAAAAAGATCGCAGGGACCCAGAGAAGTGTAAAATGTCTATACAGTAGCTAGAATCTATCTGTTATGCCATATAATTGAGTACATTCAAAAAATGACCAAAAAAATTATTTGTCTAATCATTAATCGGTCTGAACTTAAAAAAACATAAATCTGATAAAAAATTAGATAAAGGTTCTTGTTCGAATGAATAGGTAATATCAGCTATTACATCCTTGGTTAATCAAACTAGAGAATCAAAGCAGATTTCAAGTTTTTCAAGATGTGTGTGCCAACAAATCCTGAAATGTAGAGCTAAATGCCCGAAGAATAATCACATAGGTGATAGTTCAACCAAATTATAAATGCATAGACATATATGTTCCTAATACCCAATTGGTTTGGTCAATTAGATTGCATATTAATCATAAGAAAAAATATAACATATCAAGAGGTCATCAAGTATGCATAAATCAATAAGGTAATTGAAACCTGCAAAGCATAGCTGAAGTTAACATTTGTCAATAGGAAACTATTTTAGAGAACTATCAAAAGCTAGGATAGTCAAGTAGAAGGAAAAAACAGGCTTGGATTCCTTCCCATACATGAACAAATAGGGTCAGAACTGTTTGGCTAATTCCTGTCTAGAAAGGAATTATACACTTGTAAAATATTCATTTGGTGACAAAAATAATTATAGCTGAAACACGTGTGTGTACATGAATACTGAATTTTAAATATAAACAGACACAATGAACTACATTGGAATATCAAAAACATCAAGCATGAATTCCTTACTCAACAAAAGTATAGTATAATCAGACTGTTTAGGCGTATCCCTAAAATAAAGGAAAGATACACCAGATTGCTATAACTGAAATATATACAATCATATATCAAGCACAAGTGTCCATTAATAACAGTTCAGCGATTCCATAGTTACCAGCACAATGCTATATGTAGGTTGCCAAACAGTATCATTCCCAATATGTATTTCAAAGCCCCATTGGTCCCAAGTGTTGGTAAGCACAAAAGGAAAATCCGCCGGTCACAATCTTCCAAACATAGATGTTGTAAAGTCTATGAGAAAAAGGAAGTGTATTGCAGCCTGTAGTTATAAAAAGTGGTACCTGAAAGGAAATGTCAATAGTCCAAAACAAAATAGAAACCAGTGGCAGCTAGAAAAAGGGCTAAAGCGCCAACTCTTCAAATGCCATCTGCATTAGGTTGTCAAAAAACAGAGAAACAGTACCTAATAGATGATATAAACTGACCAAATTAAGCATAATCCAATGGCTGCCTCGAAGAAACGCTGTTGCGCTATCTGTATTTAGTTATCAAAAAACAGAAAAACAGTACCTGATATATGATATAAATTGTCCAAATTGAGCATAATCCAATGGCTGCCTTGAAGAAACACTGTCGCGCCAACCCTTAATGTACTGTCACGAGTTGGTTGACCCATGTATGAGCCCCATATGTTGAGTAAAGAGAAAAAGCCAAATGTGAATAGATGATATGTCCAAAGCTCCGTATCACTTAGTTCCAACCATAAAAAAGTGGTATAAAAATAATGGAAATCCTAGTATGAAAATATAGCATTGTTGACTGGCATCCACATGCAAAAACTTAAGCACAAGTGTATATCCGGACCCTCCACATCAGACACAGAAAAAATGGCGACACATTCCAAGATCTTCAAGACGCCAACAGCCAGGAAAAAGGAACGTTGTATATAGAAAAGCAGCTACTTTTCTCACCAATCATTATTTTTCTTAGTACAGCTATTTAATATATGACTAATTTTTGCAATTTATTTGCATTCATGAACATAACTGAAGTATTAAGAATTGATTAATACCATCATTTTATTCTCTATGGTAACATATTGTATGGTTTTTACTATATTAATGTCTAAATTAACCATTTTTGGTTTTTGTTAACTACAGGAAGTGATGTCATTCTTTTTTTTGGAACTATGGAAGCTATTTAAGCAGGTGATTTTTTTCAAACACATGGAATATACTACTGAAGAAAGCCTTGTGCTGAAACCGGTCTAGTTTCAGTTTAATAAAATTTGTATCCTCAGATCTTCTCTGGTGCGGTCTTTTTCTTTTTTTGGATCTACCTAGCTTGCTTGCCTGGCACCTGCCGTACTTGCTAGCTGCTTTTCTATATACAACGTTCCTTTTTGCTGGCTGTTGGCATCTTGAAGATCTTGGAATGTGTCGCCATTTTTTCTGTGTCTGATGTGGAGGGTTTGTCATTAGACACTGGCGTTCCTTTGGCTTTATAACTTCTATTTAGCAGTTCATATTTGGTGTTGTCGACCATTTCTATGGAGAGTTTGTTGTTTTTGGATTAGAGGACCTGTTTTTAGTCATCGGTTTCCGGATATACACTTGTGCTTAAGTTTTTGCATGTGGATGCCAGTCAACAACGCTATATTTTCATACTAGGATTTCTATTATTTTTACACCTCTTTTTTATGGTTGGAACTACGTGATACGGAGCTTTGGACATATCATCTATTCACATTTGGCTTTTTCCTTTACTCAACATATGGCGCTCATACATGGGTCAACCAACTCGTGACAGTACATTAAGGGTTGGCACGACAGTGTTTCTTCGAGGCAGCCATTGGATTATGCTCAATTTGGACAATTTATATCATATATCAGGTACTGTTTTTCTGTTTTTTGATAACTAAATACAGATAGCGCGACAGCGTTTCTTCGAGGCAGCCATTGGATTATGCTTAATTTGGTCAGTTTATATCATCTATCAGGTACTGTTTCTCTGTTTTCTGACAACCTAATGCAGATGGTATTTGAAGAGTTGGCGCTTTAGCCCTTTTTCTAGCTGCCACTGGTTTCTATTTTGTTTTGGACTATTGACATTTCCTTTCAGGTACCACTTTTTATAACTACAGGCTGCAATACGCTTCCTTTTTGTCATAGACTTTACAACATCTATGTTTGGAAGATTGTGACCGGCGGATTTTCCTTTTGTGCTTACCAACACTTGGGACCAATGGGGATTTGAAATACATATTGGGAATGATACTATTTGGCAACCTACATATAGCATTGTGCTGGTAACTACGGAATCGCTGAACTGTTATTAATGGACACTTGTGCTTGATATATGATTGTATATATTTCAGTTATAGCAATCTGGTGTATCTTTCCTTTATTTTAGGGATACGCCTAAACAGTCTGATTATACCATACTTTTGTTGAGTAAGGAATTCATGCTTGATGTTTTTGATATTCCAATGTAGTTCATTGTGTCTGTTTATATTTAAAATTAAGTATTCATGTACACACACGTGTTTCAGCTATAATTATTTTTGTCACCAAATGAATATTTTACAAGTGTATAATTCCTTTCTAGACAGGAATTAGCCGAACAGTTCTGACCCTATTTGTTCATGTATGGGAAGGAATCCAAGCCTGTTTTTTCTTTCTACTTGACTATCCTAGCTTTTGATAGTTCTCTAAAATAGTTTCCTATTGACAAATGTTAACTTCAGCTATGCTTTGCAGGTTTCAATTACCTTATTGATTTATGCATACTTGATGACCTCTTGATATGTTATATTTTTTCTTATGATTAATATACAATCTGATTGACCAAACCAATTGGGTATTAGGAACATATATGTCTATGCATTTATAATATTGGTTGAACTATCACCTATGTGATTATTCTTCGGGCATTTAGCTCTACATTTCAGGATTTGTTGGCACACACATCTTGAAACACCTGAAATCTGCTTTGATTCTCTAGTTTGATTAACCAAGGATGTAATAGCTGATATTACCTATTCATTCGAACAAGAACCTTTATCTAATTTTTTATCAGATTTATGTTTTTTTAAGTTCAGACTGATTAATGATTAGACAAATAATTTTTTGGTCATTTTTTGTATGTACTCAATTATATGGCATAACAGATAGATTCTAGCTACTGTATAGACATTTTACACTTCTCTGGGTCCCTGCGATCTTTTTGGATAGATTGATGACACACCAAAACATCACTACTATGACATCTGGGATGGGTTTATTTCCTACCCAATATTTAATTCTCTATTATTTTTCCCTTTTTTTGATTATAAGCATTTTACACCTAATCATATTGGGTCATCCACAGTGCTCTGTCCATTCTATCTAAATGTATGAATAATAACCTTATATGTCCTGACTTCTTTAATTATAGACAGCATTCCTTTTTTTGATCAGGACATATACATCTGATTTCATATTATTTTTATTAGCTTGTCCAGGACCTAGACTCCCATGTGATCCAAATTGTCATTGGCTTGTATAGATATCTTTGATTGAAGTATTTATAATATTTGGACTAATTTGCTTGGTCTGGCAGTACGGTTTTTCTCTTCCAGTTGACGCAACTTATGGTCATGGATCTTCAGAAATTATTATCTGGTTTATGTTCTGATAAGGACGATCTTAAGATATTTGGAATTGGTACTGGTTCGACTGAAATTAATAATTTGGAAACAACTGATCCAGTTGACGGTTGCGAACACCTATTTCAGAAGTTAGGTAAACAAATCAAAATGCTTAGAACAAACATCTGGCACAACAAATTGTTCAAAGCACATCAGGTGCAGAAAATATCCCCCAGGGGATTAAGATGCAAAATACAACCACTGGTTGGTACACCAGATGATGTTCTGCTTAAGGATTGGCAAATGGCACAACAGGAGGCCGCCATGGCCAGAGTCAATATATTGGCATAATTCTATGAGAGAACGGTACATGCCAATACTCTGGTAGTGGAAAAAACTTGTAATAACCTCAAACAGTTTGGGGAAAATACAAACTTCCAAAATTGTCTTAGCAAATTATCAAAGGAGATATCCCTTTTGGAAAACAACCTCAAAAGCAAAAAACTTCATAAATTTGCCCGAAACAAGGAGGATTATGAGAGGGGCAGACAATTTGAGTCTCAGAGGGGAGTCAGGTTCACTCAGGGCACCAGGAATGCTTCTTTTGTACGCAAAGAGAGGCCTAGGTCCATTTTGAAAAAGACAGGACTTAATAACGCCACCTCTGGTGACGAATCCTCCACTACAGACACAGAAATACTGAGCACTGGGGAATCACCACATGCCAAAAGGGGAAGAACAAGTGAGGTCCCTTTAGGGGCAGGAAACATCGGGCAGGACGGAAACATAGGGGTAACAAGTCTAGAAGAGCTATTCATGTCAATAGTGAAATAAGTGAACCATGTACCAATGTGTTAAATATCTCCAAATATGTTTTATCTGATGACCAATACTCTTTACTCAATAAAGGTCTTGGTTTTATCCCCGGATTCTTCATTGATGAAAGCTCATTTGTATCTGTTACCATAGATTTTTGTAGAAAAATTAACCTCAAACTGTTTTTCAAACAGGATAAGTCTGATGACACTCAAAGATCATCTGATTTCAGATTTCATAAATCAACATTCAATCCTCCTATGGATAAACATGTTGCTGTTTTTCAGCAGGCCGTAATTAAGGATATACATTTTCATTTAAGTTCAGAGGAGAGTATGAGGCACAATCTCTCCAAGAAAGAGCAACTAGCCTTAACACAACTTAAAAATAATACTGATATTGTCATCATTCCTGCTGACAAAGTGGGTGCGGTGGTTGATATGGATACCGATTGTTATCGGGATGAAGGTTACAGACAACTATCTAACCATCATCACTATATGAAAATGGACATTGACCCCACACCCAGTTTTCAACGTGAAATTCATGATTTCCTGGAGCAAGCAGTGGAAGCAGGTATCATTTCAGATAAAACTAAAACACACTTGACAGTCAAACATCCTACCAAGCAACACCTTTACTTATTACCTAAAATTCATAAATCTGTCCATAAACCACCAGGCAGACCCATAGTATCTGGTATTGGGTCACTCAATGAACCGTTATCTATTTTTCTTACTGAAAAACTCAAACCGCTATTACCACTCATTTGAGCTAGAATTCAGGATACCACTGAATTCCTACAGATTGTATCGGATTCTCAATTGGAACCTGAATGGTTAATGTGTACCCTTGATGTAAAATCTTTATAATATACCAGTATCCCACATTGGGCGGGCTTAATGGCTTTGGAGTTTTGGTTAAATAAATCCAACATGTATCCACCAGGATTGAATACACTTCTGGTATGTTTGGCTGAGCACATTCTTACTAAAAACGTGTTTTACTTCCAACAAGATTGCTATTGGCAACTTCAAGGCACGGCTATGGGCGCCTCATTTGCACCCATTTACGCAGATCTCTTTATGGGTTTTATTGAAGAACAGATCATCTATGATCCAATGCATAACACATATTTACCAGAGATTGATATATGGAGAAGATACCTGGATGACTGCTGGCTAGTGTGGAAAGGAGGTGATGACTATCTCCAGGAATTTATTGAGCATCTCAATGGGAACATTTGGGGCATCAAATTTACTGTGGAGTATCATAAGAAGGAAATACATTTTCTGGATGTCCATTTATCAAGAGAATTGGACAATACACTCAAAACTTCTGTTCACAGAAAATTCCCGCAATACAACACCCTTTTGCATGCAGACAGTCTCCATCCAAAACACATTATCAAAAATACACCAAAATCTCAGTTTCTCCGGATCAAAAGAATATGTTCTTCCGAGGATGATCTCATTACACACCATGATGACTTAACTAATACATTTTTGTCCAGGGGATATTCGCCAGAGATTATTAACTCTGCGGCTAACCGGAGCAGTAACCAACCCAGGGACTCCCTTCTGCAGTATCAAATGAGACGGAGAGAGACAAGTGCTGATACATGTAGATTCATTACCACTTATGGTAGGAACAGCAGAAGTTTGATAAATATTATTAACAACCATTGGAACATACTCAACTCACATCCCCTTTTAGAAGGTTACCTTGGGGAACGGTGTTATTTTTCATATAGGAAGGGTAAAACACTTGGTTCTCACTTCTCACATTATAAAAAAGCAATCTTTAAGGATGACACTCTCTCAGAGAACTCTTACAGGGGACAAACTCACAGGTATATTTCCCTGTGGTCACTGCAGTTTCTGTGGGTATATTTTTAAAACCACCAGTTTTACTAGTAAAAACACTGGTCATATTTACAATATTGAATTTTTTGGTAACTGTAGTTCTGATTGGATAATTTATCTTGCCACATGTACTTCTCAGGCCTTTTATGTTGGACAAACTTCAAGGCAGTTCCGCATAAGGATTTCAGAACACCTAGGGGACATCAGAAATCATAGAATAACTAACGCATTATACAGACATACAATTAAGCATCCCACTGCAAAATTCTCTTTCATCATTATTGATCACATCACTGGAAACCGATCATTCAAAACAGGGTGGCATGACATTTTAAATAAGAAAGAGAAAAGATGGATCATCAAACTTGGGGGCTTTTTCCTCCGGGATTGAATGACAAACTTTGACTAATGCCCTTCTCTAGTATCCCTTATTGAATAAACACAATTTTTATTTTTATTTTTATTTATATTTATCTGTTTTGATGACATCAACCCATTTGAATGACATTCCAATTATATTATGGTAACATTCTTTTCTTACCAATCATTATTTTTCTTAGTACAGCTATTTAATATATGACTATAATTTTTGCAATTTATTTGCATTCATGAACATAACTGAAGTATTAAGAATTGATTAATACCATCATTTTATTCTCTATGTTAACATATTGTATGGTTTTTACTATATTAATGTCTAAATTAACCATTTTTGTTTTTTGTTAACTACAGGAAGTGATGTCATTCTTTTTTTGGAACTATGGAAGCTATTTAAGAAGGTGATTTTTTTCAAACACATGGAATATACTACTGAAGAAAGCCTTGTGCTGAAACCGGTCTAGTTTCAGTTTAATAAAATTTGTATCCTCAGATCTTCTCTGGTGCTGGCTTTTTCTTTTTTTGTATCATAAAAACCACAGAAGCCATGAGACCCAAAATTCTGAGGTAGATTTATTTATTTTGTTTGTTTTTTTTTTTTTTTTTTTCTGTGGAAGAAATGGTCTTTGAACAGTAGTGTTTATTTGACATTCCAGAAACACAATCTTGTAAGCAGTCAAAAAAGACTTTTGAATGTTCTTTTGTTATCCCAGCTTGTGTAAGATATCTCTCACCAAAGACAGATATTCCTGGTATTTTGAAAAAGATACGCAAATCATCTAAATATGGAAAAATGTGGATAACCTGTAGCCTGCAATGAGCGATAACTGGAGATAGAGTGCTGAAAAGGATTTGCAAATGTGCCATAACATGATGAAAAGTATTCTTCTGTAGACATTTATGTTGGAAATCTTTTGTAGAAACGGATGTTTGTACTGAATATAACATTTTAAAGCAGACTGCCATTTTAATAAAGCAAAGTTACTAGTCAATAGGAATCTATGTACTGAGCTGAATAATTAGTGGGTATAATATATGGGCTTTAAAAGTGTCACAACTACAGTTAGCATTGTAATGACTGTCACCTGCACTGTTAAATCATTAACTTCCGAAGTAGCTAATTTAAAATGGTTTACACCTTTACATGTGCGTATTGCACACAGGCGACCATCAAATGTTCGAAAGACAGTTTTCAAGTTCTGAAAACTTCAAACGGAAGAAGGTTTGAATGTGCAATGAGCAAATGCACAGTGAGAGTCGCTCATTGCACATTCGACATTTAGGGGCAGACCGCACTATAGTTGGGAGTTGGAAATGGTTCCATTCCCCGCTGTAGTGCGATCTTGGAGTTAGAATAATAAAAAAGGGGGGTGCAGCCCCCCACATGGGGAGTGCAGGGGGGCTTGCCCCCCTGCATTACACTGCATATACTTTTGTTGTCGACATTCATGTTCGAAAAACAGCAAATCGGCTGTTCAATTTGCTGCTTTTTGAACATTAGAAACTGTCGCTTTTTCCAGTTTCGTTTTTACGATGCGAGGATATGACTACTCGCACAAGTGTGATTCGAGGTTTTAAAGGTAAACCTTTAAAATCATGCTTTTACTCGCTGATAATTTGCTGCCAATGTAAATGGCTTATCCATATGAAATTTCAGGTTTAGGTTACATGAAGTGGGAAATATGACAACTTCTGCACAAGATTATTTACTGCTCAGTCTGTTTTACAAATATTAAGATGTAGTATGCAAACACTTTTGTTGGCAGTTTCCCACTAGTTAAGTCTCAATAATATTTTTGAAATATTTAAATGAGTAAATAGCTGCACTATAATGGCAATGATTAATATCGATAAGGGGAAATCTTGCTGAATACCCAACTAGGTTTTACTTGGGCACAAATTAACTTCTCTTTACAATTTTTTTTTATTTGTATGTTGTTTGTATGTATACTTACACAATCATATGTATTTTGAACCTCTGCAGTTAACTTGGCTGTACAATGTATTTTAATTGCTCAGGATTGTTACATGTACTTGGAGATTTTCTCCCCAAGCCTGCACTGAAAATGGGATCTCACAGCCCAGTGGACTATCCCAGTAATCAAATGCCAATAAACAAATACAAGTACAAATGATTGTTTTAATGAACATGTATCAGTTCTGACAGAGGCCTTCACATTTCTTAGCTGCAATGAAGCAACTACAATGAATACAGATGAATGCCTTTTCAGTATAAAGGTTTAAGCAGCATTAATGTTTTTTTTCCCTTCTTTTTGTGAAGAGCAAGACCTACAACACTATATTTCTTTATAGTGTTGTACTCTAACAGCTACAAGATAAGACCACTCTGTTTTTGATTTTTTGGGTCACAGTTTGTCTACACTGATTCCTGGTCTTTAGTCTTGTTTAATTGCAATGTTGCTTTACTTTAAATGTTTTTTTAAAGATTCAGAATTTCTATGTTAGGATGAGGAAGCAAACATTTGGGGTGCTTTTTTTTTTACTGTAAATTATTCAGCTGCATCTGAATGGTAGCAAGTAGGTGAGAAATAGCATTTTTATTTATGGTAAAAAGCGCAAGACATGGTTTAAGTCTGAGAACTGGCATGTAAGACTGCTCTGTAACCAATTCTGATTTTTCCTATGTTTTTTGAGTTGCCTCTGTCCCTTACACAACTTTGACTTTAGATGCCCATCTGTCTTATTGCATCTGCTCACAGTATTAAGTACTCTAAAATCAAAATGGGACGTCGCTTCCCTTAGAATGATTAATTCATATACACTACATAAACCCTGCAGCACTTAGATTAACCTGTTTTTATATCTCTGAGTTAATTCTCTTATGAAGGAGGTAGCAAAGTCCTAGCTAGGGCCAACCAAACAAAGATGCAAGTAAATAAATAATGCTTCAGTACACATCAGTACTGGTCCTAACTGCATGTCAAATACAGAATTACAACATGTTGGCATATGGTTACAAACAGGAAAAATAATATAAACTTATATGCTTTTAACAACTTCTGAATATTATTCTACATACTCCTTTCCTAGATCAGAATATGCAGCGAACACTTGAACTTGCCATCTCCACATTCTTGAACTGGGACTCGGACAATAATGAATTGTTTGATGCTCAAATAAAACTTCCTTTTCAATAGGACCAGTGATTACAAGATTCATATATTTACTTAAGCTATAGTCAAAGTTCTCATTACATAACACAGTCAATACACTTTATTCCAGCAGAATTTATGCCAAAATACTTGCCTGTTCATCCCCAAAATCCTCTAGTTCTGGTAGATACATACCTTGAAACATTACACCACACACAAAGTCAGTAACAATTTTTCATTCCAAGACTAATTAGTGCAAGTCCCAGAATAGATAGATGAAATAAGCAAGAATGCAGATTTAGATATGCCAGGTCTGAGATAACTGTATTTTGGACTATTCCCTCGTCTCTGAGGTATGGTGATTACATATTAAGTACCAGGGCTGCTGAGTACAGTCATCCCCCCAACTCCACGTACAGGGATGCAGAGGGTCATGCCTCCCTGTAAAAAATACCTTTACAGAGAATGGTATTTTGACATTCGCTGTACTCTTATATCTTCATTTTTTCCCCAATAAGTGCAGAACGTACAGTTATGAGTCTCCAAATCTCAACAGGAAACGCACAGACTTACCAGGCACTAGTCACATGGAAACAAATTAAAACCTGATGTATTAAATCCACTCTTATGATAAAACAAAACATTCTAGCAAAGTGGTCATAATTATTGTAACTAATCTGATGTGCTGAATCTGAACTCACAAAACTGGATAAGGAGAGCGCTACACTGTCTTGCCTCCCTTGAGCTACACTGAAGGATCTCACTAAGGCCATTAAGCATATCCTGGTTTCTCATACTGATTTTATCTTAGCAACTGTATATGTCAGAATAAAGGACAGTTAGAGGAATATGCCTAATGCAGCTGATATTCTTATCAAGGATGGTAAAGCTTTTACATTTAATCAGATGTGTCTTTTGCCAAAGAAAACACCTAAACATGCAGAAAAGATTAGTGATATCAACTATTGGTTTAGATCGCGGACACAATCCAGTCAGATTCAGTGCCCTTCTGCTTGAGGCAAAATGTGTGAAGTCCAGATCTGCTTTGTAAGGGAGGTACTACAGCTTTCTCAATGGTTTAGGATGTTGAACAGTTTAATCTTCTTCCCTCAGTGCCTTTTGCAGATCTAATAAAATTAATGAACATTCTTGGATAAAAGTATTGAGTAATAAAAAAATGAGTGGGATTTGCAAACATCTGCATCCTAAATAAAATATTAAGCTGCTTAGAGGCTTAATTTAAGTTTCAGGGTATTGGGGTATGTGCTGTCATATAGCCATGGTTCACAGACCCTGCCTGCATTCGTCAATCACCTAGTTATACCTCTACACATACAACTAGGAACCAGTGTATCCAATTTTATTTATTTATTTGATATTTGTTCACTGAGAAAGTCTGACAGGGTAATAAATACACATTTTCAGCATGTGCTCAGAAAGAAAAGCTCCAGAGAGTTACTCAAATAAAGCACTAGCACAAATGTAATCAAAGAAAGCATATATACATACAATGTGTTATTTGAATACATAGGATACAATAAGCATGAGTCGTCACCAGTGATGTAAAAATTAAAAAAAAGTGATGACTAATTATGACAACTGGTATATTCTAGAATTACAGTCTACTATGCAAGAAAATAAAAATAAAATGATACAAGTCCATCCTAAGAGTAGGGAGAGGGCAGGTGTTGAAAGGTATAAATAGATAATATGATGAGAGGTTATGTCGGTAAGAATGTGAAGCATTTGTTAATATAGCTCATACAGGTGAGGTGCATTGGCATAGCCATTGAAAGAGGACTTGAATACATAGAGGCTAGATCTAGTTCTGATTGAATTTGGGACAGAGTTCCATAATTTGTATACACAGTGCGAGTACACACTTTACCCCATACTTTTTTTTTTGAGTTTATAGATTTCAAGCAGATTTTTTTGTCTTGAGAGCACAAAGCATGATTTGGGAGATAGTGATTAAGTACTGAGGAGAAAGATGTGTAGGTATAGGGGTTATATAGTATTTTATGGGTTAGAAGAAGTTGCGTATGGGCTTGTTGATGTGGGTGTTCTAACCATCTGACAGCACATAATGAACAGCAATGATGAGCTTTATGTGGCAGGTTAGCTGCAAATGTAGCCATCTTATTATACCATTGCTCCACATGTGATTTATGAGAGATCTGGATATTAGTCAAAATAGGTGAGCTATAGAGAACACAGAGTAAAAATAACTGTTAGCTAGGGTGATTCTACTAGGAATAGTAAGGCAATTTTTTGTTCTATGTATCAGATCTTGCTTTTAATGAGTTATTTTATGCACTTCTGTATGTGAAGATCAAACTAAGTTGTCATCTATGGTGACTGTAAGTAATTTGGTATGGGTAACTAATTCAGTAGCTGTACGGTTTAAAGAGGTAATGTGGAAGTTACATTTAGCAGTGGCATGGGACTTCAGAAAAAATAGTAGTAAATTAGTCTTTCTGGGATTAAGTAAATGTTGGTTTTGATGTAGTCACAGTTTGAGTTGAAGGCATTTTGTTTCATGGATTGTAGTTGTAGTGGGCTGTCAGATGAAGAGATGAAAGCAGAGTTATCTGCATACTGAATAAAGCAAGTTTGCTGACAGAAGGTTTATAGGTTATTGAAGAAAATGTTAAAGAGCAATGAACCGAGAATAGAGTGTTGAGGAAAACCCGTTTTAACTAGGAGAAAAGGAGAGAAAAAAAGCCATTTGACAGACAGACATGTTTCAACCAGGTAGTTAGAGAACAAAAGAAGAGTTGGTTTGTAAAGGCACAGAGGACATTTGTGACAGAAGTTTGTCATGTGACACTGTATGAAAGAGTGTTAAAAGATCTAAAAACAGGAGAGATGACCTTGCCTTGCTCTCTAACTTATTAATGGTGTCAGAAATATTGAGTAGAACTGTAGAGGTGCTATAGCTTGGTCAGAAGCCATGTTGTGTTGGGGTTAGGAGATCATTTTACAAGAACTACTGAAGGAATTACTTATGAATACACTTTTTCAGGATCTTAGAAAGGGGTGCAAGATGGCAATTGCCATAAAGTTAGCAATTTCAGAGGAGTTAACTCCTTTATGGAGAAAAATGAAGATTTTTTTTTTCCACAGAGCACAGATGGGGCAGTCGAGTTCTGTTAGCACTGAGTTTGGGTAGGCAATAGAGTTTGCAGTGAGCTTAAGGTATTCTACATGGAGATCATCATCGGCAGAAGAATAGGGTTCAAGTTTCTTTTTAACTGTAACATATGATGTGGAGACATGTTGGAGACTAAAGGCATGGATGTCAGGACTTGTACACTTTTGAGATAAATTAAAGGGTTGGAAAGAGCTGGAGGAACGTGAGGCTATGATATCAATTAAAAAACTGTTAAATTTAGTAGCGGTTTCTGACGGGAATAAATCCAGATAAGGGTTTGATGAGGAAGGAAAGCCAGGTTGAAATGTTTTCTTAATTGAGCTCCAGAATTTCTTAGAACTTTTTTTTATGATTACCTTGTGGGTCAGAATAATAAATTTTTTGTCTAGGTGAACTTGCTTCTTGGCGAGAGTGCAACTCCTTGTATAGATGCAAGATTTGAAGGGCTTTATCTTTGTGGCATTTCCATGTCGTCACATTTTTGCATGAGAATTCTTACAGAATGAGACAGCCGGTAGGGTGGGGGTTGAGTATTTCAGACTATTTTTATTTCTGGCAGGGGAAATATATTGTTGAATTTGTTGACAGCTTCTTCTAAGGGTAGGGTTTTGAATAGAGAACAGTTGATGGATCTTAGTAGATTGAGTGTATCAGGATAAGAGTTAGAAATATTCTAGGGGGTTCTGAATTAATTTTTGTAGCTGGTGGATGATTTCTCTGTTGGTAAATATAGGGTGATGGTCACTAAAGGAATCAAGTAGAACACGAGAGACAGCATACTTGCTGGGGTCAGAGACAAGTATGCAGTCAAGAACAGAATTTCTATGATTCACTTTGTTGAGTCAAGTAGGGGAAGAGGTCAGCTGTTAGGTGTCACAGATAGCCAGCCAATGTTAATGTCGTTTAAGGCAATGGTTTCAGTATTAATATTTGTAGTTTTCCAGCAATTAATTTATTTTAATAAGCTATTATTACTTGGTGGTATGTAGAGGACAACTTTGCAAATCCTTTTATGTTTATTAACACTGTGAACAGGAATAAGAAGTTCTGCATTTGAAACTTAGACAGTTATTATATGCAATTGCAACAACCCCCCCTTTTTGTGTAGTCAGTCACATCGAATTATATTGTAACCAGGGCTCAGAATTTCAGAATCTTTTATATGGGGGTTTTAGCCACGTTTCAGTAATGATAGTAATATCTGCTGAGTAAAGAACAAACAATGGTTGTATGTAACTCTTAGAATATTATGAATGTCAATGAAAAAGATAGTTTTGTGGGTATAGTATAGGAGTTATTGCCAGAATGGATGCGGCTGAATGGCCAATGTTGGGACGGATGTACATGCAGTGGACATGAGTTTACACACTGCTGTTAAAATACCAGGTTTTTGTGATATTAAAAAATGAGACCACAATAAATAATTTCAAAACTTTTCCCACCTTTAATGTGACCTACAGCCTGTACAATTCAATTGAAAAATAAATCTGTTGGGGGAAGAATATAAAAAATAAAAAATGTACAATAAGCTGGTTACATAAGTGTGCACACCCTTAAACTAATATTTTGTTGAAGCACCTTTTGATTTAACTACAGCATTCAGTCTTGTTGGGTACACACCTGCCATCAATTAGAGAGACTCTGATTAACCCCAAATAAATTTCAGCTGTCCTAGTAGGATTTTCCTGACATTTACTCAGTTGCCTGCTACAGCAAAAGCCATGGTTCACAGAGAGCTTACAAACTATCAGAGGATCACACTGTTGAAAGTTATCAGTCAGGAGAAGGGTACAAAAAAAATTTCGACAACATTGGATATACCATGGAACACAGTGAAGAAAATTATCAAAAAGTGAAGAAATTATGGGACAACAGTGACGTAGCAAAGCACTGTATGTCCCTCCAAAATTGATGAAAAGTCAAGACAAAAACTGGTCAGAGAGGCTGCCAAGAGACCTACAGCAACACTGAAGGAGCTGCAGGAATTTCTGCCAAGTACTGGTTGTGTACTACATGTGACAACAATCTCCTGTATTCTCCATATGTCTTTGCTATGGGGTAGGGTTGCAAGACGGAAGCCTTTTCTTACACAGAAAAACATCCAGGCCCAGCTAAAATTTGTAAAACAATACATCAAGTCTCCCAAAAGCATGTGGGAAATGTATTATGGTCTGATGAGATCAAGGGTGAACATTTTGGCCACAATTCCAAAAGGTACGTTTGGTGCAAAAACAACACTTCACTTTGCATCACCAAAAGAACACCATCCCCACAGTAAAGCATGGCGATGGCAGTAATCATGTTTTGGGGTTGCTTTTCTCCAGCTGGAACTGGGACTTTAGTCAATGTGGAGGGAATTATTAACAGTTCCAAATACCAGTCACTTTTGCCCAAAACCTTCAGGCGTCCGCTAGAAAGCTGAAGATGAAGAGGAATTTCACCTTTCAACATGACAATGACCCCAAGCATACATCCAAATCAACAAAAGAATTGCTTCACCAGACGGAAATTAAAGTTTTGGAATGGCCCAGCTAGAGCCCAGACCTAAATCCAATGGAAAATCTGTGGGGTGACCTGAAGACAGCTGTGCCCAAGAGATACCTTCACAATCTGACAGATTTGGAGAGCTTTTGCAAGGAAGAGTGGGCAAATATTGCCAAGTCAAGATGTGCCATGCTGATAGACTCCTACCAAGAAGACTGAATGCTGTAATTAAATCAAAAGGTGCTTCAACAAAGTATTAGTTTAAGAATGTGCACACTTATGCAACCGGCTTATTGTATGTTTTTTTTATATTTTTTCCCTAACAGATTTGTTTGTTTTTCAACTGAATTGTACAGGTTATAGGTCACATTAAAAGTGGGAAAAGTTTTGAAATGATTTATTGTGGTCTCATTTTTTTCTATCACAAAAAACTGGCATTTTAACAGGAGTGTGTAAACTTTTTATATCCACTGTGTGTGTGTGCGCGCACATGTGTGTGTGTGTGTGTGTGTGTGTGTGTGTGTGTGTGTGTATATATATATATATATATATATATATATATATATGTGTGTGTGTGTGTTTACTTTCACAATTGCGAATAAAGGTTCAGCGACCACAGGTTGTCGAATTACGGTTGGTTGAACCCATGCTGCTGAACCTTCATGTCTGTGAATACTGGTACAGTGAATGCAGAATGCATTCACACGAGTTTGATTTTGTAACTAGAGATTGCAGTACACTGGGATCGGGAAAGTTGCCCTTTTCCCCGCTACAATGCGATCTCGGAGTTGGAGTATATAATTTGTAGGGGGTGTGGGGGGGCACAGCCCCCCATGGGGGGTGAAGGGGGGATTATCCCCCTGCAAAATTGTCATGGCATGTGATGTGTAGTGTCAGACTGCTGTGTACTGATGTTGAGGAGTCGAATTTGCAACAGGTAGTGTGTGCGACATTCTGACCTTCTCGACGTTCTGAGTCAGTTTTTAGTTGACATTTAAGGTAGGAATTTGTTTTGACTGTCGACTATATGATAGCAAACCATATACACACACACACACACACACACATATATATATATATATATATATATATATATATATATATATATATATATATATAAACTGATATAGATATTTATGTGTGTATATATAGATATACATGTACATGAATTTATTCCAGGTTATGTCAAAGTGAACTGAATACTTGGGTGTTTTGTATTTGAAAAGGTGAATAGGTTGGACATTAAATAAATTTGATGAAACGGATATGAAGGACGATTTTATCCTTACTACAGGTACGGTGGATGGCACAGTGGTGTAGTGGTTAGCATTGTAGTCTCACAGCAAGGGGTTCTCTGTTTCGATTCTCAGCTGGGGTGCATTCTATACAGAATCCACATGTCCTCCCTGCATTTGTGTGGGTTTCCTCTGGGTGCTCCGGTTTCCTCCCACATTTCAAAGACATGCAGTAGGTAGATTGGACACACTAAACTGGCCCTATGTGTGAGTGTGTGCTTGCAAGTGTGTGGTGCACCCTCTGAGGAAGGTTGTGCCTTGGGTTAGCAACCTGATCCCATAAAACCTGTACCTGCTATAGAAACAATAAGTGCTGAAGGGCGCTCTTTGCCCAATGTGTTGAATGCATGAGGAGTGAATCCAAGATGGATAGGATGGCTGGCAGTGCATGTGTGAAAATAAAGCAAGAGAGTACCATGGTAGGTAGTAAAGTGACAAAAAGAGTAGTAGAAATGTGAAGATGCAAAAGGGATAATATGGTAGAGAGGACTATAGAGTAGTTAAGGGGAAATTATACTTGAATGAAAAGGAAAAGATGTTGAAGGGAGGGAGATGAAGGGAAATAGATGAGAGTAGAAATGGAAATGGCTTGCGGGAGATCCAGGCAGGGTGGTCTCTTATTATGGAGAAAGATGAAGATATTAATAGGGTATATTCAGAGAAATGTAGAATATACAGTGGTATGGTAGGGTGAAACTGTGAATTAAAGGAAACATTAGGAGAATAAGTGGGTGATGTGTATAATAAAAGGTTGGTGTGCATTATGTTTTCCTGTCACTATAACGAAAGGAAGGGTAATACTGAAGGACTTGCTGAGGAGGAGGAAATGAATATTATACAAGGTAGAAAAGGGGAATAAAAATATAGACTGTAAAGTTAGAACAAGAGAGTAAAGCAAATTAAGTGATGAAGAACAGAAAAATAAATGCAGGAGGAAGGTGACATAAGATTGTAAAGGGTTTATGTGTATTGCTATTAGATAATGAGGTATTAGCAGGGATTGGTGAGGCTAGTAGAAAAAGGAGGGGATATGATCAATATAAATTTGAATAAGGAGGGGGTGGGTGGGAACTGGGGGCAAGGTTAGGGGAGCTGTGAAGGCTGCCAGCCCAGCTAGATAGAATTTTTTAAATAATTCTATATCATTTGTGAATAGTAATATGATTTTGTATGTTTGCCTTAGAAATGTAAGAAAACAATATGTTCTGCACTGAGCTTCAAGATTGTAACCACAGTGCACCCTGCTGGAAGAGAGCAGAAATGTGTATAAACTACATGCCTATGCAAATGTATGTGTTGATGGTGAAGACTGGAATATACAGAGTTAACTTGCAAACTCTAAGAAAATAAGTGGAATTTGTTTATGACACTGTTATCTCTGTTTCAGCTCAAAGCAGACACAATGTCTACAGTTGTAAGCTTTCCTATAATCTGGAAACAGAGGTAATTACAGGTTTCCAAGGTAACTGCTTTATGACTTCCAGTTTCAGGCAAGCTTCTAAGAGAGAATTTTCAGCTTCTGAGAGATAAGTATTTTTAACAGAGACGTGTTAAATTTTAAGTTCATGCTAGCCTGAGAACAAAGGCAGAGGTGACATGAATTATGTAATCTGAGATTATTCAGCACAAATGTTTATTAGTAATTTAAGAACTATCTCAGAGAGAAAGTCTGTGCATTTTGCATCTTGTTCTGGATGTGTAAACATTCCTTCAGCACTTCTCATCTGTATTTGCCTTGCTCTGTAAGTTATTTAGAACACTGTTTCTCTTAGAGATAGATAGGAATATAGCAAGATTAGTGTAAATGTTTTCTGTATTTATGTGAGAGTGTTCTGCATTGGAATTTTAAAATATTTCCTGTGATTTTGAACTCAACTTTCACTGTGTTGAGCTAATGAGTATCGTCTTGTTCTTTTATTATTAAATATATTTCAACCTTTTAACTGTGCCTGGTTTTGTTTAGACATATTTAAGCTATTAGAGTATTTGCATGTATTTGGTGATACTGTATAGTCCACTCCTAAACAGCCTTAAAAGTTCTGGTCACACTATTTGGATAACAATAACATTACACAGTAGAACTGGGCAGCCTTTGATAAGGGGCTTTATAGTAGCTGATAAGGGTGGTTGGTGGCAGGTAGTACTAATGTATAGTCTGAGCAGAAGGAGGCATAACTAGAGAACCTGTGCCAGCCTTCCCCAGGAGTGTCTGTGTGTTTGTATATAAATCAAATTGCAAAGTATGTGTGTGTGTGTGTGTGTGTGTCAGCTACTTGGGCAGAGACACAAAGCACTGGTTGGACAGAGAGGGTACTTGAGGTTTTTGGTTTGACCACTCGGCTGAGATATTAACCTATAGCTGTGCCAGTGAGGAGTCTTATCAGGCATCTGGAGAGAAAGGGAGAAACCAGCCCCGGACTGACTGTGATCTCTGTGTGCACTTAAAGGAAATTGTACTTTACTGTGTGTGTACTTGTCATCCTCCCAATGTGCACGTCCCTCACTGGTGTTAGCGGTGAGGACTAAGGCTCACAGGAGCATAATGAGCAGAAGCATGGTGAGGGTGAACAGAGTGGGCTACATCCTCTCACAGATAGAGGTATTAGCCCAAGAAAAAACAAACAATGGAGGTCAGGGAAGGTCTAAAGAGCAGTGAGTGGTTTTGTTAAAATAATATGAGTAACACAAGACAGTGGAGCACAAAGTTTTAAAAAGTTGCTCATGGATAAGAAAGCCATACATTAAAGCCAGGACAAGCCACTTATTTACAAAAAAGCTATATGTATCAACATAAAATTGCTTTAACACACCTGAAGTACATTATCGTATGAAGTGTCCTTTTTCTTTAGCAAAAGCACTGTAAGCAGGTTTAGTGGTACAGATGGTTTTAGCAGCTTACCTAATGGCAGTCTTACATACTTATCAATATTGAAAACTATTTTTTGCAGGATGCAAATCCGCCTAGCAGAAGAGAGAATTTTATGCAGAACAATGGTGAAACCAACTTTTGTGACTGAGTGGAAGGGGCAATTTTGCAAGCCTACTGGCAAGTCTTATATACTGTCAATACTGAAAAATATTTTTTTGCAGACTGCAAATCCACCAAGTAGAAGAGAGATACATTTATACAGAAAGATAGGTAAAAAGATGACTTTCAATACAGGGTAGAAGGGACAACCTTGCATGCCCTGAGCAGCTATGTTCCCATGCATTTGTAGTGATGCGGGGGGGAGCTGTACTCAATACTTAAAAAGTAGGTTTGTAGAAAAACTGTGGGCATGAATCTCTTTCCAAAAATAAAAGACTTTTTTTATAAAGTTTTCCTAGCCCTCTGCACAGAACTTGGGGGGGGGAATGAACACTTCTTTGAGAAAAGTCTCTCTCTCTCTCTCCATAATGAAAAATACTTTTCTTTGCAGTGAACTACCTTACCCCTCCATTGCCTGGGAAAACTATTATTCCACCAGTAGGCAGAAGCTATAAATCTCAAATAAAATGTAAGGATGCTAATGATGGGGAAAACGTAGTAGATATTGTCCTGGCAAACATTCCTGCCAGTTTTGTGAAGCACAGTGGTGCTTCATATTCTTTTTGCTTGATCACAGAAGGATGTTTCTCATATACACTGAATCCAAGCTTCTTAAAATATACCATTGTTAGAGATTTTTCAAACAGCAGCTATGATGCCCTAAAAACAAACTTCCACTGCATCAATCAACTGTAACTGTACGTTATCCCCCTCCCCTCCCTGATTTAAAGCCAATTGGTGAATTATTGCAATACTTTAACTGTATTGATAAAACTTCTCAAAAGTCTGCAATAAACCTAAAACATGGTGTCACAAATTCAATGCTTTATTAACTAAATCCCTCCAATGGAGCTCAGGAAGTTTGCACTTTTAGTTCCAATAGGAGGCACCCTAGTTTTTTGACAGAATCAAATTAAGAACTCACTTTTCAAACAACTGTACACATCTATGGAATCATATGAGTTAGTAAAGTATAAATGGCAAAACCTTCAGCATAAGCAATTTTTAATAGTGGTAGTATTCTTCAGGTTCTACGTCTTAAATTTGATTTTATAAGTCACAATAAACATAGCAACTATTAAGTCTAATATTTTGTAAACAACTTATCTCAACAACCCCTCTAATTGCACACATGTTGTTAGTAGTATTTTGTTCATTAAGCTGAGAGCTTTTTTTATATGAGGCTAAGCAGTTTTGTCTGTATTATTTGGTTGTTGACATTTAGAAAAACATGACATTTATGTCAATAAAAATATTGTATGAACAATGTCTCTTTACCTGCACAAGACAGAGGTCAACTATCAATGCAGTTGAGTTTGTCATTGTGTAAGCTTTAAGATGAAATATTTTAATACTGTGTATGTAGCATGGTTTTGGAATTATTCATGCAAACATAAACAAGCAATATTTGACACCTTGAAGAGTCAGCAGGATATATATGCAGAAGCACCTAAAGGCGTTACTTCTCTGTACTGAGTTAAGATAAATGAAAAGACAGCACAGTCTTCAACATTTGCCATTCCAGATGCATCAAGGTTAAGGACAACTCCATACAAAAAGAACTCACTAAAAAAATCAAAACAAGCAAAACGTTATTCAAGGTAAAATTTGCAGTCAAAACAGATTACTTTAAAAAGGTCTTCTACAACATCATCTTAGAAATGAAGGTAAAGAAGCAATAACACAGTGTGCTAAAATGAAATAGTATCACCGTAATAGAACTAAAAGCTATAACACTCCAGAATATAGGTTTGGAGTAAATTTCAGGCCTCAAAAGTGAAACTCGTCCACTCTTCCTCCCTGTAACATGATCCCACATGAAATTAAATCCATAATGGTTGCGTCTTTCCTCAGTAAGGTCAGACACGCCAGCTCCACAAAACCAGACAATATATCAGGAAATCTAATCTGTAAAATCAAAAAATAGCCTAGTATACCTCAGATGAACATTCTTAAGATTACATTAAAACCTGGTTATGTCACTTATACCTTGAAGTACGTGTGCTCCCAATCAACTAAGAAGACAATTCCAAAGACCACAATAATTACAGACCAATCAGACTCCAAAGTATATTGAGCAAAGCTGTAATAAAATTATTGTTGAAATTCTATACACAGAGAAAGGAAACAACCTCCTTCACAACCTTACCCTCTTTAGTTTTGTCAACATAAAACTCTGAGATCTAAAGGTCAATGAAACCATGATAACTAGGGTCCCACAACTGTCAACATGGTTATACACTACAGATAAATGGAGAACTCTCATCCATGGTTGAGTCCTTTAAGGCTCTGTTCTATGGCCAATTATTTTTGGCATCTTTTATTCAGATTTCAAATCTGTCTCCAGTGGTTAGCTACAAAATATGCAGATGACTGAAAAATTTTAAGCATTGTTCCTAACTCATCTGATATCACCTTTCTTCAAACAGCACATATACAACATTACACACAAATGTTGCAATGCAAACAGCTTTGAGATCCATGTCACAAAAATGCTGCATTCAAGTATTTGGCAAAACCTTCGCCAGCTTTATATACTATTGATAGACATGTAGCTAAAAGCTGACAATACAGTAAAATCTTGGTGCTCTTGTAGACCATGATCTTTCAATTAATACTCAAAGATGTTACAACTGTAAAAGCAGGAGGATTTACCTACCTGATTTTCTGAGAGCCACCTGCTAAATTAATAAAAAGACACAAATATTCCTCTCAAAGCAACCTGAAGTATTTAAGGTTTGTATTGTAGAAGAGGAATACAAACAAACACTCACTTTTTCCTTGTCTTGCTGCCTAGTTGGAGAAGACTTGGCCCTAACCTAAACAACATTAACACAGCTCTTACTATATGAAACCCTTTACTCAGAATATCCTCTGGTGAACTGAACAAGAGAACATATTCAGCCTCAATAAAAAATATGTATCAACCATAAAACAAGACATGATAGATCCATATCTCAAGGACTCTGTGTGTGTATAAACCCCCACTCTTAATTAAGCTCATCAATTCAGATATTCAAAGAGGATTTGGATCACTATAATGGCTCATGCAAGTTCCAACAAAAGTTTAGTGTATAGAGCTCCTTAGTGGCCAAAAGGCCTTGATTCAAACCTCACACAGATAAATCAAGTAAAAACTGCATGAAAGATCAAGCCAAGCTTTGTCTTCGTTGAGTAATAACTTAAGCCTACAGAAGTGGAGAACCATCGGATGGATATATGGAGATATAAATGACCACTTACGGACATATTAGTGTTTCAGTTACATGGCTTCTGAATGCCTATTTTTTTTAAGCCTTTATGGACACAATCAGACCAGTAAAGCCAAAACTCACTAGCAGTAGACATGCCATGTTTATAGCAAATTATACCAATGCTAGGAGTCTAAATAACAAACTCCAGTCTCTACAAACTCTCCTCATACTAGAGGATGCGGACATCTGTGCAGTCACTGAGACAGTTTAAGGCCATGGAGAACACACCGGCAGTGCAAGGCTATAATGCCTTACACACATTTAGACAAGCTACTTTACTGACAGGGACTAAAGGTGGAGGTGTCTCAATTTACATAAAAAATAAATATACCTCAAGGGTGGACAAACAGGACGATGCACTTGAGTTTCTACACATTGAAATCCTCATAGCAAAGTCCCATAACACTTCCTTGCAAGCTACAAGTCCCCGTCTATGAACCAGGATATCCATATCACATATTTAAGCTTACTGGAAACACTCACCATCCAACCCAATACTATTTTCATGGGTGACTATTTACCCCACTGTTAATTGGGAATAATATACACCACCAAACATGCAGGAACAGAGATTCCTGGATTTCGTAAATTCAAACTCCCTGGACCAGACTGTCAATATGCTGACCAAGGGTGCAAGCATACTGGATGTGGTCCTAATGTGCAGACCCCCTAGTGTAATACCCTCTGTGGTAAGGTCAGACCACAGTAAGGTCTCCTTTGGAGTAAAAAAAAAACCTGTAATGCCAACTAACCCTGGAATGCTCAGAAGGTAAAATAAGGCTTGTTTCCTACTAAGTGATGACCTGGAAAATGTCAAACTCCCGTAAACTCTGAGAACACTGATAATTAATGCACAAGTGTTCACAGAAACCCTATGTAAGCATGTTAATAACAGCACAAAGGCAGCTATACCCACCAGGATTAAGTACAGAACTAAATGGAAAAAAAAAAAAACACAAGCCACCCTGGTGTAATCACAACTTCAGTAGGCTGTAGAATGGGAGGAAAGAAATAATTGTAAAAATAATGTGGTGCAGCACCCAGCAGGATAAAAGAACTCTCAAACTAAAAATTCCCAGAAGACAGAGTCTACCAAAGTCAAATCTGAGGTAAATTTAGCCTCTCAGGTCATGGACAGCCGCAAGGCATTCATTAGCTACGTCTGCAATCTCAAAGGCAATACACAGGGGCACAGAAAAATAATTTTATTGGGTGGCGAAAACCAGGGTACATTTTTTGGCTAGGCTTATATAGGCCCTAGGGCCAATAGCCTAGTACCTACCTATGAACCTATGAACAATTGTGTGCCGAGTTTATTGTTAATGGAGCCAACTATACTGAGCCAGAAGATATAGCAAACCTACTGGCAGACAAATTCATCTCTAACTTTACCTCTCTCTCCCCCTCAACCTCCTCCCAGGAGATATAAAATAACTCATTTACTACTAGTAGGAAACAGGTCCTCTATGCTCTCTCTAAAGCCAGGAACACTTCATTGATGGGCCTACACAGTTTCAACTACAAAATATCCAAATCCAAATTCTAAGGAAGTTAAAGTACTATACAGTGAGTACTCTAGCTTGGATGGGTGTTGTGACTTAAGTATTTTCATTAAGGGTATCCAATGCATGTACTGATATCTTTATTAATTTACCATATTACTCTGGTACTCAACACTTCCACGTGTTAGGAGACAGTAATGAAAGTAACTCTCACTTTAATGATACCATGCTACTAATGTATACTCTTCTACTTCTTCATCATAGTACCCAGCTTTTACTATTTATTTCCTCTCTATTGTCCTTCCATAACATTCTCATCTCTCTAATACTACTTCTGCATGTCCTTAATTTTTCCCTTCCACACCTTACTCCTTCTCAACATCTCATTCTATTAGTCTGTTTTGGCATTTCTTACCTGCATATATTATCAGAAATATAGTCAATGATTTGAATAACTGCATATTAATTTACTTGACATTGGCTATCCACTTCTGTGAAGTGTCTTGCTAATTGTAATATATATTATATTTCTTGATCACAATTTCTCCTAGCAATAGTCTGTGAATCTTTTCAATCTGTTGGAATTTTCTTATCCTTTAATAATTATTCATCAATTTTTGTTTATATTTTTTGAATGTGTTGTGATCCCCATCTCTCCACTGAATATAGGTCATTGTCTCAGTGAGACTTTCCTGCTTACCAAAGGACAAATAAAACAAAATAAATGTCAAGGCTAAATTTGTGTGGGTTCTAAGCATAGAAGGGGAGGAAACAAATTTGAGCTTTTTGAAACTGTAGGTTATTTATGGCCCTATAGTGATTTGTGTTTTACTTTGAAAAGCCTTAACAAAACCTTTATGGGTAGAATTCCCTTCTGGTATCTTAGGGGCAGCTTGAAAATATCTCATGGAATGCCTTAATTCCTCATTATACTTAACCTGATTTACTGACCAACACTTGTTTTATCATGTGAGGCATTTACTCAAATCCATGGAAACTTATCAGAAAGTGTACTCAAGTGAAAACATTGCAGGAGTAATTTGTCAACAGCTCAAATAGTTGATATTTACAAGAAATTCACAATGGAGCATTTTGCATTTTTGCAGATGTCAGGCTCTCTACATCACAACACATCTGTGACCAAGTATAAAGTAAACCTGAGGTCACACAACCTTGGGGTGGAAGAGACTTCATTACTTCTGCAACAAGAAAAGCAGTGCAGCCACAATGTATCAGTACATGACTCTGCTGGATCTGAATGCACCAAAATGATTATCTGTATCTCAGCTTAATGCAACTCTGAGAAATGTTAGTCTCCCATATAAAAAATATTCCATAATATTATAAGGACGAAGAACGTGAATAGAAATATGAGTTATATAACCAGAGTTTTAATACAGGGATTAAACTCTTAATTTTGCAAGAAATGGGTGGAGTCTCCATTTCACAAGGACAGCAGATGTTGTAAACTACATTAATTCCAATGTATTATTATGTGGCAGCACTTCTTCAACCATTGCTTGAATGGGTGATGATTTAATACTGTCAAACACAACATATACTCACTGAATATGGTTAGGATGCATTTAAGAGTTCCTCAAACTGAAAGTCTGAACTGTAAGCAATCTTGGCCATCTAACCCTCTATTAAAAGATTTAATTTGTATACAACTGTATGTATGAATGCAACATATGTTTTATAAACCTGCCCCTCTGTCTCTATGGCAAACTTTGCATGGATGTATGCAGAACACTGTTATAATATATAATCAATGTATATTCACAAGAATTATATAACTTTACATACTTCACCATTTGCAAATATCTAATTGTCAAACTTTAATGTTTTCCTAGGCTAAGACTGAAACTGGTCATTTGTAATAAATGTTCTACCGTGGGTTACAAATTCAAATACAATTAAATAAATAAAATAAAGAGAATTTAATTATATTAAACACATGGCCGCAACAATAAGGCTAAATTACATGACTTGTTTATTGAGCACCACACTGTAGCAAATATTTAAGGGAGATGGTTGCTATTGTCTACTACTACAAAGTACACTAACATATGTTGCTAATATTGTTTCACATCAACATAGCCTGCTTAGGTCTCATGACAATGTACCATTACATATTAGCAGACATCCATGTTGTAGCTTAAAACATGACTGTGTCAAAGGTCATGAATTGATTGTTATCCTAATAATAATTTAAAATGCTGAGAGGCATAGCATGTCTGTCTCTGTTTGTACCCCTTTTCCAATTCTGCTTTGCAAAACAATTCAACAAGCAGTTGGCAACCTCATGTAATTAATTCTGAGTGTTTCATACTTAGAATATTTGATACCTGTACTAACAGATTCAGGCATGTTTAGCTCACCATATAGGCAGGATCTTTATATATGGATATGCAGTCCATTGATTCTGTGTGAAAATACATTATCTGAAAAATATAAGAACTGTAAATACGCACAAGAGAGACTGCCAGTGAATATTACAGGATACAATAATCAGCCCTTCAATGAATCACAATAATTGTCAGTATTTTAACAATTAGTATTTTTTCATAGTCTCTGTCCTAAAAAAGCAAGAAAAAATATCAAGATTTGAGAGAAAAATCTTTTTGCAATCATGAACTGGAAGGAAAATGCAGTGAAAGACCTGAAAAGCAAAACTTAATGTGAAATTACCTACTCTAAATAACACAAACTATTTTTATGAAATACTAAATTAAAAGTTACATTCTTATCATAACTAGGCATCTTTGTTGTCCATTTTCATTCCTCCTCAATGTATGGGTTCAGATCTAATCCTCAAATCCAACTCTGCTGCTTATTCCAGACTTAGGATCCAGCTGTTGAGCTCCTCCCTCTAACCATAATGCTCTACTACATTCCCAAAGACGTGTATTTAATTTGCTTCCCTATCCCCATAGTAAAACAGAGGCAGGAATAGTTTGATAGAAAGACCGGGCTCAAACTTGAAACTGTAGGTTCCAATACAGTCAAATAGCTTTCTCCAAGAACTTGGATGGGGAATGGATGGGAGGGAAGTTGAGGAAGAATGAAAATGGACAACACACATGCCTAGTTATGGTCAGAATATAACTTTTAAATCTGATTTTGTTCTTTTCATTCCTCCTCAACGTATGAGACAAAGTCCCCAGCTGGACTGATCTTGGGTGGCCCTTATGGAAGGATACTCTGGAGCACCACCAAACCAAAGGTGGCTCTGTTTGTAGAAGAAATATCCAATTTGTAATGAGTAACAAAATTATGAGCACTGGACTATGCAACTGCAGCATAAATGTCATCAACAGATGTTCTTGACCAAAAAGCAGATGATGTGGCCATGGATCTGGTTGAATGAGCCGTGGGAGGTTTTGATAATGTCATGCCTTTCTGAGAATTAATCCTACAAACACAGTCTTGTTACCCATTTTGCTAGAGTGACTTTTGATCCTGGATAACCTAGTCTTTTTGGAAAAAAAGGAAACAAAGAGTTGGTCTGATTTTCTAATTGCCTTGTCCTGTGAAGATAATTGTTTGTGTACGTCAAAAAGTTGCAGCATATAGTTTCCCTTACTGGAAAAAAATTGAAAAAAATGGTACATGGATGGATTGGCTAATGTTATTCCCAGAAGCAACACTGAGGAAAAAGGAAGGGTTAATCTTTAAGGAAACCCTATCCTTATGCAAAAATATGTAAGGAGATTTTGAAGAGAGAGTCTAGAGTTAAGATTTCTCTTTGCAGATCTGATAGGTACTAAGAAAACTGTTTGATAGAAACTTCAGATCACATTTAGCTGAAGGTTTCAGCATTAGGCCTTGTAGTACAACTGTCAGATCCCAAGGTAGCGAGGGATCTTTTATTGGAGGCCTTAGAAGAAAAAATCCTTTTGTGAAAGCTTTATACAGTTTAGACAAAGCCATAGATAAAATATTTTTTTTCCTTGTGTAAAAATTAGAATTAGCTGCCAGCTGAAGTTTAATTGTAAAGAAACTGCCTCCTTCCTCAAAAAGCATGATGAGGAATTGGAGAATCTTAGAGTCTGGGGCAAGAAAAGGACTGATGTCTTTAGTCAAATCTCAAAGGGAGAAACTATTCCATTTTCTTTTGTATACTTTTCTGGCAGATTCTTTTTGAGAAGCCAAAATAATATCACATACAGGGGAAGAAATACTGGGCTGCCTAACTATTACTGTAAGTGGAGAAACAATGTGGTTAGTCTTAGGGCACAAATGTTGGGATGCTGAATCCCCGATGGATGTGACAGGAGATCCAGTGTTGGTTCCAGTATCCATGGTGGATAAAGATGATGAGACCATAAGAAGCAGAACTGCACTTGCTAAAGCCAGAAGGGGGCAAAAAGGATTACCAAGCTCTTTAGCCTTCTTGCTTTTCTGTAAAAATTTGGGAAACAGGAGAAGAGGAAGGTAAGCATAAAGGAGACCTGAGGGCCAGACATGAACAAAAGCATCTCTCAGTGACTCTTGCTAAGGGGGGATCTGAGTGAAGTACCTACTGTACTTGTTGTTGAGGGGAGTGGCAAATAGGTCGCAGCAAGGTTAGCCTCAATGCAGGAAGATAATCTACACCACAGATTGATTCAGACACCACTTGTGGGGGATCAAAATAGATCTGCTTAGATTGTTCACTAGTACGTTGGTTTTCCTCAGAATGCAAGTCACAATTAGAAAGCAGTCTGATGTGATCGCCCATTCTCATACTCTCATGGCCTCTCTGCAAAGGAGATAAGATAGAGTTCCTCCTGGTTTATTGATTTACCAGACAACAAACATGTCAGTCTGAACTGCAATACTCCCCAGTGGGAGAGCATCTTAAAATGCCTGCAATGCTAATAGGACTGCTCTCATCTCTACGACACTGATATGCAACCTGATCTCTTGGGGAGGAACAAGTGCCTTGGACCGTTCATCCAAAGAAATGCCCCCCACCCCAACTGAGAAGCATCCATGATCACTGTGGCCATAGGGGCTAGTAGAACAAAGGAACTGCCTGGATGTAGACAGTCCAATTGCACCCACCATCAGATGTGTTGTTTGCAAACTGGGGTAAGCCTGACTGGAAAGGATAGGGGTTGATATAGAATGGACCACTGTACAGCCAAAGTCCACTGCAGAACCTGCATAAAGAAGCACACCAAAGGAGGAAGTACAATGGCTGCTGCCCTGGAACCATTAGCCTGCAGTACTGACCTTGCTGTCGGAGCTGAATGAGCAAGTAGAAAATGGACATCACTCCTTATAGTGAAGATACAATAAAAAGGCAAATAGGCCATCTGTTTTGTCACATCTAGAAGAGCCTCAGTGATCTCCAGGCTCTGTCCTGGGGTTAGGTTTGACTTGGCATGATTTATAGTTATGCCCAAAGAATTGAAAATCTGGAGCAAATAGCCCTGGCATGTAGATGCTTGGAGGGGGCAGTGAGGAGCCAGTCATCTACATATGGAAACACCTGGAATCTCTTTAGTATCACGTGAGCTGCCACTACAGCCATGCACTTGGTAAACACCCTGGGGGTTGTTGTGAGTACAAAGGGTAGGGCTCTCAATTGGTAATGACGGTCTCCCAGCCAAAAGCAAAAATGTCTTCTGGATCGCCTCTCTATTTTGATATGCTAGTATGTATCCTGAACTCTATAGAGCACATCCAATCATCCTTGTGTAGAAAAGGTAGATTGGACTGGACCATGCCCATTCAGGACTTTGCTTTCTTTATGTACTGGTTTAAGTTGCTTAGATCCAAAATGGGTCTGAGGTCCCCTGTTTTCTTTGGCACTAAAAAGAAGCATGAATAAGTTCTGAATCCTTCTGGTCTGGCAGGAGCTTTTGGATTTCTTGTGCTGCTGCCTTCCTCTGACTGGATGGAATGTTGATAAGTTTCTTTTTTTTTTTTTTGTGAGATGGAAGAAATATGGTGTGTAATAACCCCTGGATACTATGCTTAGCACCCATGTATCTTGTGCTAGACATGCCCAGTCATCTGGGTGCAAAGACCTATGACTGCCTCCAGAGTTGTACAGTGAGGCAGAGCTTCAGGAGTACCTAAAAAAGAATCAGTAAAGCCTTGATTTTGTGGACCTCCTCTGCCGCTAGGGTGATGTCTACCATTGAAATTTCTGCCTCTGGAGGAATTGTCACTGTGGATCTTGGAAAGGTCCCAGAGATTTCTATAACCACATATTGCCACTTATCTGATTCCTAGAAAAGATTCATTGAGGCCTAGAAACTTGATTACTCACAGAGTCTTGTTCACTGTGGTTAAGCGTCTCTTTTACTGATAGCCCAAACAAGGAAGTACCATCTAATCGAGCAATAATAAAAGACGTCTTAAAGGGTTCCGCAAAGTCACAAAGCCACATCCAGGCATGTCTCCTTATGGCAATACCTGAATCAGCTGCTTGTGAGGTGTCTTCAGCTGTGAGAAAGATCAACCTCATCAAAGCACCAGATATGGACAAAAAAAGAGTAGCTCATTCAGAGGATGTCCTTTTGAAATCCTCAGCAGACATGGACACACAGTATTTGAAAGCTCCTTAGTCAAGTCTCCCTGAAGCCCAGTAAAATGTGCCAGGTAATTTAGTGACCTCAAGCCAAAGGTTACCAAGGCAAAATCTCATTTTCCCAACTGTCCAAAGCTTTAGACATCCTGTTATGCAGATGGACATCAGAGCTCTGTTTTGTTAGCTCTTTCATGGTGGCTGCTGCCACCACCGCACCATCAACCTGGACCCATTTGCTCCAGTGCAGTCTGTTGGTTGGAGAGGGGGGCAAAAACTTGTTGTGTCTTTTAGGAATGGGTTTCAACAGTATTTGGTTCCTTCCAAGCCAGATGGGCAACTAAAGCAACAAGTTCATCCACAGGGGTGGGGGTCTAAAACAAAAACGGGCCAAAACCAAAAGCCTCCAAAAGCACAGATACTTCTGGTGAAGAGTTTTGGGAAGACCAGTCACCTTTCTGTTTCAGGATCACTAGAATACCTCCAAAGGAGATGTCATCTGATGATGATCTGGGGGACCCCTCTCCATCAAAATTGGTATCCTCCATGACAAACTCCAACGGGGAGTCAATGTGTTTCCTTTTACACGTCCTCTTCTGATGCACCTCCTCTGTGGGATGTTCAGGTGAGGAGTTGGAAGCGAGAAGTTGTTCATCTAATGGAATTGGCTGGACACTTACTGGTTCTGGCTGTCCCTCTGGAATTGGTCTGAATGCCTCAAATCAGAAACCAATGAAGAAAAGGGAGTAGGATCCAAGGCATGAGACAGTGGTTCTCTGTTGAGCAAAAAAGCTTTTTCCACCACTTCAAAAGCCGACAGAACCAGAGAGACCCAGACTCTCCTCCTTGGAGTGGAATCTCCTAACGGAGGCAGTTCTAGACCTCCCTTGGATCTGCACCTCAGTGGTGGAACTGGATCTGAACTGCCCAGGGCTGAGGCTCTGAGAGGAAAGGCTGGATCTGACAAAATTGAATCTAAGACTATCCCTGGAGACCAGACGACACTTCAGTTGTGAGACCCATTCTGATCCGATGGTATTGGAGTAGAACTAGCCAAGGATATAGTCGGAGTGGACAAAGTGCACTTTTTGAAACAGTGGCTTTTTCTGACATAACTGTGAAGAAGCCCACACTGTCTGAAAACAAATAGTGTATACTCAAACAGAGTAAAACGGGTAATTTTTTTTTTTTTTGTACAGAAATTAGAAAAAGAAAAGTTCTGCTACCAACTATGGTAAGCAAGAAATACCCTAAATTATGGGGAAATAGGAATACCAGCAATGGTAATCAAATACTATCTAAATAAAGTATTAGAGAAGAAATGCTCTAATGTTATGGAGAGAATCAGAGAGGATAGTATACTGGAAATGTAGATTAATATAGAAGAATACCACTAAGTTGTATAACTCACAAAACCAATAACAGCTCGAGAGATTGGAAAACCTGTGTCTGCTCACAATGGTGGTAACCGAGATCTGAGACATTGGGAATGCAATACAGCATTATGAATAGAGGGAGGAGCTGTATCCTAAGTCTGGAATAAGTGGCAGAGTCAAATCCGAGGATCGGATCCAAACTCATACATTGAGAAAGAATTGAAAGGACAACACAAGATCCAAAACTAACTAAAAATTGATACCTTTCTTGTTAACACTCACCAAACTCCATCCTTCTTGATAACCATATACTCTTGTACATTTTGTAGATGTAGCATATTGAACTGCCACCTTACATTTGACTACAACTGTTCATCTCCTCCTTTTGCGCAGTTTCACCTGGTCTAGTTTTCATACCATTACTGTACAACACTTTACAAGTACCATTTAATTTCTTAAGAAAGGAATATTTTTTATCTGACATTCTGAAGGTAGAACACCCCAAAATTCTGGGCATTTTTGGAATACCAAAGATGCACAAAAACATCACTTAGGCCAGTCACAGGAGCAGAAGGCTCCAAAACACAGCCCTCAAGCTATTCTACGAACAGTAATTGTATATGCCAATAAATTCATGGGATTTCCTTGGCAAACTTGGAATTGATTTATACACAAAGGACTTAATATTTGTAACCATCGAATGCCATTGACTTGTTCTCTGTCATCTCCCACACTCAAGTTAGAATGGTTCAAGGTGGCTGTGGATAGAACAGAGTATCTTTTCATCAATGATACCAGATTAGCAGTGGAATTTATGGACCATATCCTTAAGAACAATTTTCTGTACTTTAAAGAGGAAAACTAGCAGCAAGAGCAGGGAGTGCCTATGGGAGCAGCTTGTTCATATGGGTCTGGGAGCAGAAATCTAACTTTGCATGTGTCATCTGCTGGACTTGCTATTTCCTCATACACCAGATTCTTGGATAAGGGGACAAAGGAGAAGCAACATTAATTCATAGAATATCTTGATACTACCAGACTCTCTCTGACATGTAACCCATCATTTTTCCATTGAAGAAATGTGCTTTGTCTATGTGACTATTATGAAGAAGAAAACTAAAACTTTTACTTCCACCATATACAGGAAACAGACATTCTCTAATCCCTACCTCTACTACACAAGGTCAGACTGTGAAGTTTTAACCAAAATCTTTTTATTGCTTAAAAATGTTAAAGACAAAAGATGAAATTAACTAGGGATGGGGAACATAGTTTGTGCTATTACTCAGACAAGCAAAAATATGTAAAATAAAAATAGCAACATTGTGTGACCTTTCACAGACTCCTAGGCACCTAAGCATATCTTAAACATGAACTAAAAGATGTTTTATAACTTCACTGAGGTAGGAAAATCAATTATATTCATCAAGGACACCCACACCTCAAGACTGGTGGCAACGCATGATGCATCGGAGACCATCCAGGTGCAATTAACCGTAGGCAAGACTGCTCTGCAAATAGTAGCATGTTACAGGCCACCCTCACAAACTCAGGAACCTCACATGGCCTTCCTGAAAACACTAGAGGGGATAAATGTATCACCAAACACCATCATACTAGGTAACTTCAATTACCCAAATATAGACTGGGAACACTACTCAAGCCCAAACACCCTAGCCCAAAAGTTCCTGGAATTCATAAACTCAAATGCCATGGAACAACTAGTCACCATTCCCACAAGAGGAGATAACATACTCGATCTCATCATCACGAACATGGGAGCACAATGTTCAACACCGGAAGTATACCCCTCACTGGTGAGATCAGATCACAAACTAATCTCGCTGGAGGTCCTCATCCCACCCCCACCTGAAATAAAAAAGACCACAGTAAAGAACTTCCCAAAAGCCGACTTCACACTTCTAAAGACTAGTGTGGTCTCCTTTAAGGCCCCGAGCGGGAAAACAGTACTCAAGCCGCTGAATCACTTACAAATGCCTTCTACCAGCACCTGCAGGACTGCATGGATAAGGCAATCCCAAGCAAAACAAAGACTCTTTGTACCAAAGGCAAGCGTCCAGTCTGGTGGACCCCAGCCATAAACAAACTCTACAACAAAAGGAGGAAGCTACTACAAGATAGAGCAAAATCCTTAAAAGGTAAGACACCCTTGATCACTATAAGTAAAAACTAAGAGCTCTCATAAAATCATCCAAAGCAAATTTCGAGAGAAAAATAGCTAAAGACTCAAAAGACAATCATAAGGCCTTCTTTAGCTATGTTAGAAACCTAGGAGGAAACTCCCAGATATGCTCAGAACTAGTTCAAAATGATGTGAAGATTACTGATCCTACAGACATTGCCAACATACTGGCTGACAGGTTCAGTGCAAACTTCTCACCCCCTCCCCAAAAGGAGAGATATCTATACCAAATGATTGCAGCCCCCAAACATCTCCAGCCCAAGTGAGAACTGCTCTCTCCAAAGCAAAAACACAGCATCCATGGGACCTGATGGTGTCCCCGGCTGTGTGCTCCACGAACTCAATGAGGAATTAAACCCACAGCTAGGACAGCTGTTTAATCAAAGTCTTACCTCTGGATACTACTCCAGGAGTGGCGCACTGCAACTGTGGTCCCACTTCACAAAGGCGTGCCTCCACCGACCCTGGTAATTACCGCCCATTAGCTTGACAAGCCTTATCTGCAAAGCCATGGAGAGGATCATAATGGACCTCATAAATAAAGACATTGGGAATTTGCAGACTTTGGATCCAACCCAGTTTGGCTTTGTCAAAGGCAGATCATGCCTTTTAAACTTGGTTGACTTTTGAAACAGTCACCAAAGCCATTCATGAAGGAAAGGCAGTCCATACAGCCTACCTCGATCTGGCTAAGGCCTTGATACAATACCCCACTCGGGTATCATTGAAAAACTCATCAGCTTAAATGTTAACCCATACATCACAAGATGGGTTGCAAACTGGCTGAGTGACAGAACCCACAGGGTCAGAGTTGCTGGCGCCATGTCAGACTCAAAGCCTGTCACAAGTGGTGTCCCACAGGGCTCAGTCCTGGGCCCACTCTTGTTTGGCATCTACTTTTCTGAAGTACAAGCAAACACAGGAGGGTTATGGCTGACAAAGTTTGCAGATGACTGCAAACTGGGCCATAGTAGAAAACACATCTGACACAGATATCCTTCAGAAGGGTCTCACAGAAACGGATAACTGGTGCCAGAGCCACGGCCTAAAGTTAAATGCCAAAAAATGCATAGTCATACCCTTCGGGAAAAACAAGGTTACCCCTAGCTACCAATTAGGAGGCAATCCACTGAGCACAGAAGAAGTTATCAGGGACCTGGGGACCCAGGTTGATAGTAGTCTGTCATTCGACACCCATGTAGCTAAAGTAGTTAGGAAGACCTTCTACATTGCCCACCTTATCATGAAGGGATTCTCATCTAGATCAAGGGAGGTTATAGTCTCCCTTTACTCATCACTCATCAGACCAATGATTGAGTACAATGCCCCATTTGGAATGTATCTGACCCGACACTTGCAGCAGCTGGAGAGGCCACAAAAGTTCCTCACCAAAAGGATAAAGGGTCTCAAAATCTATCCTATGCTGCCCGACTGAAAGAACTCCAGCTCTATTCAGTCGCCACCGCTTGCTCAGAGGTGACCTTTGCCTAACATACAAGGCCATGTCAAACCCAGATTTGATGAATATGCTTCACCTCAAAAATCTAGATCCATCAGAGCCACAAGGGCGGAGACTTAAACCTCGACACGGCTATTAATAGGACGTGCTGGAGGGATAGATTCATCACCCAAAGACTCCCTATGCTGTGGAACAGAATCCCGGTACATGTGAGGCAGAGCACCTCGCTGGCCTTGTTCAAGAGAAATCTTGACCAATGGATGGGAGATCGCAGATATACCCCAGGGATTACCTCAGTGTCACTGCTCGACAGAGGCACAGCAAAATAATGGGTATAGTTCCCCATACTAAAGGGGTGGCGTAAGCCACAAAACGATGGGCTAGGCTTGTAAATGCCCTCGGGCAGATAGCCTAGTATGAACCTATGAACCTATGAACCTATGAGAAACTTCTTTTTATACAAAAACAAGCAAATAACATCAAACAGAAGATGGAAAAAATAAAAAAGCAAGAAAACATTTCTGAGAAAAAGGTAGTAACTTATAAATGTGGCTACTGCCTTCAGTGTAAATTTGTAGCTGAAGGTGAAGACACCAACATACAGGCAAGGGGGTGAACAATAAGAGCCACAAAATTTTATAAATGACAGAAAAACAAAAAATTTTCAGAAAACGAATATACAAACATTTTATATGATATAACCAAGGAGACGACTAATGCTCTTTATAGACACACATCAGAGTGCAACACAGAAGAATATTTGTTTTGCATCCTGGAAGACACCCCTGTGGACCCTAGGTGTGGGTACTGGAAGCTATAATTTGAGGTCAGGGAACTTGTCTGGCAGCTAGATTTTGATGTAGCATCACCTCCAGGGCTAAATGACTATTTCAATTAAGAATGCCTTAAAATGAGAGCTGCTGAACCAGATTACAGTGCTCTACACACTCTCCCTTCTACCCTTGGCTTGGACTCAAGCCATGGAAGGATCTTCCCTCAAATGTAAAAGACCTCTCTAACTAATCTTTCTTTCAGACAAAACTTAAGGAATGTCTCACAGCACAAAATTCTTGTAAATCCTCAGCTACAGGTCACATAACCTAATCTACAACAAAAAGTGCCCACCATTCTCACTACAGCATCACGTCTCTAACCTCTAACATACCACTACTCTAAATGAAGTAAATACTATATAGTGGTTTCTGTCGATTACCATCTTAAATTTTTTTTTCTGTACTTTAAATATTCCTTTATTTTTAGCATTGTATAAATTACAGGTTCATAGGTATGTACCAGGCCAACGGTCCTGGAGCCTTTACAAGCCTAGCCCACAGAAGTACCCTGGCATCATGATGCTGTTAAGTTCCCAGTGCCTCTATCAATTTGAGCCACTGGACTGATCCTGGGGTGAACTTTCTATTTCCCACCCACTCATCAAGATTTCTCTTGAAAAGGGCCAGTGAGGTGCTCTGCTTGATGAAAAGTCTATTCCAGAGCATGGGCAGTCTCTGGGTTATGAACCTGTCCCTCCAGCATGTTCTGTTGATTGTGGTAATGAGGTTGAGGTCACTGGAGCATGTGGTGTGTAGGGATTGGGATTTCTTTAGGTGTAACATTTCTAACAGGGCTGGGTCAGACATGGCTTTGTAAGTCAAGCAGAGATCGCCTCTTAACAGACTATATGAGACAGAGAAAGGCTCGAGTTTTTTTGAGTCTGTCCATGTAGGGTATGCGTTTAAGGCCTAGGATCCTCTCTGAGGTACTTTTGTGGCCTTTCCAGCTGTTTAGTGAGGTACATGCCAAATGGGGGCATTATACTGGATAATTGGTCTAATGAGGGAAGAGTAGAGAGAGATGATGACCTCTTTCTTCCTGGATGCAAATCCCTTGGTAATGAAATGTGCCACATAGGACTTTCTGACCACAGTGGCAATGTGGTGGTCGAAGGAGAGGGTGCTGTCAACCTGTGTCCCCAGATCTCTTATAACACCTTTAGTGTTCGGTGGACTACCATCAATGGGATAATTAGTGAGAACAGTGTTTTTTTCCAAAGTGAATGACAACGCATTTTTTTGGCATTAAGCTTAAGGCCATGGTTTAAACACCAGTCATTGGTCTCAGTGAGGCCTTCCTATAGGATGTCTACTATACCTCTCAACCTGAAAACATCAAAAATCTGGACAAGGCCCATGAAAAATAGGTACAAATCTGTACGCTGATTAACATCAAATGTGCATACACATGATTACGTAACCTCGCCCACTCACGTGAAATTGTGGGATACCAACTTTCAAACGCAAACTGAAGAACAGACAACCAAAATTTGGCACCAGAGTTCCCCTGCAGCCATTCCAATGTCCCATTACCTGTCTATCTCGCCCCATTTACCATAAACACGAATGTGTGCATACTGCTTTACTTCTACAATTATTTGGATTTTATTTTTTACATTTTATAGCACAATGCACAAACACTAAGACATCTGCTAAACAAAGCTACTAAACAAAGCAATACTGTCTCAGAATGGAAATAGACTTAGCATTAAAACGTCTCTGCCATTGAAACTCACATTCATTGAAACAGCATTGAAACCCACACACCACATCCAAAGAAAATGCATCTGACCAGTGGTGGATAAAGATTACCTTTGGGCTGTTTTCAAATCATTAACCCCTTGCACACAAAACAAGAAACATACATGTGAGGAACACTGTTGAGTTACACAGTAGAAGAGTGGATGTGGATGGAATCAAACCCTGTACCCCTTAATACAGGAAACACCTTAATATCTCAGAGTCTGTCTCTTTTGCAGTAACTGCCAGGCACTATCAAGATAAAACACATTACAGGTGTTGTAGAATACACCCTAGTTTTACCTATTCCACAGGCTTAGCCTGCTGTTTTTTCAAAGTACATGTAATAGCAAAGTTTCCATCAGGCCTTTTTCAAAACTTGCTCTCACATCTGCTTGTCAATTAACAGACAATACTGTAAGTGAGCCACAATATTTTACACATTCTGTAACTGGAAACATTATTAATTGGCTCATTTTGCTGTCAGGATAGCTCTGTAGTGTAAATTATATTCGGTTAGTGTAGCTAATTGCTGTTTAAGGTCTATTTACGTGTAGTTCTTGCGTGTTAGTGTAAATGTGAGCATGGCTAAAACCCAGATGTGGTTAAGTTGCAGAATTAATAGACATCATTGTTGTGACTTGCTCAGTAATAATAAAGGTAGATGCAGATTATAAACATACTTCAAAACAATGATGCTGTATTTTTGTTTATTATGATATAGGAAGTTCTGCATTGATGTTTTTGGGGAGGAGCCCTGATATGGATTATTCATTAAAACATTGCATGTGGATCTGAGGGCACACCTGAAAAATGCTTGAATGAAAAGCTTACTGAGTGCATTATAAAGGACAAAATAGAACCTAAGTAGTATGGGGCACAATGGATTAATATTGGTGAATTTGAATAGAAGTTACTTGATCTGATGAATTAGGTTTAAAAGATTTATAAAGCCTACACTTTGTTTTCAACCATAAGGTGAAATCCTGTGGAAAATAAATATATTTTTACCAGTTTCCAGTAAATCATTTTACTATTTTATTGTAATGCATAATATTAAGTTGCTGTGGGCTTTCAGTTGCTTAAAACAGTCTTTTGTGTTAATGAAAAAGATTTATGTCCTGTGTTTAACTTAGGAAAGTTTTGTGCTACTGGAAGCCCTGCAATACTCAGACAATGTCTCAATCGAGCTGCCTTAAATGCCGCACCAAGCAACTCTAACGAGCAAATGGTGATACTAAGTGGAGTTTCCTTACTAATTCCCGAAACGAGCATTACTGCTGCCTCTATCTGTTGTCTGTTTACCTGCAAGTGCTTACAATTAATGCCTGCCATTTCTGCTGCCTGTATCGGTTTGTTCTCCTGCTAGCTGCTGCCATTACATCCTGCAATAAACGAAACTAGCATTACTGCTGCCTCTATCTTTTCTCCATTTAAATGCTCATGTTTCGAATTAATGCCTGGTGTATCTGTTTGTTCTCCCGCTCGCAGACAGCTGGAAATGATGATGTGAGCTCCTTGAGCTCAATTCCGACTGGCTGGTAGCCCTGAAATCATCGAGCACGTGATGATGTCAGCTCTGACAGCGTGATAATTAAAAAAAATAAAAAAACAAAGCTAAAAAAACAGAAATGAAGGGGTGCCACTCAGGAATCGTGGCACCCCTTCATTTGGACCCCAAAACTCAGTAAAAACAGAGTAATTCGGTATGGTTGGGAGGTATGATGTCTACATCACTTGGGGAGTTAATAATGGCTCCCAGCTTGCAATCATCAGTGAACTTGATCAGCCAGAGCCCCTCCGTGTTGGCCAGGTCTCCTAAGAAGTAGATGCCAAACAGGAGAGGACCCAGGACCGATCCCTATGGGACTCCACTCGTGACTGGTCTGCAGTCTGACTTGGAGTCTGCTACTTTCACACTGTGGGTTCCATCTGTGAGCCAATTTGCAACCCACCTAGTGATATAGGCATTGATGCCTAGTTTGGTAAGTCTATCAATAATTCCCAAGTGGGGAATGGTATCAAAGGCCTCGGCCAGATCAACGTAGGCTGTATGAACTGCCTTGCCTTCATCCACGGCTCTGGAGACTGACTCAAAGAAGTCAACCAGGTAGGGCAGGCATGATCTATCCTTCACAAAACCAAATTGCGTGGGATCCAGAGTTTGGAGATTCCCTATATTCTTGTTAAATAGGTCCATAATGATGCGCTCCATATCCTTACATATCAGACTCGTCAGGCTAATGGGGCGATAATTCCCATGGTCTGTTGTTGCTCCCCCTTTATGGAGAGGGATGACCACAGCAGTGCACAATTCTGTAGGGACAAAGCCTGAGGTGAGACTGTGATTGAACAGGGAACACAGATGTGGTGCCAATTCACTCTGTAGTTCATGTAGAACACATCCAGGCTACTGTCGGGTCCCATGGAAGCTGTATTCTTGGCTTTGGACAATGCAGCTTTAACCTGTGCTGCAGTAATGCTGGGTGCCTGGCATTCTTCTGGTATTGTGATTGGTCCTTTAGGGGGGGGAGAGCGGGGTAAAGTTGGCAATGATTCTGTCGGCCAGTATGTTGGCAATATCTGATGGCTCAGAATAGGAGGTACCATTGTGCAGTAACTCAGAGCAAATCTGGGTATTGCTATGGTGATTCCTGATACAACTATAGAAGGCTTTGTGGTTGTTTTTAGTGTGTGCTGCAATTCTGCCTTCATAGCTAGCTTTTTTTCCACTTGACATTGAGGATTGACACTGAAATTGGCCAAATGGAACCCATGCTCTACCGCATTTAACAAATTATATGCCTAATTACATAAATAATACATTTTAGTAACAGACTGATATTTTAGCTATAGTTTTTTTTTTTCCTACAAAGAGCTACATCTTTTTTATCACTTATATTTCACTTTTTAGTATTTTAAATAATTTTGAACCTGGTGCCTTTAAATTTCAATCATGAATGTCATATGGCTGTGTCATAGTATAGGTCAGTTTATAAATTGCAGTCAGTTCTAAACAAAAGCACTTAAGTGTTGAATGAAACAAGTTTGTTTCTACTGAGTCCTGCTTGTAGTCCCAGCATAAGTATCTCTCTGCTTCTTGGTGCTTACAGTTGCACCTTCCACTACAGCTTTGGTGTTTTGTCACACAAGTAGCTGCAGTTGTCATGTGTGTGTGTATATATATATATATATATATATATATATATATATATATATATAGATAGGGTCTATGTTAAGTTATCAAACGATGAAAAGGGCAAATGCTCTTTCATCGAACTGTAAAAGTCGACAGCACTAAACAGCGAAGACATGGAACATCGATATTTTTCCCAGGGAAAAAATCGGTAGGCCGTCTTCGGGACTTTGCCAATTCCTCCACTACGGTGCGATCTCGGAGTTCGTATATTTAAGTAGGGGGGCGGGGTGGGGGCACAATGTTCTGGAGTACAGTCACAATATAGTGATGAAAGTAAGTTTCAGACTTCATACTTTTCAGAAAATAATTATTATGCAAAACCTCCTATGCTAGCAACTTTTCATGTCTCACATTAGCATTTAATTAAATATTCAAGACCAATATTTAAAATCTGTTCCTTATTTTGGGTAGTTGGCTCTGGCTCATAAGGAGAGAGGTTGGGAGGTCATGGGGATGCACTGGCTAGCAGTGCACGCTTCTCACAATAGCAAGCTGAAACACACTTCCAGGTCACTACTACTAGTATTTGTTCATTCATTTGAATGCAAGCAAACATCTAATGTGCACATAATCTTACAAGTGGCTGTAATACACACATTCCCTCCAAGATCACACTATGGTGGAAAAAACATTCTTTTGTTAATCATTATTAGTAATAAATTTATCATCATGTTCTTTCCAAGATGTTTGGCTATTTGTATCAGCACTTTTTTATCACTTTTAAGTTTCTGAGATTAACAGTATGATCACAAACAATTACACTATCTTTCAGGAATTAAAAAACTCGAATGGATATAGAATTACTAACCAATAAGTGGTGGTATCTATTTATTCAACATGTGTAATAAGAAAATCTAAGCATGGCTATTATGTGTTTGTTCTCCTGAAACGAGAGAGCTGGGGCAGTAGGTTCTTGGAGTATTTAAATTATTGTAACAGTTTTTTTCAGTATCTCATTTTATTATTTATAATGGTAGATACAAAGATATTGAAATGACTAAAAAATAAACAAGGTACTCATGAAATTGTGGAGAAGAGTAACCCCTAGGACATGCAGTAGCAAAGCCCTCCCCAGGTCTATCCACACCCTACTTCAAATTAAATGGACCTTAAAGACACTTACCCTAAAGACTTCAAGTGACTGAAGAATATTTTTATAAACAAATATAAATGCAACCAGTATAAGTATCACAAAACTCATTTATGAAGAAGACTTAACTGATCTACATTCCAATCAGACTGATTTTTGTGAAGGGCAGGTCCTGTCTGCTGAATCTAAGCTTCTTTGAAAAGGTTACAGGGACTTCAGACAGTGATCATTCTGTGCACATGACTGATTTTGACCTTATCCCCTTGCTGGTGTTACTGAAAAACTAGACAGGCTTAATGTAAACCCGACACAGGTTCCAAGTTATGAAAGTTGGTGTTTCCCACACTATATGTAAAATTAAAAGCAGTGGGGCGCTACAGTGATCAGTTCTGGACTCTCTCCTGTTTGGTATTTATTTTGCAGACAGCCAAGCCAATATCCCAGAAATGTAGCTGATCAAGTTTGCAGATGTCTGTCGACTGTGCACTGTTATCCGCTCATCCAGTGATACAAAACAGCTCTAGCAAGGGACACAATATGCACATTCATGGTGCATCAAAATAGATGTAAATGAATTAAGAATTGTGCAGCACAGTAACATTTGGGAGAAGAGCTACTTCCACCTCATATGCTATAAATGGTACTCCTCTTCTGACAGATATGGTCATAACAAATCAAGGTACTAACCTGGACAACTTTTTCTCTCTCAGATCGGAAATCATCATGTTCCCACTACAGTCAGCAAATCCTTCTATCTGGCCCATTTAATTTCCAAGGGAATATATTCAAGATCTAATGTCATCCTACCACTGTAGTCTTCTTTATTAAACCCATCACTGAATACATTGCCCCCTTTGGTATGTACAAATCCAAGCATATCACTCACGTGGAAAGGCCCCAAAGATATCTAACCAAGAAATTTAAAGGTTTTAAATATTTCAACTACTGCAACAGATTTAACATAATGCTCCTTGTACCCTGTTAGCGTATAGGTTGCTGAGATGGGCCTGGTCTCCCACTTTTTCAGCATGAAAGCCCCAGTCCTATGTGATCTCCTATTTTTTTCACAAAACCAGTGGCTCTACCAACAACCAAACTATGTACTCAAGTTTACACTAACAAATAAACGAGGCTCACTGGAGGGATAGGTTAACTCAATGAAGTAGAAAACCTTTTCCATTTGGTAAAATCTGATTTTCTAGTAGCAGGATTTGCCTCTATTAGTACCTGCTGAAAGTCCTGAGTAAACAGCTGTCTACAAGGAATCAAGACTATCATCCAGGCAGTCAACTGAATTTGACTGATGTCAGAGTGTATCCAACACCCCTGCTCTTGTGTGAGTAGATCCAGTTGGTGAAGAAGCTTGTGACAACCACCCCCTGGCCATTTCCAAAATAAGGGGAAAAAAGAGTTTTCTGGGCCATAATGGATGCACAACAATGATCTCGGAGGATGATTCCTGAATCTTCAGAAGTACCCTGGATATTAATGGAAACTGTTGCAAAGCATACATGAACATTCATGTCCAAGGAAAAGAAAATGAGTCTTTCTCCCAGGCCTTCTTGCATGTACTCATGAAACAAAATGTTTCCAATTGATTGATCAATGAGGTGGCAAAGAGGTCTACTTGAGGAAATCCCCACACATGGATCAAATCTTGGAAGAACCCCTGTTGTAGCTTTCATTAGTGAGGGTCTACTCTGGTCCTGCTCAGCTCATCTGCCACACAATTTTGCTCTGACAGAATTAAGACACCTGTAAATTGAGATTATGCTGTGAAGTTATATTTTAAGCTAACATGGCTAGTCTGCAAAAACAGTATGACCTGGTTACCCTTGCTTGTTAATGTACCACAGGAATGTGTTATTGTCTGTAACCACTTGAGGAGCTCCCGGGGACCTAAGATGGTTCAGGGAGTTGAGTGCCTTGATTACAGCAAGCATATCCTTAATCTTTACATGCTTATATTTGTCCTTGGTGTCCCACACCCTCTGGACTGTTATCCTTCCTGAAACTGCTCCCCAAGCGAAGTCCTAATTGTCAGTGGTGACTGATTACTTTGGAGCAGGGGCAGAAAAGTGGAAACCTGGGTTTAAGGATCTCTGTTATCTCCACCAAAAGATTTTGCTTCTGACAAACTCCAGCATTGGGTTTTGAAAAAATAAAGGGTGTCAATGCTGGGACCAAAGAGATTTCAAATACCACTGTATCTTTCTCATGTGAAGTCTTGCCAAGGATATCACTAGAATTATAGACACTGTCAGACGAAAATTATGAGGTACTCCCTCACAGTGACCCAAGTCTGAGTACAAAACTTTAGAAGTAGATCTAGTTATAGATTTATTTATTTTTCCTGTGTAAGAAAAGCTCTTTGAACTGAGGTGTCTAGCTATCATCCCAGGAGCAAAACACTTTGTGGAGGAGTCTAGGAAGACTTTTGAATGCCTTCCATATCAGTGACTGATATTAGAGCAGAGGCAAAAGTGATAGGGATAGGTAAATTCTAAGGGAAAGACCTGTTCTGGTAGATATTTTAGTTGACTCTAGAACAGAACTCGCTGCTAAAGGAGGGATAATTACCAGGGCATATAAAGTATTGTATTGTAACTATAGGAATCCATCAGAGGAAAAGATTGGAAAGAGACTGGATAAACAATTTGCAAAGACACAATGGCAGGACAAAAGTATGGCTCCCAGATATGCAACAAAGTCTAGAAGATTTAAGATTTTAAGTTGGAAGTATTGGCACAGGTAGTTCTATATCCCAAGCAGACTTCAAGATTTGCTATTAGCCTGAGGAAAAATTATTTGGAGTTTTGATGGGGAAGAAAAATTTAACTGGCAGCATAGGTTTTGGGAGTGTAAAGTGTTGGCAGGCTAAATTAGATACAGAATCTGAATTGCCTGGATATAGTAATGCCTTGTTAAGTTTAATCAGGTGGCTGCCAGAAAAGCAATAGAAAATGGAAATCAAAGTCTAAACCAACCATATTTGAAGTAATGAATATTGTAATAAACAAAGACAAACTTTAAGTGGAATCTTTACAAAGGCTAAGAGCTAATACCATAAAAAAAAACAGGAAACTGTGGGAACAAATACATGCGATATAATGTTTTGGAGGAGGAGTGAGTTTTAATGAAAGGTAGGATTTGATCAATTTATGTAATGTTGGCTTTATAATTGTATATAAAAATATGTGCTCCATATTTTTGTTTTCTTTTATATAGATGAATGTTTGCCTATGCCATAAGAGATGATTCAATAAAGGTGTTAAAAAATATTGAATGTTCTCTCTGAATCCCAGCTTGTTCAAGCAATCTCTTCCCGCAAAGAGAGTGAGACAGAGATTCCTTATAATTCAGAAAAGACTCTTCAAAGATAAGGAAGTTGTCCAAACATGGAACGTGGATACCCTGTAGCCTGCAATGAGCTAAAACTGGAGGTATACACTTTATGAACAGGGTATAGTAGATAGTCCAAGGGTAAGTCAGAGAACTGGTAGTGTGATCCAGACACACACAACCTTAAACATCTGAAATCTGAATGAATAGGGATATGATGACAAGCATTTTGTAAGTCGTGTTTCCAGGAAACTTGAAATAAGAAGAGGAGGTAATAGGATGTGAAGTGATATTCTGAATTTGGGCACCATCACAAACAGATTTAGGAAAGAAAGATACAGAACTGGCCTCCAAAAATTTTCTTTCTTTGGCACAATAACCATCTTTGAATAAAAACATTCCCTCACCTGGGAAGGCAGAACTGGTTCAATCACTCCTTGAAAAAAGCATGTCATAAAGAACAGTAACCAGTGGCGGCTCATGCTATAGGACTGCAGGACTGCAGCCCCCACACCTGTAAAAGAAAAAGAAATTGCCCCCGTCCCCCCACCACCTGTAAAAAAAAAAAAAAAAAAAAAAAAAATTCACGAGTCAGTCTCAGAACTCAACGCATGTGTTCTTAGTTCCTGACTGCTGTGTTAGGCAGTCCTGAACTCCACACACACACATGCGTGCTAGTTCCTGAACTCCAGACTGCTCTGTTAGGCAGTCCGGATAGGGAAGGAAGGGAACTCCGTCCTGCCAGCCCAGAAGTTTGTGCAGTGACGACTGCACAGGCCAGAACAACACTGGACTGCATTGCCCGCAGGCTGGAGGCTCCAGCCAACTCACCTCTCACGCGGGGACAGCAGAACAGCCTGCGGGCTGCTGCTATGGAGTATGGAGGACAGGTGATCGTTTCAGGCCACTACGGAGGACCAGCTGGTGATCAGGCTGCTGCAGAGGATGGTTTCAGGCTGCCATGGAGGATCGGAGGTAGTGTGTGTGTGTGTGTGTGTGTGTGTGTGTGTGTGTGTGTGTGTGTGTGTGCATGCGTGCGTATGCATGTTTTCAACTATAGTGTTAGGTATAATATGTACCACTACAAGACTGCCTTCAGATTTTTTTTTTGACTTGGCAATATTTCACTTAACTACAGATCCACAGTCTATAGCCAGGTAGGTGTGCAGATCATCAGACTCTAGAACCTGCTCAACACAAAGATGAGGAGCAAAAAAATCAGTCTTAAAGTAAAATTAAAAAAAAAAAAAAAAAAAAAAGAGATTTTCTGTTCCAAAACTGTTGCAAACAGCTTGCTACTAATCTACCAATCATCTTGCTTCACCACTTGCCCAAAAGCAGAGAGGTCTCCTGTGCTTCAGATGTGATTGCAATAAATTCAGTACTGCACTACACCAAAACCTGACCCCGACGATCATTCTCATTGACCATTTGCACTCAGGGATCTGCCCCTTCACCCCACCAAGTTATGGCTCTGCTGAACAGTTAATGGCATCCTATTTGCACTGTTGGATTGTGTAGACATAAAGTGAATGAAAAACAAAGAATTCTGAAGGCATCTACTTAGAGACCCCTCTATAAGAGACTATAGTGAGTGGTGTTTGTGTGTGTGTGTGTGTGTGTGTGTGTGTGTGTGTGTGTGTGTGTGTGTGTGTGTGTGTGTGTGTGTGTGTGTGTGTGTGTGTGTGTGTGTTTCTGCATCTAAAACAAAGGATGAAGAAGTATTTTTTGGGTATAGTTATTTTGTCTTTCCCATCACTGTTTTTATGAGTATGTATGTGTGTCTAATGCCGAAGTTGCTACATGGTGATGGGTTGAGAATAAGGCTTGAACCCTGCACCTTGGGCCTAAGTGGAAAGAGCCTGAATTCCCTACCCACCACCATTTGTAAAACACTTGCAGATTTTTGCCTCATATTTGTTCTGTTTCTCTAAAATCTGTGGTTTCTGTATTGTTGGTTCTTAAAATAGCTGGTGGTGTAGTGGCAGCATTGCTGCCTGACAGCTACAAATTGTCTAGTTTGATTCTTGGCTCAGGTGTCTTCTTTGTGGAGACTGCATGTCCTCCTTGTGTTTGTGTGGGTTTACTCTGGTCTCCTTGATGGATATTTGTCCCTATTGTTTGGACTGCATTCCTCCATTATTGGCTTCATCCAGGTTTTTTGTGCCAAGATTGAGAGCTATGGTGATAACTTAACTCACTGAATATGTTTGGGGGCTGTATTCCCCCATTATTGGCTTGGTTCAGGTAGCTGCGATGGTGGTGCTGTGGTAGCGTTGTTGCCTCACAGTAAGATGCTGTCTGGTTTGATTTTCAGCTAGAGCATCTTCTGTGTGGAGACATGCGTAAATGGCCATGCCTTCATTGAAGGTTGTGTGTCAGGGCTGGCAACTTGGCATGTAAAAATCTACTGCCAATCATTAGCAGACCAGAGTTCTGCTGTGGTGACCCCTAACTGGGAAAAGCCAAAAGACATAACAACAATGGCTTTGTTCAGGTGTTTTGTGCTAAGATGTTGGCAGCTATAGTGAGAACTGAATTCACTAAATGGTAGCCATTTAAGTTTCAGTCTTCCTTTTTTTCATAAAACAGATGATTTGGCATAGTGGTATGTTCCTCTGACTGTTTTGCACAGGGTTCTGGGGTCAATACTTGGCAGTGAAATGTATGGTGGTAACACAGCATTTTATTCTAACAACTTTCCAACATTATACAAGCAATGTTTAAAATTTGTCCGTTTTGTGGTCTTTTGCCCCCCTCCCCTAAATTTTGGCTTTTTCCAGATTTCTTGTGCTGCAAAGTTCAGAGATACAGCTGACTGTCAAGTAGATTTTACAAGAAGCTGAGAGCTGCAGGGGAACAAAAGTTTAGTGCTGCTTATGCCAAGTCTGCTTGCATTGTTACTAGCACAATAGGTAGCGTGCTCCCACAGTGTTGCTGATACTGTACTGTATTGTAAAGGGGGTGGATGCTGCAGTCCTTTTTGGTGAAAATACCTAGTAACTATGAACCTGTTTGCATCCATTCCCTATTGCAATATTACTAGCTTATTGTTTTTTTTAATGCAGCTTAGGCAACTTATTCCTCAAAGGCAACAGGCACTTTATTTGTAAATGAAACAATGAAATATAAAGTTGTTTGCTAGCAGCAACCTCTTCATTAGTTACAGATTTCTTTAATGTGGAATTATTTAGATGACTTTTACTTCTTCAGAGATTGTGCATATTTACTGATACTGGTGGACTGTAGAAGTTTGAGTAGACTTTTATGATAGAAATTTTCTGACTTGGGCAGTTTTGTCGTCATTGGTGCATACATTTTGTTTCATTGTTTACTGGAAAAATGTTCATATGTGCATGCATTTTGTTTCATTGTTTATTGGAAAAATGTTCAAAACAAATATGCCCTCTAACAACTGTACTATATTGTACAATGAATATAATTTAATACAATCAGGAAGGTGTATCAAAGACCACGTGTATGTTTCGTGTGCAAGGGGCCTATGATTTGAAAACAGCCCAAAGTTAATCTTTATCTGCCACTGGCAAAATGCATTTTCTTTGAATGTGGGTTTCAATGCTGTTTCAATGAATGTGAGTTTCAAGGTCAGAGAAGTTTTAATGCTAAGTCTGTTTTCATTGTGAGATTGCATTGCTTTATTTAGCAGATGTCTTAGTGTTTGTGCTGTAAAATGCAAAATAAAACTTTCAAATGAAGTCCAAATCATCATAGAAGTAAAGCAGTATGCACATTATTGTTTAAGGTAAATGGGGTGAAATAGCCAAGTAATGGTTCATTGGAATGGCTACAGGGGGGAGGCTCCAATCGACCATGATTTTGTGAGGGGGAAGGGCGGCAAACTCAAAGACAGCCCCAGCTGAACTATACCTCTCAACTGTCCAGATTTTCAAAGAATGAATAGATTTTTGCTTCTTATATTTGGTTTGTTCCTGATAAAATGTTTGGTTTTCTGGCAAATAATTTAGGAATTAAGTCACTAAATAATGACAGACACTGAGTTTCAGACTTCATAACCTTCAGAAAAAATGCATGCTAAAGCAAGACCTGTTACTCTATCAATTGTCTCAGTTTATACAACAATTTATAGTACTGTTTATATGTTCCCCCAGTATATTTGCCCTCGTCCAGAATTCCTGCATTAACAGGTTGAGAGGTATGTGCAAATAAATTGCTTTATAGAATTAGGCATATCCAAACCTCTCAACTTTCCCCGATTTTGTCTCAAAATGTTGCATTTCCCCTAATAATCCTGCCACAAAATGGAAATTTTGGAAGAAAATGTTGAGGGCTTACAATTAAGAAATAACTGTAATAATCAGAGTTATAGATTACTTTTATTTCAGAAATGCATGTAGATTCTTTTATTTTGTCAGCTGCTCAAGTTAGCAGTACTAATATTAAAAAGGTGTTCCTTCTTGTATTGTGTGGCTATTTTAAATTTTTGCATCACATTTTTGGTACTTTTTTTCATAAAACTGTGGGTTTTTTTGGCAAATTTGTGGCAAATCATTAAAGATTGAAGTTAGAAAATAATGACAGATATTCGAGTTTCAGATTTCATACTCTTCAGAAAATTCATACTAATGCAAGGCCTACTATTCTATTATCTTTCTAAGTTTATAAGAGCAATATTTAAAAATTGTCCTTATTTTTGGGCCTTTGTCCCCCTTCTATTTATGGCTTTGTCCAGATTTCTTACTCTGAGGTTGAGAAGTATGACAAATGTGTCAGGGCCATCACCGTCAGCCAGAGACATTTCAAATTGGGACATATTTGTACTCCCCCCCCCCTGTAGTGACTCTGGATGTGTCCATGCAAGGCAAGGAGCAGTTATGCAGTGTAACTATGCAGACTATCCCTCCATCCAAGGTAGACACAAGTACTACAGTGGCTTTTCACCTGTCCTTGATTTTGCAGAATGTGCTGGTTTTCTGTCATATTTTTTGTACTGTTGAATTATGCTTCATATTCAGAAAATGCATGTTGTTGCAGTGCCTGTTACTCTTACTCTGTGTTTAAGTAGCGATGCTTTAATGACCATCAGTTAAGCTTGTCTGAGATTGTAAGATGGAAATAAGCTTTAATAAGCATACTGTTAAAGAATTATCAGCATTGAAAACCTTTTTGTTGTTACCATGCAGAGAATATTTACATAGGTAAATAACTAATAAGCCTTAGGTATTGAAATGCATATGACAGTATTTGTAATAAAGGACAGGATTACAGTATTTTCAGAAGCTCATTACATTTGTTGGAGACTTGCAGTCATCTTTGCAGGCTTTACCCGTAAACTAAACAGAATGCCAATTTATCATGTGTGGTCCATAACCTGTGTAATAATCCTTTAAGCAATTTATCTTGAGCTTGTTTCTTGTTTGCTGTTCATTTTTTACTTTGATCATGTTTTCCCCATGAAACAAATAGATAGTTGTTGTCGGGCAGCAGGTCTTTTTTGGATAAGAAACATTTTTACAAGTGGGGGTATCACAGGGATTGCTACTTTCAGCATGTTACTTGGTAATTTTGTCGCCTCACAGCATGAGGTTCTCCCGTTCGATTCTCGGCTGCAGCGCCTTCTGTGTGGAGTCTGCATGTCCTCCCCATGGTCGAGTGACGTTAAAGACATGCAGGTAGGTGCAAGCATTAATGGGCATGCCTTTGTTGAAATTTGGACATCGGGCTGGCAACTCGGCAATGTAAAATCCAATGCCAATCATGAGTGGACTGGAGTTCTGCTGCGGCAACCCTTAACCAGGAAAAGCCAAAAAAGACACACACTTGGTACTTTTATAAAGTCGAATATAAATTATAATTAGAACTGTAGTGCAAGAAGTTGTTGAGTGTTGCTTGCTTTTTTATACTTGATTTTGACTGGCATTCCAGTAATGTATTCAAAAAGTAATTAATTTTTTCATGCCTCACAACCTTTTTGTTTCCCACTAGATATTACGTAAGCTGTCATGTAGCCAATGCATTGAAATATTTTTTTCTTCTTCTCCACTCCATTTTGTCTTGATTGGACTCTCATAATGATGGTTTTACCCAGGGCAGCGTATTTAATTTAAGTCCCATTTTTTGTGGTTTTGAGCATAGCCCCACCCCTTTCTAGTTAACCACACCCCTTCATGTTGGCCCCACCCATTTAGCTCTCTCCTGCAGCCTCCCTTTGATTTGAAGTCACCAGCCGCCACTGACGGTAACAGTCTGATCTGGAGGATAAGGAACAACCCCTGGAAAGGAGGAATTTCTTCCCACTACCATCTGTAACCTTGATGAATGATTTTCAGAACACATTTATTTGAATGTATCTATTGCCAGAGAAAAATGCAAATTCAGACTTTCTGAAGGAAAAAATGTTCCAAAATGGGAGGGGTCCATGAGGTTTCTTCAACAGTCATTCAGACTTGTTGAACTGTCCATGGTTTTGGAAGATTCAAGACTTGTTTTTGGAACTCCTTTACCATTTTTTCTTAAATGGCTGTTTACCTGTATTTTATTGCGATGGTATTCCGTTTTTGTCAAAATTGGATGAGGAGATAGAAAATCACTTGAAAAAGGAGGTCTGGAAAATCTTAATTTCCTACTTCAGCTTGCCTCTTTCATCACACTTTTTGATCCCCACTGCAGCAGAGGGGCCAAACATGAAATCTCTATTTAAAGGAGAATTTAAAACCTCACTTTTACCAGCATCTCAGAGATTCTGACAATGCAGCCATGCAAACCTTCTTAAAACAGTACCAGTGGCCATAACCCTGGAAGTATCAATAGAGTCATACAAACATACTGCAAACGAGTAGTGACCTGTGTGATGTAAGGGCAAATCTTTAAAATGCTTAATTTCTTCTAAGAAGAAACTGCAGATAAAACACTGCTCATATTTTCACAATTTGTCTGAGCAAATGTTTACAATTTAGCCTGACAATTCAAAATTCTCAAAATCAACATTGCAGAAGTATACACTTTTTGACACACCTACTGTGACAATCGGAGGTACTGGCAGCCATGTCAGAAGTATGACAATGGATGTGTATACCTCTCAACTAGCAGAGTTGGATCTTTTTCTGTTTATCTATTGCTTAAGTGCTGCATTGATTTATTTGAAACGGCAATGAGAAACGGCTGCAGTGATTTCTGCAGGGATAAGCACTATTTCACCTGCTTCTTTAGAAAGAGAGAAATGTGTGTGTGTGTGTGTGTGTGTGTGTGTGTGTGTGTGTGTGGTTATAATTGGTTCATTCATTTCAAATTTAACATGCACTCTGTCTAACAGAATATAACTTAATAAAGTCAGGAAGGTGTATCAAAGAAAAGAACACATGGATGTTTCTTGTCTTGTGTGCACCAGTGATTTGAAAACAGCCCAAAGATAATCTTTATCCTGGCCAGATGCATCACCACTGGCCAGATGCATTTTCTTTGGATGTGGTGTGCATTGTGAGACAGTACTGCTTTGTTAAGCAGATGTCTGTTTAGTGTTTGTGCATTGTTGTGCTGCAAAATGTAAAAATAAAATACAAATAATCTTAGAAGTAATTATGTATGCAAATTAGATGTTAATCTATGTGGATGTGTAATATATGCCAGTACATCTAGATAGAATTTTGTAAAGAATCATATGTCATTTGTATATCAAATGGATTTGTACAGATGGTTGTGTTAGAAATGTATTTGTGAAGCTGCTTGTGTTAAAAATGTATCAACAGTGTGCCCTGCTGGAAAGCAAAGAAATGTACATGCATTATTGTAACTGTTTAAATGTATATATTGTAACAGAGGATACTGGAAGTGAAGAGGTTAATCACAATCCAGCTGCAGCAAACACTGGAAAATAGCTGAAATTAAACTAGGCCATAAAGATTGTATCTTACAGTTCTGGTTGCAGCCAGAGACAAACTGTCTGGGAAACCAAGTATTAGGACGTCTTTATTGTCTTTAGCAGGGAGCCAATGATACTCACACAGGGTAGAGATCTGAAATAGTTTTAATACTTCCAGGAGCAGCAGCAGATCTAAGCAAAGCTCTGTCTATGTGTATGATAACAGATAGGTGCTAAATCCTGACCGCTTCGAACAATGGGAACAGAGCCAGATGACCAGATGTGTGTGATGTCATTCTTTAAGCCAGAAGTAATATTTAGATATTAGTAGGAGATTGCTCTTGGTGTTCTGCATTCTGTCTTGGATCTGACAATGAGGAAGAACACTCACCTACTTCATCTTGTCTTCTGCTAGTAAGTGACCAGGGATAGTAATTCTCTAAATCAGTTAGGAAAACATTGTCAGAATAGTTAAGTATTTTTTTGTAAATCTGTGAATCCTTCCAGCTGTGACATTTATAATATATCATATGACTGAACTCTGGTGTTTACTGTAAACAGATATTTATTATTTTCATGTTCTTTTATTATTTATTAAATACATTTAAACTTCTCATTGTGGCTAGTACTTTTAGAAAAATATTTAAGTTTTGAGAGTATTTGCTTGTATTTATTTGGTGATGCTCTGGCTACTCCTGAAAGTCTTGCTGCTTGGTCAACATTACCATTTGTAATATTAACTTCGCTCAGCATAATTGGATACCCATTCAAGAGCCTTATAGTAACTGACTGGTGGCAGTGAACCTACCTTATACTCCGGGCAAGGCTGGTAAAGTGGGTAATCTGTGCCAGCCCTTCCCAGGTGTGTGTGTGTGTGTGTGTGTGTGTGCGTGTGTGTGTAGCTACTTAGAGCAGGAACATGAAGCACTGGTTTCACAGAGGGGGTGCTGAACACAGCTGTACTAGTGGGGAGTCTTATTTGGGACCTGGGGGAAGACAAATATACCCAGACCCTGGGCTGAGTCTGTGCCTTGTGTGTTCTTAAGGGAAACTATGCTTGATACAGAGAGGTCTGCATCTGGAAATACTGAGTGTATCCATTTGTATTTCAAGTGAATGTCTCTCTCCACTGTCAATGGTGAGGATTTAGGCTCCTTGATTACTGGTCCAGAGTGGGGATATCACACTTATCAATAATTTTCTCATACTTATCAGAAAGGATAGACTGGAATTAACTAAGAGCTTAGTAGCAGTTGGATCAACTAAATCTATTGGTGCTGGTTCAGGTTTGGGAACAGTGTTTAAAAATTGAAAATACTGAGAAACATTATACATTATATCTGCCTTTTTAGGGGCAGCTAGCTGACAATCATGAAAATTGCAGGCAGTAATACACACACGCCCTCTTAAGCAGACAGAGCAGGGAGAATAGGTGTACGTTCTGGAAAATAATTCTCCGATTACTCTCAGTATTTTCTAAGGTACTGACAAACCTCAATATTTTCCCACTGAAAACAATGGCACATTCTAGAAAGTTTTGGAGAAAGAGAACCCCCCCCCCCACACAGGGAGAATCAGAAATTGAGCACTCCTCAGAGTCTAAATCAGAAATCTAAGAAAAAAAGCTTGTATCCATCCCTGCATCTTCTTGTTTAGATTCAAAATCTTGAATCTCTACAGGAAAACAGGAAACCCTCTTTCTTGTACCAGAAACTACTTAACAAGAGGGACCAACGGTGTGAATTGAACCCTGAGCCAGCCCCAGTAAACTACTCCTATCTGAAGAAAATTAAGTATTAGATACACGCTTGGTTTTCTGTATCCTTTTGACAGGAAAAATGGGGCCAACCTCATTACTAAAAACTACTTCCCTGGAGATGGGCACAGCATTCTGCCACTACAGAGTAACCTTCCCTGTTCCCTATACCTGAAGAGACAAGAGTGTCTTGCCCTTGCATACCAAGGAGACGTTAAAAGCTGCAGAGGATGTGGCTAAGCCCCCTCCACGTTTATAGTGGCTGCAGGTGCTACACCAAAGGGATCTCAAGTTAAGTGGTCTGGGGTACAACAAAAGGCCACAGCAGAGTCACCCACCTATTGCTAAGGCAAATTGCTAGCCTTCTGTGGTGGCAAAGACTGTTTTCTTTTTTTTTTCTTTTTGTGGCTGGAAGAACTCTTTCCATGGTCAAGCCAAAAATGGTGCCCTTTCCCAGGGAAGACTAGCACCAAATGCTAGTAAAACAGCCAGTCCACAAAAATTACACTTTCGACAAACACACACTAAAAAGCATTTTAACTCTGAAATCCTCATAAAATTAAAATAAACACAATTTTTCCACAGGAAAAAATGTTTTCAGCTACTTTGCACCAGTTTTAAAGTGACAAAAAAAAAATAAGTGTTTTAATTATATAATGTAATTTTAAATGGGACAGTCCAATAAAATACAAAGGAAAGTGAAAGTTTTTTTCCCCAGAAGGGACCTTAGCTGCCTGGTCAAGAAAAGTACAAGTCGACCGTCGATCCTCAGAAGCCTTAAAGGAGTGTATTCTTTGGTGGCAATTAATGTCCTGAGGGCTTCACACTCAAACTTGTCTTTAGTCAGCTTAGATCAAGCCACCTGACACTGTGGGTGAGTGTAAGGTGCCCTGAAGCTTCGAAAGGTAGCTGACTATTATACCTTTGGCAGGATATAACCCCAAATAGCTAAGGTGACTGCAGCAGTGATCAATATGATGAACATGAATTATTTTGACTGGACAAATAACACTGATGAGGCTAAGCTGTAGATGAAAACTGTGGTCTTTTTTATCCATTGGGATTATGCTTTAGATTTTTTCAAGTTATTTAATAAAACTGATTTAATTAGCTGGATTCTTCTCTTGGATATTTATCTTGTATGCGCACATTGCATGACGTGACACACTCACAGTTGATGGATGTATCCTATCATGAAATGCCCGCCTGCCCCTCAATACATCCCCCATAACATAAGTATCTTCTGGTGTTAGATTAGGATAGACACAAAAGCACAAATGTCCCAAAGACGTACTATACAGCTGAGGGTCTGGGGTAGGAAACCAGAGCACCTGGTAACACCCACACAGAGTGCATGCAAACAAGATACAGAAGGAAAAACAGTAAAAACTCTAAAAGAGAACCAGCATATGCTAAGATGGCAATGCTGCATGTTGTGTTACTCTACCAATAATCAACTTATCACAGACAACCTGAATATACCACCACAAATAGCCACTTAATGGATACAGTGCTGAGGTTTGACTGTGATATAAACAAATAATTTTTTTTCATATTTTTACTTCTAGATGCACTACAACCCCCATAAAGTCAGTTTCATCCATAAATAGCCCAAATAACTACCACTTTCAGCCAGTTTATTGACTATGTATTAAAACAGAAACAGTAAAATATTACAGCTGGCTTCACACAAATACACTTTAGCTCTGCAATGACAAAACAATGGCTGTCTAACTTAATCAACTGACAGCATGGTTAGTCATTTGTATTCATTGATAGCTCATGTACCCAACAACGTATGCTAAATATGTTGAGTAAACACACCTTAAACAATTGTAACAAAAATAATGGTCACAGTATTGCATTTTACTTTGTTTCACACAGGGAGTAGCCACAGCAATGCAATTCCATTTGTTTTCAACAATATGCATTTGTAATGCAAAACCATAATGACTAATTTCAACAAATAAGAGGGTCAAGTCACTGCTACCTAAAGAGACTCCTTGTATCCAGCAATTATAGACATGTTGTTGCCTACATAGAGTGGATATATCTGATGGTGATACAAAATGGCAAAAGTAATATATTTCAACACTGAAAGAATCACCAAAGTAAAAGTATTTCAGCTTTTTCTTCATTCAAATATATTTTAGTCCTGCAAAGGTAGAATGATGACCGTTAGTGATTCAACAAATAACAGGTTTAGTTGCTTTCAACCACAGAAATCTCCCATACCCAGCAATCAAAGACAATATTTTGACTGAGTACACTGTATAACCCAAAGAGATCACATTCTAATAATAACTGAATATAGTAATTTTGTTTCAGCACCCACTACACACACATGGATATGCTTTCATACACATACACATACACACACACACACACACACACACACACACACACACACACACACGTCATCAGTGAACAGAATTAGTATACCTGCATAAATATCAGATGTCAAAGAAAGGGGAAACAGTCCAAAGTAGAGGAAGCCTGATCTCAGTATATATACTTCTAATATTACATCATAACTATCTCATTTTTATGCTACTAAACCATTTCTCCATGCTTACCCCCATTTTAATGCTGTACATAGTGTAAAATGAAACAATAATTGAACTACTTATATTTTGTCTACTACATTGCTATCTTGGGGTGCATAAAGCTGTAAAGTGTGTGCGATTCCTATACATTTGTTTCTATTATTTTTTTGCTCCAACAACCACTTCTATACCTTTTAACAATGGACAACACCTGAGAAATGACCACAGTGATCCACATTCTACCCCTTATCCCCAAATAGACAGATATTTGTACTTCAATGATTATAGTTAGCCACACAGAGGTGCAAACCTTGGCTGTATAGGGTTGTCACTGTTGAAGTGACACGCTGACCCCATGTCCAAAATTGGGAAAAATGGGTAGTGGATGGATGGATCATAGTTCTCAGACACACAGCTGAGGCATTCAAACAACTTTCTGAATTTCAAAATATGGGATTCTATCTCTCCATTGAATTATATATATATATATATATATATATATATATATATATATATATATATATATATATGTAAAGATTGTCAGGAGCTGCCTCACACGTTTTTATCACAGTCAGTCAGTACACTTTTCGGGAAAATTGAGGTATTTCTGAAACAGAGCGAGTCAGACAGCTTGGTTATCTTTTTCCTGGTTTTCCACTATGCTACTGGATAGTATTTGAGCAATGTATACTAGATCTGAGGCTGTTGGGTGTGGATTGTCATGTGCACAAGCACTACATTATAGTCATAATCAAAAATGTTTTAACAGCAGCCTTTTTCTTTTTACTGTGGCCTGCAAGGGGTGGGGGTGTTGTGTTTTAGAAGGGCAGTTAGGTACTCATAGCAAAGTGCAATTCCCAAGACCCTCTACAGTTTTTCTTACAATTGATCTTGCTAGGATTCCAGTGCAAAGAAAATAGCATTAAATCAGATCACTTAGCAAGCAGCTATGAGATGTAATATCTTATCACCTTGTTGAGGAGAACAAGGAGAAGTAACAGGGTAGGAGTACCCGTTTAAAATATAACTATTTCTTATATCATTATGGAGCACTTTGATAAAAATTGTTTGCATGATCCCTTCGAAAGAGGGTGGTTACAAATTGCATGGTCTGCAATATGCACACAGAGTACAGATTTTATAGATAAAATCAGAACACTTGTAAAAAATGTATAAGTATTTACAAAAGTACTATGAGGTGGTCAAGCTTGAAAGAAATTACAAAACCAAGTACGCCTTTATACAGAGATTCTAAAGAAATGGGAAAGTAGAGGAGATGTATACTATTAGAAAGAAAAAGTGAAGAATGCAGATTGTGTGTTATATTGTAAAAGAAAAAGTACAAGGCAAATGATTCAAGTGACAACAAATGTTGTACTTTACCTGATAAGATAGAATATGGAGGACATGAGACAAAAAGGAAGATGGGGGGGTTGCTGATGGTTTTGCAGTTTGTGGCAGTAATAATGAAGAGAGAGGAGGTACAGAAGGGCACTTAGGAGTTAATGAAAGAGGAAATTAAACATCTGAGAAAGATCCCTGTTCAATTTGTGGAGTAAGAGTTGTCACACAGGCTGGTTAATGTAGAGGAAATACTGATAAGGAGATTTGCATGGAAGGGAATAGTGGAATACAGATCATGTTGGTGATTCAGTGTTGAAAGGTATTATAATTAACTGCCTCAATTAACAAACAAAAGGGTTGAGAACAATTGTGTTGGGAATAGTACTTTACAGCAGTTATCTGAGATGGTACTTGAGATCTATAGAACATTGTTCAGGATTGGAGGTGAAGATTTAAATGGATATTATTCCTGCAGCCTAGTATGATAATTTATATACAGCAGAAGCTAGTGGAATAAATAAAAATATTCAAAGGTGTATGTTTATTTCTAGAAGTTTCCAAATGTGTACATTGGAGTATATGGTGAACAGGCAAGATCTACTTACTGATGGATTACATTTAAGTCAAATGAAAAAATTCTGTGTCAGAAGTTAATGCTTTTTAGAAGAAGAGTTAATTACATTATAAATAGTAATGAAAGTAATAATTGTTTGTTGATGTTTTGGTTGTCAAATGTGAGATGCTTAACAAGTATAATGAATGCCAGTTATTAAAGACACAAGGACGTGGGATGATGGACTAATAGAGACGTAGTTTAATTATGTGTCTCTTGCTTTGGATCCTTCAGGATATATGGGGTTTCACAAAATTGGACAGTCCTCCAAGGGAGGTGCAATGTCTGTATCCCTTAAGGAATCTCTAAACCCTCAAGTACTACTAATAAATGGAACAATGTGAAATTTTATCAGTGGGTATTTGGAGCAAGAATAGAAAATATGTCGTTATCCATCTGCATGTACAAAAGAACACAGAAACTGGGAAAAAAGAATTAAAATGATGCTTTCAGGACAAATTTTATCATGAGGGAGGTGAGGATTTAAATTTGCCAGACTAGGTTGGCTATCAATTAATGGCAGGGGAAAGTAGGAAGGAAAAATTATGTATCTCAGTGTTAAGAATTCAAATCTCTCCAACATGTTCACCAGCCAGCCTGAGGAAATAGACATTATTTTTCCCCTGTCCCCCTGCCAAAATTGAAATATCAAAAGATACTGGCTCCTCTAATCATGCAGTAATTAAAAGTAAATTAAGACTGGTTGAGAGAAACAACACGTCTGATTAAATTCTGGGCAAGGACTTTAATAAAGCAAATTACCCATATATTAAAAAGTTTAAAAAAACTAAGTGGAAAGAGGAATGTGGTGGTCTTTGGGTTGAAAAGATATGAGATGGTCTCTATGATTTTTTTTTAATGTAATTGAGTTATTTGAGCCTGCAGACAGGAAGTCTCCAAATTCTAGGCCTTATTGTCCATCATGGTTGGATGCCAAGATTAAAAGGTATTCTGAAGAGAAGAAGGTGCTGGGAGATATTAAGACAATGTCCCACTAGAAAAAATGCAACAACACATAGAAAGCAGCTACTTAAGCTAGAAAGCTGATTATGAAGGCAAAAGGTAAATATGAGATATATTTGGCTATGAATTTGGTTGACAATAAAAAGCATCTTTCTAAATATATTAGATAATGCAATAAGACTGGGCATTCTTATATTTAGTTCAGAATGAAAAACTGGCACCTGATCATTGCATACTGGTTGAACGATCTGCTGATTATTTTGAGAAGCATATAGGGGGAATATAATGCAGATTGATTAAATATTGGAAAAATGGACACCAAACAAAGAATGCCCTATTATCTTAGAAGATAATGCAGAAAAAGCTTTTGCTAAGATAAAATAAGAAAAAGCTTCGGGACCTGATAACAACAGATGGATCTTTATGTCTCTATCAATGATTACATTAAAGAATACGATCATGGGATCATAGAAAGTTACTAGGTCAATGGTCCTAGGGCCCTTACAAGCCTAGCCAAGTTCTACCTTTATTTCCACAATCAGCATCTACTGCCCCTATCCAAGAGGAACACAGGTGGAATCCCCGGGGTGAATTTATAGTTACCCAATCAATTGTCCAGATTGAGTTTGAAGAAGGCCAATGACATGCTCTGCTTGACACGAAGTGAGAGTCTGCTAAAATTAGAACACCTAGTTGAATGAACATATACAAGTTGACTGGAGTAGGATTTAGAACCTCTACTTGGCTATTTACACTAGCTACAGAATACCGTACTTAATGCTAGTGCCACAGCACAAGTGCCCCCCCTTTTAAAAACAAAACTTTTAGACCAGTTAGTCTTACTAGTAAATGTTATACTGATCTAAGTAATGTAGTACACAGTGAAAGAAACATTTTCAATAAATACCAGCATGTTTTTGCAAGAAAGAAAATTATAAATTTAATATGGTTTTACTCAAATGTAGTAGAAGATAATGATTCAGCTGTGGATGTGAATTATTTAGATTGGACAAAATTGTGAGATTCGGTACCACATTATTGTATCATTATGGAATTATAAAAAGGAGATTTGATGAATATATTGTTAGATGAATAAGGAACTGGTTAAATGACAGAATAGCAAAGGTTTATATCCAAGTGTACAAGTCTAATGAAATTATAAGTAAGGATGTCCTGGAGGCTTAGGTTTCAGGCCCATTTTACTTTCAAGTATTTACACCTTTTTACCCTTTATCAAATAAATACTGGGTTAGAAAATTTGCTGATGATGCTTGCTGATAAATTAACAGAATCTCTTACAGTTATTGGTTAGTAGTATAAATTCCAGAAGTACTTTTTAGAAGTTGTTTTATCGGGCAAAAAAAACATGAAATACATTTAAACAAGTCAAATTATAATGTATTGCATACCCAAATGATCTTGTTAGTAGTATCATCAAGGATATGAAACAATATGAAGACTTGGATACAAGTGTTGATAGCGATTTTTATTTTGGAGGTAAAGTGAATAAAATACTAAGAAATCCTTATTCATTGATTAAAACTTTGACGAAAGGAGTATGCTCTAATGATGAGTTAGTAATATTTCCTATCCATAAAACAATCATCAGATCACTTTTGTAGTCTTTTTTTTGTCTGTATATCCTGTGTTTCACATTGGAAGAATGGAGATGTGCAGAAATTGCTTACAAAAATGATTAACTATATACTTTGAATTGCCATATAAGGTGAGACTTGGGAGAGAGTTAGTTTTCTACTTATTATACATAAATAATACGTGACAAAATGCTTATTAGGGTTGATCTTTTAGAACGTGCAAGGTTTGCACAGAATAATGGATATCTAGTGGAATATAAGGTGACAATCAAAAATAGGAAGATCATTTTTTTTTGTTTGACAGCTACAAGTTGAAACTACTGCCCTTTAAACAATAGGCAGGCAGAAAATGTTCAAATAAATCACAGTTTGACGTATGAGAAGGTTTTCTGTTCATTACTATAATCAGCCAATACTGATCTCTTATGAGGTCCATGGCCAAGGCTGAACACTGAATACTGCGGTACTTCAACTTACCCCCCTACTCCAGGGTACAGTGATTTTAAAGTTAGTATATATCGTTAACAATGGTAAATGGGGGACACTCCCACATCAAGCAGTAGAGGGCAGCTTGTCCTCCTGCAAAAACACTTCAATTCTGAAACTGTGAATTTCATAATTTGCTGTTCTACCACTGAAATCAAACTTTACTTAATGCATTTGTGGCTCACATAATCTCTGCCCAATACTTAATGCAGAAGATTAATGTCTTGAGCTGCTGGCAAGCTGCATCCTACAGCCCACAGTTTGATTCTTCTATCTGTTTACCTAAAATATGACTTGGAGAAAGTCTTTTGGGAAAATGGGCTAGGCTCCTTGATGGGCTCCTGGGCTACATTCTTAGTAAATACCTATGAATCAATAAATTTGTTTTCGCACTTATGACCGGGGGGGGCTTTAAATAACTATACCGTTTATACTGCCAGTTTTGTTCTCTCTATATACAGATCTCTAATTCTATCCCTCAGTTTGTTTCTTTAATCAAAGATGCTCTGTCAAGACATTTATGACAGCAGATGAGAACTGACATTTTTTCTCATTCATAACCATACACCAGTTCTTCAAATTTCTCCTGCTTTCTAAAATCAGAATAATCAACTTAATGATATGTTCTCACACATTGCAATTAAGTAATCTCCATATCAGTGGACTGTTTCTACTCTCACTTACGGGGTATTAATGAGGGCATGTAGGGTTTGCTTGTTTACTGAATTATTTCCTTGTAGGAGCCATGATTATTATACCTCTGTTTTAAACTGAGATTACATCAGATTGGATGCTATGTGGACATACTGTGAATGCTGCAGCTGAGATATAAAATCACCTCTAA
>NC_056743.1:943969292-944016792 GCF_019279795.1 Protopterus annectens | reverse complement strand
GTGCTGAACAGCACTAGTGGTGGTACAACAAAATTCAGGGACATGCAAATTAGCTGATAATTAGGTCTTCATCATTTCAGGTAATGTTTCTCTAACATTTTTAGAAATTGCAGAAATAGCTCATTTTTTCTGCACCTTACTGCCTGCAGTGGCAACCTTTATGAATCACAGGACATGACTAGTTCTCCATCTTGTGCCAGTTGAGTGCTAGGATATGCTCCAGCTCCCCAGCAACAATTAACACAATAAATGAAGTGTTGGAAAATTAGCTAATCAATGTTAGTTGTGTTGTTTCTTGTGTCTGTAATTTAGGTGTGTGTTTCTGCATACAGTTTAGGCACAAGATTAATGTGAATCTACACACAGTAGTATTTTCTTAGTTCCCTTTAAAGGGATTCCATATACCCCTTGACTATATAGTTAATATATATAACTTACTGATGCAGAAGGTATTGGTGCGCATGCTAACACTTTATATATCTGTATATGTGCTGGTCTCTCTCTCTCTCTGTATGTATGTGCATAGGTGTGTACTAGGCTAATGGCCCTGGAGCCTTTATATGCCTAGCCCATAGAAGTGCCCTGACATCGTGCTGACTGATGTTATTTCCCACTGCCTCTATCAAGTAGAGCCACTGGAGTGAACCCCGGGGTGAACTTTCTATTTTCCATCACTCATCAATATTTCTTTTGAAGAGAGCCAGTGAGGTATTCTGGTTGACATGTATGAGAAGTTTATTCCAGAGCATGGGCAGTCTCTGGGTTATGAACCTGTCCCTCCAGCATGTTCTGTTGATTGTGGTAATGAGGTTGAAGTCTCTGGTGTGTGTGTGTGTGTGTGTGTGTGTGTGTGGTGTGGAGGGATTGGGATTTCTTTAAATGCAGCATTCCTTACAGAGCTGGGTCAAACATGGCTTTGTAAATCAAGCAAAGATCGCCTCTTAGTAGACGGGTTTATGCATGAGGGTGCTAAAAAGAGCAATGTGTGGTATGGAATACAAAGCGAAAGGAGCTCAAAATTATGCAAAAATAAGTTTAATAGCAAAGCTTTCACAATAAAACTCTTCTTCAGTGCTTAAAATTATACTAAAACATTTTTACATGTATACCATATGAACAAATTCAAACTAATTTTCACTTTTTTATTGATGGACTGTTTTGTTTGGAACTCTGTACTGGGTGTTTACCAGTTTGTTTGTTTTTTCTTTGCTTTGTGGTATGGAATATACAATGACTGTTTTAGTACTGAAATCATAGCTACAGTTTTTCAGATATAAAAAAGTATTACAGTTTTATTAGTCATCAAGCGTCAATTAGAAACACAAACCTTTTCTTTAGTAGTATTTATTTCTGGCAGAATTCCAACACTGGCATTTTTCTGCTTGGTCAGTTGCAACTGTCCTTTTTCCCTTTTCATTCATTTTAGGTTTAGTTGCTGGGGAGTATATTCTATGGGTTTATCACTGCAGGGATAAATTGTGTTTGCATTAACAAATAAAACTCTACAAAACAAATTTGACTGTGCAAAGACCTCAATTACCTACAAAATGGAGCAGGGGGGCATAGAGAATTATCCTACTTTAAAGTCAGTTAGGTTATCTGCAGAAACCCAAGGTCATTACTCCATGGATAATGCAGAGAACTGTAAGACAGTTTAAAAAAAATGCTCCCTAGCAAGTCAAGACAAGATTTCAGATCAAACCAGCATGTCATAGTAATGCAAATCTTATGTGTAATCTCAGATGGGTGGTAGACGAAGAAATTGCACATTTAACTGGCATGGTTGTTCTGCATGTACACTAATGATGTAGGTCTGATTTTGAGCAGTGCATTTAACACTTTTTAACCTACTCTATATGCTGGTACCATAGAACTACGCACCTATTTTGATCACCTTCCTTTTATTTATACTCCTGGCAACTGAGCTGAATGGATTTGATGTGAATATCACACAGTGGTCATGAAATGTAGATTTTCTAGATGATCCCTTTTCACAAGACATCCATCTCTGACAACTGTATACAGAAATCATACTATGTGGCATGCATAGTTTTATTCACGTTTACCACAGTTTATCATGTAGATACACAAAGCAAATGTAAAACATATCATCCTTCTCCAGACACCTGCTCTGAGTTGGGGGTCATCACAAAGTCTATCCCTAAAGTAAATAGAACTGCCATCCAGCTACATAGCATTACACCCCACCCAGCCAGCTGATGGACTACCTCATCTTTATTCCTTTTGTTACGAGACTCCAGTCATTAAATCCATGGATATACATGATTCTGCTGTAACAAAACATCCCCAGTCATTCCTTATTTGCAATGGTTTGTACTCTTCCTTTCATTTTCAGTCCATTCTCACAATATGAAGCAAAAAAGCACTTCAATAGTCCAATTAAATGCCAAGGTGAAATTAAAATATTCAACTATAAAAGAAAAGTGATTTCAGGCATGCGCAAGGCCCTAAAGGTTATGTCCTCTCATGGACTGACGAGACATTTATCCTACTCTTCAAAAGAAAAAAAAATGCTTATAAGAAGTGTTGTTCAAGACGGTCTACTAGGAGTATTATTTAATGCCATAAACCTCAGCCTTTTGGAGGTTAATGGGAGCACTATATTCTTCATTACATTCAAGTGAGCAGCTGTTCACGTATTTTTAAATTATTACCCCCCCCCCTTTATTAATGTCACAGGAAGACTGTGAGATGTATCTGTTCTGAGTAGTCGGAAACAGAAATTATTAACATAATTATAAACGGGTTTTTGGCGACCACTACTGCTGCTTTAAAATATGTAAAATGCACATGCTTAGAAACACTGCAAAGGAAATATACACTGTTAAAGTCACCATATACAGAGGAATGCTCACTTTTGATCTTAAATTAACTGCTGAACTGAAGTCAAAGTGCATAACTGCAATTAAAAGGTTAAACTAAGTGCAGAAAGACTTAGCATTTATCAGTGCCAAAACAGAATACAAATAATAATTACATCTAACAGAAGATCATATGGTAGTGAAATGATAATTACATCTTAAGTTTACTCATTGTCACATTTCGCTCAAGCTGGAAAAGTACTGTACTTTTGGTACTGCGGCCTAATGATTTTTACCAAGCATCTCCCCACCGGTTCTCTGTAGAACATCCACAATTACCAGGAATTTACTAAAGATAGCACAGTTTTACATAGTTGTTCATGCATAAATATCATATGAGGGTGTTTAGATTTAAAAACATAAGAAAACTGGACTTTCATACAATAGCCCTAAGGATCTATCTGGCATTCATATTGTATACCAATCACCCCGGGGATCATGTCAATTCACCCCGGGGATCATGTCAGTTGCCCTGCTAGACAGGGGTCCAGGGAAGTAAATAGTGTGGGAAGAAATAACCAGGGAATTGTTATGGCTAGGCTTGTATAGGCCCTAGGGCTGATAGCCTAGTACCAACCTATACCATGTAAGCAAAAGCATCCTACTTTGAAGTTAAAACAAGCATCACCATCATGTTGCAACTCCTATCACCACTTAAAAGATTACAGTACCTCCAGACTTTTTTCGTAGAAAGAAAATATAGTACAACACACTAATTGTGAAATATACCTTATAAAGATAAAAGCAAATTCTAATCCTTGACAACTATGAAGAACATGAAAAGATATAGAACTAAGGTTACTATTATTTCTGCTGCTAAAGACTTCCAGAAGGAAACTGTTGAATCAAAAAGAAATGTACAACTGCAAGTAAGCTACTGGGGCAGAAGACAACTAAATCTAGTTTCATTTTCCGACTATATTACGGTCATGTGGCTGATATTCACACCAATTTACCCTTCACAAGCAGAATCTGAAATAGAATTAAAAAAACGTTGTAGCATTAGTCTAACCTCAGGAATATGTGAACTGCATTTGTCACAGTGAAAGCAGACGCCTCAATCCTGATGTCTCTGATTTGAGATAAGAACCTTTGCATTCGTCCTTTTTCACCTTTATATGTATGCAGTCCTTGCCCGTAGTATCTTCCTCCCACACTAATTTTCACAGAATTAAACATGATCTCATATGAAGAAATAGCAAAGTGTTAGTATGTTATAGATACATGGGAAAATTACTGGTAAATAAATGGCCAAAGGTTTATTAATAACCAGATGGCATTGTCATATATTTTCAACCAGAAAGTAGTAGTAAACTGTACTCAGTCTAGACATTTCATTGAAAAACAGAAAAAAATAAATGGATGAAAGTTATTTTTTGAATAAATTATATCATTCTTGAGTGGTGATGATATTAATAAAAGGTAATAATTGTGTTATTACAACAGAAGTCTATATGGGATTTCTGGCAAAAATTATTTTAGGCAGGATTGGCTTTAATGACAAGCCTTTAGTCACTTAGTCATTCTATGGCCTATTTAAAGAGTACAAGAAATTTCTGGAAGATATACCACATGGGCTTCACAGTCTATCAGTGTCTCCTGTAATTACTATGAGTGATTGGAATGCAATATTAGATTGCTGTTTAAATAGATATCCATACCCTTAGGTATATAGGGTTGCCAATTTTTGAAATGCCGAAGGTGGGACATGTTTTGTATAAATGTCAGATTTTCCAAGACAAAACATACCCACGGCCAGTACAAAGAACAGAACTTCACTTTTTTGCCTAAATAAAAGCTTATTCTTGTGGCATTTTAGTTGCTTATTCTGTTTCTTATAACATTTAGGTGTTTCAGATACCAAATAACTGGTTTGTGCAATTATTAAAGAAAATATAGGAAAATTGTTGTCCTAAAATCTCAGGACATTTGCCATTTTTTTCATTTTTTTGCAGGACACAACTGCCCAAAGAGAGACTGTCCATTGCAAAGTGGGACAGGTGGTAACCCTATAGGTGTAACATGATGCACACAAAAGCTTTAGCAGATTAATTTAAGACTGATCAATATTTACTCAATTTTAGGCAATGGCAGAAAGAGTCAGCAGACAAGATTCATAAAGGATTCTAACAATAATCTGCTCAGCTTTGCAGACGGCATTAAGAGCAGCTAGAAGTACATCAAGTTTCTGAATGAATAAAACTCCACCCATCCTCTGATAAGAGAAACAAACCACCCCCTAGAAGTAGTAAAAAATGCACCAATGGAAAAAAAAAACTCAAGGAAAGCATCAGGCTCAGATTTAATGAACGTAGATACAAACAAGATGTTCAATGCATTATAGAAAAACTTACTCTTGAGGATACTCACCATTGTATGGGGACAGTGTATCCAAGATAACTGGAGATTAAGTATGTTTGTGCCCCTGTACAAGAACAAAGGGGATATTCATAACTGTGGCCAACATAAAGGTACCAAACTCCTGTCACACTGCATGAAAGTACTGGAGAAGGTGACTGATAAAATACAGAGAGTAATAGAAAGTAAGATGGGAAATGAGCAAGTCAGATTCAAATCAGGATGCAGTATGCCATACAACTGGCTCAATATTTGCAGTGAAGAGGACAGTGGAAAAGAAGCCAAGGGTGAGAATATAGTCTAGGAATGCCCAGTTAAACTTTGAGAGATGTCTCATGAAAACTGATTTCAAAATATTAGTTGAATTGCAGCAGACTATAAAAACCAATGACACAATTAAGACAAGTGCTTAAACTCAGGGCCAGATTTAATAAAGCCTACACTAAGTGTACACGATATGTATTCAACATTCTTATCACATTTCTTGCGATTTCTAGTCACTCAGAAAGATTACAGTAAGTGTACATGTAGTCTACACTTTGTGGTTACCTTTAAAAATCCATGTCAATATTTAAAGTTGCAAAAATATCAGTTGGAAAACTATAATTAGAAAGAAGAAGGTGCGAGCTATGTCTCTGGTACACTTCATGTGGTCTTAGTGTAAGCTTTATCCAATCTGGCCCTCAGAGATATTCTCAGTAGGAGTGAGTATACATCAGGGTTCAACTCCGAGCCCACTCCTGTTCATACGAGTGCTGTATGAAGACAATGTGGACACATTTGTTTGCATATTTCACCAATGGCTAACATTTTTTTCTTTTCCCCTATAGAATAAGATTCCCCTATTCACATAATGTTAGGAACATTTATCTCTAATTCACATTTGGTAGGAATGAGTAAAAACCTTCACTAAAGGATTAGGTCAAATGGAAGCCATTTTAAGGACATCCCATGTTAATGGTGCACAAATCCAAAGTAAATAGTTGATGGGATAGTGAACTATTCAAAAAGTAATAGGAAGATAGGTTGATTTGCATGTACCCATGTGTTTGTTCAGAAACAAGGATGTTCTAGATGATTTATCTTCAAAAGAGAAATCTATGTTGTTAATGGCTATAAAGAGATCACCGCCATAGCAGTGAAATCACATTCTTTATTTTTTATTTCAAAAGCAGCATAGTGGGATAGCTTTACAGAAGCATATGCATACCAGAGTGACCAAAAAGATGAAGGCTAGTAAACTATTATTGCTTCTGAAAACCAGAGTTCAAGGCACTGCATTCCTTGATCACTTATGCATTTTAACAATTCTAATTCTTTTCTTTTCTCTTCAGTTCCTATTCAGTCATCTACTTTATCCTTTCCCTTGCATACTGTTTCATCCTTGTGTTTCCTTCTTTTTCCCTTGTTCTTTTTATATTTGTTATATCATTTTAAATGACTGATTTATTGACTTTGTATCTTATAGGATCATATGAGGTTACTAGGTTAACGGCCCTGAGGCCCTTACAAACCTAGCTAAGAGTTGATCCCCAAAAAAGAAACTTCAGTCAGCACCTGCTGCCCTTGTCAATGAGGGACACAGGTGGAACCCCGGGACAAATTTGTGATTTCCCATTCACTCATCAAGGTTGTGGTCGAAGAGGGTCAGCAACGTCCTCTGTTTGACGTGTATGGGAAGTCTATTCCAGAGATGAGGCAGCCTCTAGGAGACCAAACTCTCTCCAGCAGGTTTTGTTGATGTTGGGTATTAGATTTAGGCCTTTTGAGTGGATAATGCGCAATGATTTAAACTTATGAATATGGAGTATCTCTAGTAGTTCAGGGTCCAAAACTGCCATGTAGGTGAGAGACGGATCACCTCCAAGCAATCTGTATACCATGTACAGTGATAGTGATTTCAGCCTGGTGTTGGAGGCCAAGGAATCTCTTTGTGAGGTATTTCTGTGGCCTTTCCAGTTGGTGCTGGTGTTTTGAGAGGTAGATACCAAATGGGGCGTTGCACTCAATTATTGGCCTAATGAGGGAGGAGTACAGAGAGGTAATAACCTCCTTTTTTCTGAATGCAATCCCTTTACTTATGAGATGAACCAAGTAAAAGGCTTTTCTGACCACTGCCACTATATGATGATCGAATGTGAGACTGTTGTCAACCCAAGTACACCGGTCTCTCACTACAGGTTGTGTGCTTAGGGGTTTGCCGCTGATGTGGTAATCAGTAGTGGCCATGTTTTTGTCAAATGGTATGATGATACACTTTTTTGCATTTAACTTAAGGCCACGACTTTGGCACCAGTCATTTGTTGCTGTGAGACCTCTTGCAGTATGTCAACATCATTTGGGGAATCAATGACAGCACCCAACTTACAGTCGCCACAAACTTGGTCAGCCACAGGCCTTCTGTCTTTGGCATCTATATCTCAGAGGTCCAGGCAAACAGTAGGGGTACCAGGACAGATCCCTGGGGAACACCACTAGTGACAGGTATGTTGTCAGAGGTGGAGGCACCTATTTTAACCTTGTGGGTCCTATTGGTGAGCCAGTTGGCCACCCACCTAATACGACAGGGATTTACTCCAAGCTGTGTTAGCTTTTTGATGATGCCAGAGTGGGTGATTGTGCCAATGGCCTTGGCCAAGTCAAGGTAAGCTGCATGTAACGATTTTCCCTCATCCAAGGCCTTGGTGACCGTCTCAAATAAGTCAATCAGGTTCAACAGGCAAGATCTGCTCTTGCAAATCCGAACTGCATGGGATCAAGTGCTTGGAGATTGCCTATGTACTTATTTATGAGGTCCATAATAATACGCTCTGTGGCTTTACAGATCAGACTTGTCAAGCTAATGGGACGATAGTTTCCAGGGTCAGTAGTAGCACGACCTTTGTGCAGGGGGGATGACAATGGCAGTTCTCCACTCTGCTGGACTGAAGCATGTACTTAGGTTGTGGTTGAATTGGGTACTAAATGGCGGAGCTAGCTCTTTGCTGGAGATGGTGCAGAATACAGCCTGGATTACTATCAGGTCCCATGAAAGCTGTGTTATTTGCCTTGAATAGGGGCTTTAACACTTGATCTATGGAGATGTGAGGTGAGAGACAAGCACTGGGGTTGTCGAATGGGTCTTGGGGGGGGGGGAGGTCACATTATGTACAAATACAAATAAAAATATGTAAATAGTGAACAAAAATCAAATTGTGTAAGCAGTATCAAGAAGTGACAAACTAAATTTTGTTACAACAAAGAAAAAGCCAAAAAAAATCTCAACCATTATATAATAGCATTAACACATTGCATGATTGTCAGATATGATGGAGCATAGTCAGTCTACTGTATTAATTCGGTGAATATTAATCCTGCCGGACAAATTCTAGTAATCACAGGTATCTATTCTAACACACACCCTGATCACCTCAAAGAGTGGGTTATGAAAAGAGAGCATACCAATCAGCTCTCCTAAAAGAATGGTCTGAATGTGGTAGTAATGTTGCATAATTGCATAACTTATCACAGGGTATTTAGTTGTGTGACACACAGATGCCCCTCTCTCCTGGCTGGACAAGATGATAATGCTTAGATGCCTATCAAGAACAAGGATCCACAATATCATGCATGTAACTCAAGTCACTGCACCACCGACAGCAATAAGATTCTACCATAGTCTACATGGGTGTTAATGTCCTGAGACGTACCTCACTGGACTATATGAAAAGAGATGATGTGGATCTCTCTGAATGTGTTACAGACAGGTACGCGCCTTGCATTGAGCAGCATTCTACCCTCAACAAGCATAATGTCACAGTATGAACAGAAAATTATTGATATTAATATCTGTCTTAGTTTCTGGTGCCACTCCAAGGGATTCCAATATCTATTGGCACGGGAGGACGTGGTTAACATACATTGCTTTGCAACTGTCCCACCTGGACTTTCGTATACTGGCTAAAACTTTATCCACCTCCTTAGAGCATTTTTTAGGCACGGTCAAAATAACAAAACTACCAACATAAAAAGATATTCAAAGCAACCTTAAGGTGTTATTGCTCAGTGCTGTCAGCCTAAATAAGAAACTACACACCCTACAAGCTCTCCTCACTCTGGAGAATGTAGACATCTGTGCTGTCACCAACACTTGGTTTAAAGCCACAGAAAGTAATCCAGCAGTGGAAGGCTACAGTGCCTTCCACACATTTAGACCAACAGCAGCACAGATGAGCTAAAGGTGAAAGTGTCTTGATCTACATTAGTGGCAAATACAACTCCAGGTTGGTTAAACAGAATGATGCCCTGTAAGTCTTCCATATCCAAGCCTCCATAGACAAGGTTCCTGATCATGTCCTGGCTAGACACAGGTTGCTCATTACAACTCAACTCTGACCTATACCTAACACCTACTAGTGGTGCTCACTATCCAAATACCTTATTCTTTGGAAACTAACTACCCCTCTATAGACTGGGAAACATACACTGCCTCTCACAAGCACATCTCATGGACTTTATCAATACAAATATCCTGGACCAGATAGCACACACTCCAACCGGAGGATCAAACATACTGGACCTAGTACTCATTAGCACTGGAATCTGTTGCACTTCCCCATGTCATATCCTCATTGATGAGGTGAGATCACAAAACTGTCTTTCATGAAATAAAAATTAACCCACAAAACCCAACTATAACTTTAACAGGAGTAATCTAAAGCAAAGTACATCCTATTAAGTTGCAATTTGTCAAGGTTCAAAGCTCCCCCAAACCCAGAGAACACAGCTACCTATGCAGAATTATTTACATAAACTCTGTACAAACATGCAAATGGCTGCACTGAGGCTGCTGTACCTACCTGTAGTAGTCCCAGATCTATCACCAAAAAAACCCCACTGGTGAAATCCCTAACTTAATGGGGTATATAACAAAGGAAAAAGTCATGACCAAAATCAGAAAGTCAGTTCTCAGAGAAAAGAGCTCTCTGATTCAACTAAAACAAGAAACTAAGATGTCTGAAAGTACAACAAGGCAAATCACATTTAGACAGACTCCTAGGCCAAGGACAATCAAGGCCTTCTTCAGTTGTCAGGAACTTTAAGCATAATACTCAGCATTGTGTGGAACCGGTGGTAAATAGTACCATCTATACTGACCAGGGTAGCATAGCAAATCTACTGGCTGATCAATTTAGCTCTAACATCAGCCACCCACTCCTCCCACTACCCCATGCAAAATACCTTCTAGTATACCCTTCCCCCACGATCAACAGGCTGATCCTAGTGCCACTCACTAAGGCCAAAAATGATGCTTCAGTGGACCCCGACAACATCTCTGGTTGCCTCCTAAATAGCCTAATACAAGACCTAGCAGGACCAGTTGAAACACACTTCAACTACAGCCTCAAAACAGGTTACATGCCAGGTTAATGGAAGGCTGCAATGGTCATCCCTCTTCATAAGGGTGGACAATCAATTGACCCTGGGGAATACTCAACCATCAGTTTGGAAAGTCTGGTTTGTAAAGCCATGAAGCAGATTATCATGGAAATGATCAACGATGACACTGGTAACCTAAAGACACTGGACCCATCCCATTTTGGCTTTAAAGGGAAGATCTTGCCTACTCAACCTAGTAGAGTCACCAAAGCTATAAATGAGGGAAAATAGTGCATACCACCTACCTTGTCCTGGCCAAGGCATTTGATACATTACTCCATTTCAGTGTTGTTGACAAACTCTCAGAAGTAGGCATAAATTCCTACATAACTCGCTGGATTGCTGGCTGAATCACAAATACGATCCAAGAAGTCAGGATCAGTTAGACAACCTCCACCAGGAAACTGGTCACCAGCACAGTAACCCAGGGTTCTGTGTTGGGCCCACTCATGTTTGGCATCTACTTGTCAGAAGAAAAGGCTAACGTCAAAGGCCTCTGGTTCATAAATTTCACAGATAACTGTTAATTGGGACCCATCATAGATTCCCCCATAACAGCAACTTCCAACAAGAAAGTCTAACACAAAAAATAACTGGTACCAAAGTCATGGATTAAAACAAAGCAAAGAAATGTATTATAGTGCACAAATTGTCCACTCAAGCTAATTACTCCATCAATAAAAAAACCCTAAGAGTTTACCTAACACTTGGGGAACTGGGAACATGTGTATACAGTGATCTGGCCTTCGATCAACACATAACCAAAATAGCATGAAAATCATTCTCTCTCGCCCAACTTGTAAGCAAGGATATGGAAACCAGGCTAAGGAAGTTATAATACCACAATACTCAGCCCTTATAAGATCCATCACTGAGTACAATTCCCCCTTTGGCATGTACCTAACCAGGCACTCACAACATTTGGAATGACCTCACAAAGAGAATCTAGGGTTTGTACACTGTCCTATACACCTTACCTTAAGGGCCTATCCTGTCTCTGTACTCAAGTCTTCTACAGGTTACTGAGAGGTGATCTATGCCTAGCATATAATGCATCTTCAGTTTCAGCTCAAATGGACCTGTTGCACATCTGCAAAACAAACAGCACCAAAAACACTAGATCCATGAACCAGAACTTTGCCTGCAACATAAATAGAACATGCTGGAGAGACCGATGGATCTCAAAGGATCACCAAACTATGGAATAAGATCCCCATCCATGTGAAGCGGAGTTCATATCTAACCCTGTTCAAAAGGAACTTTGATCATTGGATGGAAAATCACAACTTTATCCCCCAGTCTGGCCCACATGTCCCTGATGGACATAGGTTGACAATAAGTAAATTAATCCCCAACTACTAACCACCCCTCCGTCCCCCACATAACCCTTAGCTACCTCTTTACTAACATACCCCACCATATAGGCATCCAAGAAACTCTGGGACAAAACTTGATTGGATTGCACAGCAAGGCTTGCAAAGGCCCTGGTGGTCATTAGCCTAATATAAACCTATGAACTCACAACTAGTCCATTCAAACTCAAAAAAATTCATTAAGCGTTACTCCTATAGCCAAGTAGTAATGGACAGAGACCTCCTCCAAGATATCTTCTTTGCAAAGGAAGAAGTTTGTGATAAACCTAGAACATTTTAATATTAAACTAGACAACTGCTTTCTCGCAGCATTCACTGCCACAGTTGCACTGTATCAAAAAGACTCCTTGCTTCAGTCGCTAACCTTTACAAAGAAAAAAAATGCATGCTCTTTCCCTTTCCACAATCTATGGCAGTTTTTGTCTCAAAAACAGTCTTGGTCTTTTTATAGGTTCATTGGAGATTACTAGGCTAACAGCTTAAGGGCCCTTACAAGCCTGACCAATATAACCAAATTTTACCCAATTTATAACCCCTAGGGGCAAGAAGATGGTATGGATTTGTCCCTATGCATTGACTATCTTATGGATTGCCCCTGTTCATAAGGAACATAGACACTACCCCAGGTGTGAATTTGTGATTCCCCATCCATTAATCCAAACTGCATTTGAAGAGGGCCAGAAAAAGCCTCTGTTTAATGTGAACAGGAAGCCTGTTCCAAAGAAGGGGCAACCTCTAAGACACATATCTGTCTCTCTAGCATGTCTTGTTTAAGTCTCTGACGAAGTTTAGATCCTTAGATCGTGTGACCCTCCATGCTGTTTCGCTTGCGAATGTGTAGCAGCTCCATCAGGGCTGGATTTGTGAGTGCTTTGTAGGTCAGACATAGGTCACCCCTTATTAGTCGGTAGGAGAGAGAGTTAATGAAGAGGGCTTTTAGTCTATCTGCATAGCTCATGTCATTTACACCCTGCAGTTTCTTTCCAAGGACCCTCTGAGGTTGCAACTGCCTTTCATTTTACTTCAGTTATCTCATCAAGTTATGGGACAATAAAAATAATCTTTACTCCCTATAATTCTTAACTATAAGAAAACATTTTATTTAACATATTTATTTTTTTGACTGAATGCTAGAGCACTTTCAAAATCACTGTTGACACTCTAGGTTAACAACAATGGAGATGTGGTGGGCAAAACTATTATGGAAATAAGTGGTAAAAAGTCTAAAAAAAAGTGTTCGATACCTCCATTTAACGTTCCATTCTTCAAATTTCTGAGTACTAGAGTTCTGATTTTTCTAATGCTGTATGATACTCATTCCACCTAAAATGATGGCTGGTCAGCATAATTACGCTTTAAACCTCATTAATTATTTTTGTTCTACTGTTTCAGTTAAGTAATATTTTGTAGTGTCCATATTATCTTTCACACACAGCAATTTCCAGAGACAGAGAATTACAATTAACAGAACCTTCACATGTAGTTAGAAGAGTTTCAGTCATAAACTCTTCTCTAAATCATACCTGGTTTCTACTATTATACTATTACTTGATACAGGGAGTCATGAGTCATTGCAAAAAACACAGGATATTTTAAGATCAAATGGAAATATAAACATTTTCACTATATCTAGAAGTTTTACAGCTGCTGCACTTTGAGGAATGCTTTGGTACATGCAGTACTGTCACAGCCAGATCATGGCCCTAGGCATGGTAATGGGCCATCACACACCAGCCATACCAAATAACCCATTACTTTGGCCGTCTCTCCCCAGTAACCATAAAACACTGTTCAAATCTTTTAGTGTGCACACTATTTTCCTCTTCACTTTTACAATAACAACAGAGATTTGGATTTAATTTAAAATGTTCAGATTTTACAGCAAAAACATCGATATTCATTGGCAAAATAAAAAAAAAAAGAAAAACAAAACTCTCTCACAATGAAAACTGACTTAGAATGAGCAACCAAAAGCTTCTCTTCCCTTCAAACTCACATTTATTGAGAATGCATTTGACAACCTTTTAAACTGCAAGAGACGTGCAAAGATTCACATAACATAAAATTAAGCATTAATGAGAGGCTATGTGAAGAGTGCAGGAATTCAAATTTCACACCAGCACACCTGCAAGAAAACAAGCTAAATTAAAAATATATTCATAGTCCTTGGGCAGGTTGGCGCAATGCTCAGAATAGGTGACCGGGTTCATTAACATAGACTATCAGATTATCTCATTACCTTGTCTGGGTGAAGTGGCACTCCATCCTATTCAATACCTTAGTGTTGTCAGGTACTAAAATGGGAGAACTTGGTCCTTTTGGGAAGATGCCATCCCAGTGGTTTGAATTTATCAGTTCAGATTAGCAAGAGCAAGAAGGTAGGGGGCTATAAACTTTTACTATTGTGCTGTTTTAAAAACAAAACAATTTAGCCCCCCCAAACATCAGCACTTAGTACAAGTGGACATATACACCCCTCTCCCATCCTGGACCCCATCCGAGTGTATTCTGATACCAGACAAAGCATGTACAGGGCACACAGCACACAACTAATTCATGATTAAACTGTAATGGCTCACCATATGAGTAACACACACACATGGCACAGAGTTTTACTTTGTGCATAAAATGGCTTGCTATCAAAACATCGAACATGTGCATGTAAACCTATCAAAAATGCAGTTCACATGTTCGATGCTTACAACAGTAAACAGGCTGAAACATCGGAACTGCTGCAACCGAAATTGAATTCAACTTCTGCAGTGCACAATCCCTTAGCAGCAGGCAGTACAGACCAGATCCATATTGCACAGTGCTGACGGTCATATTTTTGCAGGCGGGCAAGCCATCTTGCACCCCCCCCTCACATCACCTACAACTTATATATTCCAACTTCGAGAATGCACTACAGCGGAAATGGGCAATTCTCCCGATCCACACTGTCCTGTGATCTCAATGTATGCAGACTGCAGAGATACCTTTAGCCGACAGTGTGTAAAGATCAACTGCATGTTAACAGTCGGTCTTCCAGAGTCGACATTGCAATGTTCTCCTAAAGGTATCTCTGCATTCTGATGCTCGCACTTCTCAATTCCACACAAGCCACACTCAATGTATTGATAGTAAACCCATAAAACAATGATATACTTTACACAATACTTTGACTCAACTTTGACATTTATATTAAGATGTACCAAACAGCTCTTTACTTCTCTGATCATACAAATACAAAAACATGACAGTCAATAATGCATATCATAGTTTACACATCTAAACTGTCTTGTCCATAACAGTCACTAATTAAAGAACCCACCTCCCCACACAAGCACGCACACACGCACGCGCACACACACAGTTACAACCATGAGCTCCAGGAAAACAGAAGTCCCGCAGTGAAGTACCCCTCCTCCACATATACTGGATCATTCTAGGGCATGTACAAAACTAACTGTGCTTTAAAACACATTTCAGACTAATACTCCTCCAATTTGCAGGCAATACACTCAATGAGAAATTAACAGTACTTAAATTTTGTACAAGTCATAGCAAACTAAACACAAGCATTTGACACAAAAGACACAACAAAAAAGGTGAGAGTGAATGTGCAGCCTTTTATTCCAGTAAATTCAAACATTATACTTTCATGGTTCTATGAAGAGTAAAGACTATTTGTTTTATACTTGGTTGACTGGCCACTCGGGTTAATAATCATTAAGTAGTTGGGAGGTAAGACAATTTAAAATAAATGTAGGTCTTACAGAAAATGGAATCCGGTTGGCATTAACTATAAATTCACATCAGTGTTGTTGCTCCTTAGCTCAATAAGCAAATCTAAATGTTTCATTTCTTGTTGTTTGGATATAGTGACATGTCATCAGTAGAGTTCAGGTCAGGAATGAGCAGGACATATTGTAAACACAGGATTAGAATGTTTATGGCTAGGGATTTTCTCACATCTATGGTTAATAGGTATGACCGTCTACAAGACCATTTAGTTGTTTGAGTATTTTCCCCACTAAAATTTCACTATAGTAATTAAGGTTAACCTGTTGGTCAATCCCTACCATAAATCATATTTGACTTTGTGTTTATGACCATCAAGCATGACACCAGTAATTATCAGTGCAGAAAGCACTATGACAATTTCACATAACTTTTTAACAAGGGGTATTTTATTTTGTCCAGTACACAGCCTGCAGGAGTCTAAATGATCTTTTCACATACCATACAAGTATTCTTATGAGTGGCTGGAGCTTCAAACAGAAGTCATATTGTTATACTCAACATGTGCTACAGCTGCAAATATTTCTACATGGAATGCTAAACACCCATTTTATAGAACGCTAAATACCCATTTTATGTCTACCTCAATAGCTTGCTCATAAAACACTAAGCAAAGTTGAAACAGCATTGGTGTGAGCATTTAACTGCTATAACTAAAAACGCTTATGATTAAACAGTGAGCTCACTTAGCTGGCAAGTTCACATGGATTTTCTTTTTTCCTCTTATCCTACTAGCAAGCTCAATATGGATTATTATAGCAATAACCCATGCCTGGGTGTGGGTAATGCTGGATTTACCCATGGTTGGCGTAGTTTGGTCATGAGGGCGAAGCCCGAGTGACCAAACAAAGCCAACCGTGGGTAAATCCAGCATTACCCACACCCAGGCATGGGTTATTGCTATTATACAATGATATTATTTAAGAAAAAAAATAATTAATTTTCTTAAATAATGGCATTATATAATGCCTCCTTGCGGCCCTTCCGCAGCTGTCTGGTATTCTGCGGCAGTTCTGATGTATTGCGCATGCGTATGCCTACACAGTACATCAGAGCTGTGGGCAAAAGCAACGGAGAAAGCAAGATCTCTGTTGCTTTTTGCAAACTGTTTCGCTATGTTAAATGGGTTTAACATAGTGAGACAACTTTAAAAAAAGCAACGGAGCCGTTGCTTTTTTTAAAGCTGTCTCGCTATGTTAAACCCATTTATCATAGCGAAACAGTTTCTTTATTTAACATAGAAAAACAGTCTGTAAAAAGCAACGGAGAAAGCAAGATCTCCGTTGCTTTTTACAAACTGTCTTGCTATGTTAAACAAGTTTAACATAGCGAGACAGCATTAAAAAAAGAAACTGAGAATGTCCGTTGCTTTTTTTTAATGCTATCTCGCTACGTTAAACAAGTTTAACATAGCGAGACAGTGTGAAGCAACGGAGGATCTTGCGTTCTCCGTTGCTGTAAAAAAAAAAAAAAAAAAAAGTTATAGTAATGGAAAATTACTATAACTCTGATTTACAACATGCACATTGACCAATCAGTGTGCATGTTTTTTGCATATTAATGGGGGGGGGGGGGGTTGTATAATTTTCCTTTTATGTTCCGTCTCTAAACTATACATACTGTACTGCAAGCATGGGAGCATCTACCTGCTTAGTATCAGTAGGTCAGGTCTACCCAATAAAAGTACACTAAATGAAAAACTTGGTGTAGGATTTCAGGTCTTTCAGTCTCCCCAGGTATTGGATGTAAAGTAGCAATGTTACTACCATGCCAACTATTCATTCTTTCTCTGATAAAAAGATTGATATCATCCCTTAGTGAACTCTCCCTTGTTGTAGTTGGTACTGACCTATCAGTAAAACTGAATCAAGCTCACCTCTAGTATACAGCCATAAATACATTATTACAGCTCTGCATGCCTTTCCTAGACAAAGCTAAAATTAAGAGGGGAATTGTTTTCATGTCCTAATTGAGGAAATGTAAAAGATGATTTTTTTTTATCAAATATTGCTGCATGTAACAACCAACAAGAAAGCACAAAAAAAATATGGATTTTAAAGATCTTTGTTTTGTCTGAACTGTGGTCAGAACACATTCAGACTAGGAGTTCCAAGACTCCAATTTAGATGCACTGTGCTAAGGTCTGAGATACGAAACAGGTCACTGTTTTAACTTGCATGAAGTATTATGATTAAATACAGTGGAATAGTTACTTAAGCTTGCAAGTCAGTTTCCCAAACAGAGTGAATGGAATGTGCAGTGACAATTTCCATGGTTTACTCCTTTACAATTTGTGGCTTTCTGCCAATGATTCCAATACTCCTCAAAAGCACTGTAGACAATCCGATAAACCAATGAATATAAAATGTTGCCTAGATACAATGCTGATAGCTGTAAAACCTCACTTTCCAACATTCTTTCCAGTATAACTGCCAGTGTTTTAGTATTCTGACAGATATAAATGTGGCTGTAGATATGCAGGCAACTCACGTATGAAGTCAGTCTTTCAAAAGCTTTGACTTTGCCTGGAATAGTTTTGTTGAGGTGGGAAGTTGACACAAGTTGCCATTTTTTCTTACCTTCTCAAAAGTAAGATATGGGTGCAGAAACAAGTGTTATACATCCCCAGGGGCTGCAAATGCAGGAGCAATATACTCTGAGCCCAAAATTATGTGAATACTTGGGATTAGTTCAAGCATTCAAACAGGGCATGTCTTTGATATTAAAACTGAAAAAAAATGCCCCAGACTCCTCCATATTGTGATGGTTTGCAACCTGCAATTGCTACAAGAACACAACAAGCATTTCATGCCCAAAGACTCCAAGGAAGCTCATCTCAAAGTCTCTGCTTTTTGTTGTTTTTTTGTTTTTTTTCAGCTGCATTAAAAACAAATATCCTGCACTGTAGTTATCCTTTTTTTTTTTCACTTTTCCAGGCTGTCCAGTGCCTAAAACAGTTACTTCCAATCTGGCAGCTCCCTTAAGTAATATTTAATTAAAAAAACATCTGTGGCTGGAGAAACAGCATAAACCCATTCTGCACTGTCATGCTGTCCAAGCCAATAATGACCACATCTACAGCTACCAGTATGTTATATATGAACAAACAGCATAACCATGACATGCTTTTCAAGTGCTTGCATAGTTCAGAATTAATAAACATTCTGTCTTTGGCAAGTTTTTCAAAGATTTCAAACAGATTAAACTAACTGAGATTTGCATGTTAACAATCTGTGCACAGCCATTCACTGCAGCCAAACTAGAAACATTGAAAGACTAAACTGCAATACTAGTAAATTAGATATACTTTAAAGAATGTGATATGCTTGACATTCGTGTAACAAAGACTTTTTTATTCACTTTGCAGAACAAAAATAGGCCTTATTCTGAAAAACAGTAAAATTTACCAACAAGGTTATTTTCAAGCATAGTTCACAGTTTGAGATACTGACAACAGAAGTTAAAAGCATACTCTTGGAAAGTAGAATTTTGTAACCGTATCCACAACTGCCATAGTCACTCAAAATGTACTGCTCTCCTCAAACCACTGCAAGTTTCAGCAAACAAAGGATAACTACTGCGAGGATATTGTTGAACTCTGGGCCTTGCATTCACTTCTAAATATTAAAACTTTTTAAATGGAGGCCTGTGCAGTTGTCTTGAGTGATTTGGGTAAATTTGTACTAGTCAAATTATCAATAAAGATCTCCTAAAGCTGTACCATGTGTCTTACTTAAGTGTCCCTGTCAGTTTCAGCTCCTATGACATGTGGATTGGGTTAAATTGTGTACGAAATGTTAAGCTGAGTTAAACTGTACTTCCCTTAAAGCTGTCTAGAACAGTTTTAGAATAAAATGTCTGCAGTCCATTTGACGCAATATGCAAACACAGAGTAGTTTCACATGTTTGTTTTCCATTTCCCGACAACTGATGTATTATCATGCCATCAATTAACAATTAATTATAGTGTGTATGTCACCTACCATTATTTTTAAGAACAGAAAAATGTATTGGCCAGCAAGAAAGATGATAAACATCTTGGGAGGAATAATGGCACTTTTACTACGGCAAAGTGTTGAAATACACAATATATACTCTTAGAAAGACATCGCAATCCGTTAAAAGTGGCATTAAGATGTCTGGGAAACTTCTGCATCAGAAACAGTCAGCCAGCCTAACCAGGACCATCTTATGCCAAGTGAAATAAAAACAATTCCTTTCTGAGCATATATATGACAATTACAGACTGAAGTACTGTTTATGAAAAATGTGTCTGCTTTAATAGAGTCAAGGAAATGCTTTTACTTTAAAAATAAATTTTGATGGTGGTGTGGCAGAAAGCGGAACTTTCCTCCATAAGTAGGTGCTAGGCAGTTTTCAAGCAACACACCTCTTATTTTATTTTGCAATTTTTTACAAGGCATGTAAACTGGTGCGTTGACCATTTTCAATCATGATCTGTGTATAAAATGAAGCAGGAAATTATATGTATACAATGTAAAACTGAAGCATACATACAATGCATTTTAATAAATGCAGAGGAAATTACAACCGGGTGATATGGTTGGCATCAGTATTAATACGGCATGCTTAACATGTACACCATCTACATGGATGCTGGTATGAACAACTCAGATAAGTACACATTTATAATTAATTTATAATGTTTATGTATTCCACCGAGGAGTTGTGCAAGTCCTTTAAAAAACCTTGTTCTTTAAAAACTTTGTAAAGAGGGTAGAATTACTAGCATCTCAGAAGCAAAAGCATTTATCATCTTTGTATAAGTGTTCTTTCAAGGAATTCTTAAAAGCTTCAAGAGTATTATTTTCAACACTGGGATATTATTCCAGAGAGCAGGGTCCATTCTAGAAATGGCTTTCCCTTATGGCTTGTTTGAAGCAGGCAGACAGGATGATATCCTCATGTTTTTCAGGCCAGGCTTCAAAGTCAGTAAGTTTTGCTCTCTCAGTGGGAATTTTCTTCTAAAAGGTGGACAATAGCCTAAGAAATGGATTTTAAGGAGGAGGGTAACCTTGTGGCATTTGAGACACATTTATGACGAAAAGCAAGTTCTTTACAAAAACTTGTATTTTGCTGTTAGACTAACTCGAGCCAGTCATGGAATAGTGCCAAAGATCAACAATATATATTTATTAACTTCTCAGTTAGCTAAGAAGTTTACTGTGGCAAGGGTGCAGGCTTCAACTATGTTTTACTGCCTTTAAGGCACAGCATGTTATTTTTGTTTTAAGTGCCTTTAAGGGGTGATGTACATAGTATCCCTGATACCTAGTGCTCCCACCAGCACACATTGTTAAAGATATCCCTAGTGTCTATTGTTTGCCCCTGACCAACATAGTTAAATGCATCCCTAGTGTCTAGTGTAGCCCCAGCCCGATGTTGCAGGCTTTGCTCATTAGTCTAAGGGTGTAATGAGGTAAGACAGTCACCCCAGCCCACACAAACATTCACACTCATTCTAAACAGACACTCACATACCCAACACCTAGGTCCCTTCCCTTTCAATAGCACTCACAGTTGCAACCACCACCTTCTGAATAGTCACCTTAATACTACCTCCAGGATGACATACACATATACTAACACATGCAGCCCCTTGCATACGTATACTCATACATCCCCTTAAACTATCTGACCACTAAACTTCTCCAGCAATTACCTCTACCATGATGGATGAACATGGACTTTTAGTGTTCATTACCACAAGTGGCCAGGAGACACTGTATAAATGGCTTACCACAGGCAGCTCCAAGGGGATTGCACATGGCTAATTAAAATATGCCTCTTCCTAGACTACCTCATTACCAAGTATGACAGCTGTGGAGATAGCCGTAGGGCTATCTCTGAATCAAAAATGGTTAATCTTTGGCAAAAATCATAACATGTGAACCTTTCTGCAGTCAAGATCATATCAAACTACAATAAAGATACAGAAACTGGCAAGGTATGCAAAAGGCAGTGTGTGTTTTAACAAAACCAGCTAAGAAGTCCTAAACTATGAGAAAATGGATTGTATTGAGATATTTTTATAAGGAGATTCAGTAATTCTAGTGATATGAGTGCTTTTATTGAATAGATAGGTACATTTATTTAACATGATGAGTTGAAGCAAAAGATAGGTGCAGTCACTATATATGAATTAAGGACCTGCGTTACATGTGCACTATGGGAGAAGTAAGACAAGCCAAGGGAGGCTGGTGTCTGGATTCTAAGTAAGGGGGTGCTATACTTCAACAGGGTCATCTCTGAGCATGTTTACTATTTTACATAAGTAATCACATCCACAATAAGATGTTTCAAGGAAAACTTAATGATCTTGACTGCAGAAAGGCTCACGTTATGATTTTTGTAAATGCATGTATAGAGGATTAAGTTGCACAATCATATTTCACTTTCACTTCATCAAGCTAATGCATATTTAAACAATTCCATTCATTGCCTTAGATAATAACTCAAGTCAACATTTGATGACATCACTATATCAATTATTAACAATAAATTTTATACATCATAACATTTAATCATTGTAATATATATTTTGTCACGAAATTGAAACAAATGTTTATCATTAGTTTCTCCTATATGTTAGCTAAAGCATTTTTTTTTTCATATTAATAATAGATATATGTTCATAACCTTTCCTGAAAAGTTTGATTCATTTTTACTACATAAAACCCCTCATATAACTGGCATTTAGCCAGATATATCAGGTTACCAGTATAAGTCACTAGTTATAGCTTTTTCAAGTCTCCAAATGTAGCAACTCAGTTGTCTTACTAACATAGTTACAATATACAATTACAGCATGGGAAGGTACCTTCCTTGTCAAACCTATTACATTTGTCATCAGTTAATTTAACTTCTTTGTAGCATAACAACCTTTTAATATTCTTTTCATTCTTGCAACATTAGGTGTTCAGCTTTTCATCCACAGTTAACATACTACAATTCCTATTAACTATTCTATACAAATTCTGAATACCCCTCAAATAAGTTAAAGGGAAATCCACCTTGTCAATCTTTTATGCTAGCTTGACAAATGGGTAAAAAATACGGTTTTGCTATACTTTCTCTTTGACCCAACACAAACACCTGGTATTATAAACCTCATTCTCTGAGTAACCCTTTTTCTGTGAAATCTTCACTGAACTTTCCAGCGCCTGATGCAGATCGTCAGTCTCAGCAGTTAATCTTGCTGCCCACAGCATTTATTCATACACTATATTAGAAATATGTTTCGGATGCATGCTATATCTATGCAAATACAATTTTTTCTTGCATCCCTTCACTAAAGAAGTCTGAAAAATGTTCACATCCATAAGATTAATTTAAAATTTAAGAAATGGAGAGATGCAATGTACTCTTACAATAAATGTTAGTCTCGAAATATCACCTTGCCGAACAAGAAATTTATCATCCACAAAACATGCATAATGTAAAATGTTGTTTAAGCAAATTAAAATCTATTAAAATTCTCTCCCATTCCTCATCATATATAAAGAAATCATTCTCCCAAACAAATTCCAGGAGTTTACATGTTAAGTTGATCTTTGCTGTCTCCATGTCACTACAGGTGCTTTAACTCCCAACAAGTTCTATACCTCTGTCATTGGAGATGACTGTAAACAAAGATTTTACATCAAAGGTAACAAATACAAATTAAATATGGGTCCAAAATTACCATCATGGGTGAAGACATTACATATAATGCTCCTACATTTGATATTTTGGTAAATGGAAATTTATCAGAAGAGTTAGACATATATAAAGGTACCAGACAGGGCTGTCAATTGTCCCCAATATAGTAAAGCTAGATAAGCAAACTTACCATAACAGTAGTTTAAATTATCAGTGTTGCAGCAGCCTTGGCTATATAGCATACATCCTGCCAACGGTATAACAGCTGGCTAGCTTCCAAAGCTTCAGGGCACATTCCATGCTCCCAGTAAGTCAACTCCAGCTGACTAACTTAAAAGACAGGTTTGGATGTCAAGCCCTTCAGAGGTTTCATATCAACAAAGAGAGGGAGGTTAAGCCCTGAAATGATGATTCTTAAAATAGCAAAAAAAAAAAAAAAAAAAAAAAACTGTCCATGCCTTGGCATAAAAACAAAACAAAAAAAGAGAGGGATGGAGGGAGAGAGTTGCTACTTCAGCAGTGATTATTCAAACATCTACATTTATGGTAAGTTTACTTACACATCTGTACTATTTTCATTATACTGTTCACTGCTGTAGTAGCCTAAGTATATGAATAGATTAACCTAGCTTACTTACTACATTTGGAAGGTTCAAATGGGAAGGGTCCCCGAGCTCCTGGTGACTAGCCAAGCCTGATCTACACCTAAAGAAGAAATCAAGCTTGTAATGCCTTGTAAATGCATGTACAGAGGATTAAGTTGCAGCTTCTAGAATCTAACCATTTGAAAAAGCCATAGATGAAGCCAAGGCACGGATAGCGTGGTCCTTGACCCGCCTTGAATAGTTTTGTTGAGGTGAGTAAAGAAATAGTTCAAGACAACCATTTAGAAATAGTCTGTTTTGACACAAACTGCCCCTTCTTACCTTCACAAGAAATGAATAACTGATCTGAAGATCTGCAAGATTTTGTTCTGTCAAGATAGTACCTGCATTGTCTGTGGACACCCAAGGTATAGAATATCCTTTCGCCCTCACAGTCTGGCTTAAAGTATGCCTAAAGAAACGCTCTCTCAGTGGAAAATAAGACAGGACAACTTACCTTAAGAGCTTACAACTCAGATAATCTTCTTGAAGAGTTCAGATAAATCAGTAGATTTCCATGTTAAGAACCTCATGTCAGTCAGATTAGCTGGTTCAAATGGAGCTAGCTTTAGCTTCTCCAGTGCAAAATTAAGATCCAAAGGAGGGACTACAAGTTTTCTTGGAGGCCTCTTATGCAAAACCCCTTTCAAAAACATTTTAACATGAAAATGCATTGGAGGAAGATCCATAGGCTGACATGCTGAAATGGCTGATAAATGAACATTGATGGAAGAGTAAGAAAGGCCATAGTATAGTAACTTACACAAATAGTTCAAAACCAGAGAAGTACTAGTCCTGAGTGGATGCTAGTTATGTTGCAGGCACCAACTAAAAAACAGTTTCCATTTGCTAATGTATTATTTACTATTATACCATGACCCCCCCAAAACGTGCACGCTGATTGTCCAGCGTGCACATTGTAAATCGAGTTATACTAATGGAAAAAGGTCCGGTCGCCCGGACTTTTTTCCATTAGTATAACTCTACTTTTAAAACACTGTCTCGCTATGTTAAATGGGTTTAACATAGCAAGACAGCTTTAAAATAAGCAACGGAGATCTCCGTTGCTTATTTTAAAGCTGTCTCGCTATGCTAAACCCATTTAACATAGCGAGATAGGTTTTAAAAAAAAAGCAACGGAGAAAGCAAGATCTCCGTTGCTTTTTTTACTGTTTTGCTATGTTAAATAGGTTCAACATAGCGAGACAGTTTAAAAATAAGCAACGGACATCTTCGTTGCTTATTTTAAAGCTGTCTCGCTATGTTAAACCCATTTAACATAGCGAAACAGTAAAAAAAAAAAGCAATGGAGATCTTGCTTTCTTCATTGCTTTTGCCCACAGCTCTGATGTACTGCGCAGGTGCGCAGTACATCAGAACTGCCGCGGATGCCAGACATCTGCGGAAGGGCAGTAAACAGGCATTATACTATGCCATTATTTAAGAAAAGTAATAGTTTCTTTTCTTAAATAATGTCATGGTATAATAGCAATAACCCACTTCTGGGTGTGGGTAATGCTGTATTTACCCACGGTTGGCTTTGTTTGGTCCCTCGGGCTTCGCCCTCGGGACCAAAAATCCAGCATTACCCACACCCAGGCGTGGGTTATTGCTATAGTATTAGGATTTCTTGCTTCCATTAGTATCTGCTGTACATCCCCACTAAACAGATCCCTAAAGGAAATCAACCAGGCAGTCAGTTCAAGTTGATTGGGGTCAGAGGTGTATCAAACACACCAGGTCTTGTGCGAGTAAACCCATTCTTTGCAGAAGGTTATGGTAATTGCCACTGGCAGTTTGCAAAATAAGAAAGAAAATACAGTTGTACAAGATCTTACCATAACAGTAGGTGCTCTATTTCTCACTGTTACAGTATTCTTTACAGATGGGATATCCTGCAAAGGATAGGCAAACATCTGAACAGCATACCAAAACATCATCTCCTTCCAAGTGTCATAAATCAGATCTATGTCCTACATAAGTGATGCACAAGCACCTAATCCTCAGAACTTAACCGCCCCAGAAGAAGCAGAGCAATAGATGAGGTAAAGGTTGATTATGTGCATCCAGGAAGGTAAGAAAGAAGAGAGAAACCTCTTGTCCAGAAGAAAAACAACAGGAAAGAAAACTGGGAGGAGGAACAGAATACTGCAACAGTGAGAAGTAGGACATTAATTGTTATAGTAAGATCTTACACAACTGTACCATCTCCTTCCTTACTACTGTTGCAGTATTCTTTACAAATGGGAGAGTACAACAGCTACTGCAGAGGTTGGAAGGGAGAAAGATACAGAACAGCTTTCTAAAAAACCCATGTAAGATGGCCCTAGCGAAATCCACTCTGGCACTAAAAATGACATCCAACTTTTAATATTTAGTAAAGTCATGTATAGAGGACCAGGTAGCAGCTTCTAAAGTGAATTTAGTATCCAAATACTTGAAAAAGGCACCAGAAGAAGCCACAGCCCTGGTAGAATGAGGATGAAATGAAGCATCAGCAAGCTGCTTGTCATGAAAAGAAAAGCAAAAAGAAATGACCTTGGAAATCCAGGAGGAAATGGTTTGCTTAATCAAAGACAAACCTGATTTCCTAGTCTGAAAGGAAACAAAAAGCTACTCAGATTTCTTGATATCTTTTGTTTTGTCCAGGTAATATCTGAGCTTTCTACATAACTCAGAAGTGTGAAAAGATTAATTGTTTGATTCAAGGCCAAATCATTAACTAACTTGGACATAAAAGAAGGACTGGCATGAACAGACACCCTGTCCTTTCCAAAAAAAAACAAAAAGGAGGAACTGTCATGAATGCTTTAAGTTCAGAAACCACCTTGGCGGAAGTAAGGGCTACTAATAGTACAGTTCTCTAAGTAAAGTGCTGCAAGAAAAAGAAAAAACTGTAGGTTCAAAAGGACACCGAGTCAATTTCTCAAGAACAAAATTAAGGTTCCAAGTTGGAGGAATAGATTTTCTTGGAGGCCTAACATGAAGGACACTTTACAAAAATTGCTCAATTTCAAAACTAGAAGACAGTTGTGGATTCAGAAGCAGCCACATGGAAATGGCCTATAAATGAGCTTTATCAGATGAATATGCCACGCCAGAAGTGATCAACTCGTACAGATAAGAAAGGACCGTAGAAATGTCCACAGAAAATAGGTCCAGGTCATAGATTTTTCTGCTAGTGGGTTGTTTGGCCTCCTGCAAAATGTGAGAAATGTCCTCAGAAAATTGGTATCCAAAAGGAATCAAAATCCTGTCACCCAAAAAGTCAAATGAAGGGTAGATAAGTGAAGGTGAATAGGAGATGTCTTGCCTTGTGTGAGTAGATACATCCTTTGAAGTAACACGTGATAACTGCCCCTGACCACACTGAAAAGGGAAATCAATGCTGTCTGGGCTAAAAGGGAGACAGCAGCAAGATGTTGGGTGTGTCCCACATGATCTGGTACAGGACTTCTGACAACTGAGGAGAGGTGAGGTAAGCATACAGAAACATCCCCTCTAAGAAAAGGGCATGGCATCCACCTTCCAAGCTAGAGGACTTGGCACTCTAACAGAACCTGGGAATCTGACTGTTCAGAGGGCAGGCAAAAAGATCTACTTGAGAAATACCCCACTGAAGAACAATGCTCAAGAACACTTCCCTTTGAAGCATCCATTTCTGAAGATCTGTTTGTACCTGTTCAGAGTATCTTCCATTAGGCTGTGCTCTGAAGGTTATGTAAACCATGTGAAGTGTCAACTGATGGTGGATAGCAAAATTCCAAGCCTATAAAGCCAGCATGCAAAGAAGGTTTGACTGTGCCCCCTTGCCTGTTGATATACCACATCACTGGGATATTGTCTGTAAAACCCTTAGAGGGCCAGGAATCCAAAGGGAGTAGTCATCACGGACAGCCAAAATCAGAGCTCTTATCTCCTTGACACTGATGTAGTCTGCTAGATGTGGAGGACACCAAACCCCCTGTACCCTGATATTGATGGAGGAAGGTCCTCAACCCTGAACCGAAGCATCCATGTACAGCTCCTGAATGGGAAGAGGAACTTGAAAAAGCAGGCTGGGATTCAGAAAGATCTTCTGAATTCACCAGTGGAACTTGAGTTTGAGGCATAGTACCAGAAAAATGGGAAGATCCAGAGAATGGCAATGATGAAGCCAGATATCTTTCAGGTACCACTGAAACATCTCATATGGAGTCTGCCAAATGGAATCCTAAGAATCGTGGGTACCACGAACCCAAGAGTTCCCCTGCAGGAAGAGCTGTCAAGAACATTGGCAGGAGGCAGCTGAGCCAGCAATGGCACAGTCTGAATTCTGCAGCCTAGAAATATGTGATCTTGTGGAGTGGTCAGTACAGATTTGTTGAGGTTCAAGGTGAGTCTTAGACTTTGCAGAAACATTGCAAACTTAAGATCCTGACGGAGATGATACAAGGAGGGAGCTTGAATCAAGAGCTCATCTAAATAGGCTGCAGAAGGCCAACACCAGAACTAAACACTTGGTAAAAAAAAACAGGCTGTAGAAAAACAAAACAGCAAAGCAAAGGATTGATAATGTGAAGACCACCTAGAAAAACATTTCCTGAAGAGAAGGTGAATAGGAATATGAAGGTAAGCATTTTTCAAATCCAGAGACACTAGGAAAGCTTGGAGAAACAGCAGATGGAATAGAGACTAAAGAGAGAGCATCCTGAAGAAAGTAATCTTCAAAAAATTGTTGAAGAAAAATTAAGAATGGGACTCTCAAGATATTTCCTGGGAACTAGAAACATCCTGAAATAAAACCCTGTGTCAAGTTGAGAGGTGAGAAAGGCTGAATGGTTCCCTGCAATAAAAGATCTTGCAGAATTAGAGTAAAATGAGGGAGCTGGCAAGGAGAAGGTTGGGGAGGATCCAAAAAGGGAATGAGTGGCATCTAAACCATAACAATAACCATTTTGGATAATGGAAAACACCCAAGAGGCTGTGTTTACCCATGCCAGTCAAACAGGAAAGGACAGAGATAACCTGAGTGAAAGAAGAACCTGGCCAACATCTAGAGGTGGATGAATGTCAGATGGAAGTAGATTTGTCAGAGAAAGAAGGCTTTGAGACTTAGAACCCTGAGGAAATTTATCACAAAAAAGCCTAATTCCTCTGGAACCCAGGGAAAGTCGAAAAAGAAGATTAATTTCAAATCTTGCATAACTTTCCCTTTGTCTTGAAGGGTCTTAAAATGCTCAGCCACAACAAAGCCAAAGAAAAATCCAAGAGCTTTGATATCATCAGGAAAGCCTATAAGCCTAACAAAGAGTACCTTCTTATCACAGACCCTGAAGCAGCTGCCCCACACCAGGCATTAGTAGGATAACATCTGCAATCTATAGAATGAAGGGCCACCTGAGAAGCAGTGCCCAACAAGGAAATGGCAGAAGACTGTCACAGAATCAAGTAGATCATCCAGAATACCCCCAGACTGAGAGAGAAGAGCCAGCAATTACCTAGTCATATGGGTGTGACAGTTAATGGCTGTGCCATCCCCACACTGGGCCAGTAATCAAGGAGGCTGAATCCTCAACACTGACACTGGAGAGGGACGCTCACTTGGAACACAAATGGATACACACAGTATTTTTAGATGTAGCTCTCTGCACCAAGTACAATTTTCCTTAACAGCACACAGGGGAAAACAATCAGTCTGTGGGCTGGATCTCTCTCTCTCTGTCTCCATCCAGGTCTCCAATAAGACTCCCCACTGGTAAAACTCTAGGGTTAGGTACTCAGCTGACTGTATAAGCCAAGTCCTCCAGCATCCTCTCTGTGAAACCAGTGCTTCGTGTCCCTGCTCCAAGTAGCTGACACACACCTGGGGAAGGCTGGTACAAATTTACCTGCTGTGCCCCCTTCTGCCCAGAGTATAAGGTAGTTATCACGGCCAACAGATACTCCACAACCAGCTACTCTATATGGCCCTTAACAAAGGGTGTCCAATTACACTGTGTAATATCAATACTAATACAAATGGTAGTAGCTGATCTCACAGCAAGACTCTCAGGAGTGGCCCCTACAGTGTCACCAAATAAATATAAGCATTCTCAAATATTATATATTTTCTAAAAGGACGTGACACACAAAATTAAATATATATAATAATAAAAGAACATGAAAATACTGAATATATATTTACAGTAAACCACAGAGATCAAATCACAGGAAATATTGAAAATAATATTGATGGACAGACTCAGACTCAGATAAATAAAGAAAAGCAATATCCAAAATAAGCTTCACTATATATTCTTGACCAATTCTGAGACTTACTATTCCCTACTTACTTAACAGAGCAAGGCAAGATGAAATATTTGAGAAGTCTTTCTAGTCAGACTCCAAAACAGAATACTCAATACTCAGAGATAACTCCCTGTAATATCTAAAAAATAGTATTTCCAGGGCTGGCAGAATTACCTCATCTGGTCAACTGACTCTAGGTTCCCACACTATCCCCTTTTTAAGTTGATAGAGAAATTTAGCATAGACATGTAAAAATGCATATTGAGAGCTTAAGCCCTGAGGCCAATTAACAGTCACAGCACTCCCCCTCTTTTTACGGAAGCTAATAAAGAATGGCTTCTTCCAGACCTACTGTCTGCAGTCCTATTCATCACTATAGGATGCCATTTTAATGGTTTTAACAGCTTATTTACATTTCCCTTATTTTTCTTAAAGTAAGCTAACTGGTTAACCTCTGCTCTTCCAGTGTTCTTGGTTACAGTATATGCATTTAATTAGTTAATACCAGCATGTATATTGCCTTTCTATCTAGCAGGACCTAGTGTTGATAAATTGTTCAACACTAGCAAACTTACAAATACATTTTGATATTCAAATGTCATACAGTTCTCTGTCTGATCTATACACTGTGGTGGACATGTAGGTGACTTTGAATCAAATTATGAAGTGTAAGATGGGTATAATATGCATTGTTAAATATCATCAATTGAGTAAAGACCAGTTTTATAATTAAATAAATGTCATACAGTTCTAATACATTTGTAACATAAGCATCTTGTATAAATCAATTTGATATTCAAAGAACATATTCTTTATAAAACTCCATCTGGCTGTGTTAGTACTTGCCCATATAATCACAATGGCCCTGAAAGCTAAAGTTGCAGAAGTATACACTTTTCTCATACCAGTTCACATCACAACTATTCCTTCTCTGAAGGTAAAAGCTTAGAAGATGACAGCAATTTAGATGGCACATCAGTAGCTAAGGAAATCACAGCAGGGTCAGAAGAATGACTTCTATACAAACATTACAGGGATTCAAAGACTTTACAGAACCTGTCAGGCTTCTACAGAGCCAGGAGATGGGAATCAGGAGCTTGAAAAGAAGCACAGAATATATCCAACAGAACATCCAACACAGGGGGACTGCAGAAGGGCAGGCTGAATCAAGAGCTCACAGTATCTCTACTAGACTTCAGAAACTTGGGAACAACCCCATTTCAAATGCTCCATCATATGTACCACAGTATCCCCCAAATGATAACTGCTCCATAGGGAAATCTGGTGAAAGAATCCTCTAAGTCTTCCTCAGACTCTAAGGAAAGAGGAAAATGCAGTTGACAGGAGTAAGCCAAGGACTCTTCCCCATAATCTGAATCTAGCACTTCATCAGAGGACTCAGACTCCCTGTGCTATTTAGGACTAGAAGATCATGGAACAGAAGGTAGTACTCTACAACCCCAGTCCTAAAGACATTAAAAAGGCCCCACGTGAAATCTTGCCATTCCTGGTGAGGATCCTTTGCCACAGAAGCCATAAGCATGGTCTTTGGTTTCTTTTTCAAGGGAACACCATCCCTAGGAGACTCAACTCCCTGTCTAGATTCAGTAATCTGGGGAATCCCCTAGACCTCTCCAGTATAGTCATCCATGGTTCCACCCTCCATGTCTGCAGCAGATCCATATGGAGAATCAGGAAATTAGGTCTCCTCTGAGACTAAATCAAAAATCTGAGGGAAAGAAAAAACGCATCCATCCCTGCATCTTCCCATTCAAATTCAGAATCTTGAATCTTTTCAGGAAAAGAGGAAGGCCTCTTTTTATCAGAAACTATAATTTTAATAAGGATCAATAAGCTGAACTAAAACGTGAACTGCCAGACCCAGCAAACTACTTCTATCCAAAGAAAACTGAGGAGGAGTAAATATATACTTGGTTTTCAGTTTCTTTTTGACAGGAAAAATCGGGACAAATGTGTTACTAATGGCAGCAGCAGATTCCCAAGGGTAGGCACAGCATTCTAACAACAGGGCCAACAAGAGTGGATCTCAACAGCCATAGAGGACATGGCTAACCCCCAGTCCATAGTGGTTGTAGGGGGTACACCAGTGGGATCAGAGGTAAAGAAGGACTGATCTGAGGTACAACAAATGGCCATAGCAGAGTCACCCACATGCAGTTTATATAAACTGCTAACCTGCTGTACTGGCATAGGCTGTTTATTTTTTGTCTGTCTGGGGATGGAAGCAGGACTGCCCATGAGAACAGTCGTCTGGTGCCATGGTCAAGTCAAAAATGGTGTCTCTTTCCAGGGAATATAAGCAGCAATTGCTGGCAAACAGTACCAGCCCACAAAGGTTACTTTTTTGACAGAAAAATGCAGAAAAAAAGCACTGTAAAACACTGTGCTAGTGCCAAAAGACTAAAATAAACCCAATTTTGTCATAGAAAAAAGTTTTGCATTTACTTTACATCACTTTTAAATGGAGAAAAAAATGAGCACTCCATTTAAAAGTTACAGTTCTCTAGACAGTCCGTTAAAACACAACACTCCTAGCTTTAGCATAACTTTCCTGAATAGGAAATTAAAAAAAAATCAACAAAATTAAGAAAATGGAAGTTTTTTTCTCCTAAAATGGAACTTGTATGCCCAGGAAAGGGTAGCACAAGCTGATCACTGATCCTTAAAAGCCTCAGAGGAGTGCACTCTTCGATGGTAGGACAGATCTGAAGGGCTTTGCACAGAAACTTGTCTTTTAGTCAGATCATCTCAGCTCAAGCTGCCTAACAGTTTGGGCACATAGAGGGTGACCTGAAGATTTGGAAGCTGACTGCTAATATCCTTGGCAGGATATAACCCATATTGCTAAGGCTACTGCATCAGTCATCAATATGATGAACATTCTATCAGTCCCTGGGTCAGCATGTGCAGAGAGACAAAGGGAAATAAGAGAGTCCAGTCTGCTGGATGAGGAATTAACACCTAGAAAGGAAATATTTCCTCCCACTGCCATTTATAACCTTAATGGATGACCTTCAAAGCCCATTTGTCTGAAACTATTGGCTTCCAAAGAGCAAAATGAATATTCAGACTTTCTGTAAGGGAAAGGGACTGCCAGGGGGTGGGTGAAGGACAAGGTACCTTAAGTACCTATTCTGACTTCGACTGTTCTTGGTTTGAGGAGGTTCGTGAATTTTCTTTGGATCCTGCCTGCAATTTCTTCTTAACCATCTGTTTACTCACATTTTGTTGACACTATTTTTATTTATTTATTTATTTTGCCAAAAATGGTTAGAGAACCCCTTAGAAAACCTGAAAAATGAGGGTTGGAAAATCTTAGAGCTTTCCTGTAATAACTTACCCTTTTCATCACTTTTAGAGGACGTCTACAGCACAGGAACCAAAACTAAATCTCTATCCAAAGAAGAATGTAAAATCACATTTTTCACATTCTCTGGGAGGTTCTGAGAATGCAGCAAGGCAAACCTCCTCAAAACAGAATTATCAACTCAGACACACGCACACTGTAAACAATGGGTTGTGACTTGTAAAATGGAAGACACCAAACTATTTCAAGTAGATTTCCCCCACAAGATAAAACTAGAGAGCACATTCCTTGTTCTTTCACAATTCATCAGAATACATGTTAACACAGACTTATCAGAAAGAGCAGTACTGGAATTTCCACATGTTCAGCAGTATGATTAACTGAAGCTATAACTTCTGGGTCAGGTTTGGGAACAATGTATAAAAACTTAACACTGAGGAACATTCTGTCTACCATTTTAGGGGCAGCAGGCTGACTATCCTGAAAACTGCAGGCAGTGAAACACACATCCTCCAGAGTTGACAGAACTGGAAGAATGGGTGAAGGCTCTGGAAACTTCTGTTAACAGCTTATTTTCTGAGAGACGGAAAAACTTCAGTTGACTTCAGTGGAAACATTCTAAAGAGATACACCAACAGGAAGAATCAGAAACTGAGCCCACCTCAGAGTCTAAATCAGAAAACTCTGTCCCTTCCTCTTCCTGCCCAGATTCAGAATCTTCAAGGAAAGAATTATCCCTCTTTCATTTACCACTATTTAGTTTTGGAGTTAACTCAGAGTTAAGGCTTTTAGTTGTTAATAAACTGCTTCCTTTAGTCCAGGGTTTGATTCCCTCATCCTCTGTCTTTCTACTGTGCAACTCTGAACAAATTACTTAACCAGACAGTGCTCTTGAGAATGTAAGCTAGTTTCCTGGATCACGTACCTAGCACCTACCTATGAATCTAATAGGTCACAATGATTAATTATAAAAAGTAATGAAATACTGAATTAAGATGCATGGACACTGTTGAATTACTACATAGGACAGCCTAGAACAGAAAGTGTAAAAGCAACATGAACCAATGACATGCATAAATACTGACATGCAAGGACTGGTTTCATTAATAATGGCCTGATTTAACAAGTCTTTGGTTTTAGGGCAACTATAGGCTATGGAGGTATCACACAAATGTTAGCAGTGAGGAACATGGTAACATTTCAAAAATAAAACAAAAACAGGGTATCACAAGTTAATGGCATCACTACTGAAAGAAAAAGAACTATGAGAACTAGGAGATGCTATCAGGCTGATTTGGTGGAAGACAGATCAAGTCGCAAAAACTGCCTGTTTGCTCATGTCAGAAGATGGTATTGGAGAAGTCCCACTGGAAAAGCTTTACCTGGCAGAAAGCTCGGGATTGAAGTACCTGCATTAGGGTGCAAGCCCAACAAGGTATCTCCATGTATTCTAACTGGGATCATGGCTGTGCTGAAGCACACATTCCCACAGAGTCCCATGTAGAATACACTACACTAATTTCCAAGGTAGTGTGTTGAATGTTGTTAAGAGTACATAAAGTTCCCACCTTCACTGGTTAGTGGCTACAAAAAATAAGTTATGTACTTACTATAACATTCCATGTGATGTCCATCTCATCCTTTATTCCTAATGATGTGTCGGATCCAATCCTCTGGATCCATCTCGGCCTTTACATAAGCTCGAGGACGTCAGCCAACCTTGTGGGCATTTTCCCTACCCATAATGCAACCGTTCTATAACCTCAGATCTTGTTTGCCCTCTAGCAGTGACTAGAAGTATACATTACCAAGAATGTGTAATATAGACACATTACCCAAGACTCTCTCTCAGAGGCTGTAGAGTCCTATAAAATCCAATTAGAGCTACTCAGTCTACCAGGAGGGGAAATGGTGGGTGGGTTGTGAGAATAAAGGATGAGATGGATAACACACATGGAATGTTATAAGTACATAATTTCTTTACGTGTTCTTGTCAATCTCATTTTTATTCTCATTGATGGGTCTGTGTCCCTAGCTACGTAATTCTTGGCTGGCTCATGGAAGAATATTCCTCAGAACCATAAAACCAAAGGATACTCTACTCCTACAGGCCAAATCTAACTTGGTAATGGGTGATAAAAGTATATGGTTTCACCCATGCAGCTGCAGCACATATGCTGTCTAGGGGTAATCTGCCTAGGAAAGCTGCTGAAGTGGCTACTGACCTGGTAGAATGAGTTTGATAGGATTTGGAATAGTCTTGTGGTTAGAATTGTATATTAAAGATATACATTGTGATAGCCAATTGGATAGTGTTACCTTAGAAACTAGCTGGCCTTTTCTAATGTCTGAATATGACAAAGAGCTGATCTGACTTTCTGAATTGTGATGCCCTGGGCAAATAGAAACACAATTGTCTATGGACATCTTAAAAGGTGGGGAGTGTACTCTCCTTTGTTTTGGAAGTTTGGAAAGAACACTGGTAATTCAATACACTGGTTGAGGTTAGTTTCTAAAACCACCTTAGGTAAAATGGAAGGGTTCATTCTCAAACTCTGTCTTTATGAAAAATTATGTATGGATGCTTAGAGGATAGGGCCTATAATTCAGAAACTCTTCTTGCTGAGGTTATAGCTACTAAAAGAAGCATCTTCCATGATGAGTATTTCAATTCACATGTAACAGAAGGCTTGAAAGGTGGGCAAACCAGCTTTGACAATACAAAATTCAAATCCTAAGGTGGAATAGGGTTTCTGTATGGAGAGTGAATTAAGGAAGTACCTTTGAGGAATGCCTTACAAAGTCTGTTTGAAATTATGGTGGTTCCATTGTCTCATGTGAAAATTAGCGATGGCTGCTAATTGAACCCCAATAGTAGCTGCAGCAGCTCCCTCAATGAATAATTTGGCTAAAAAGTACAGAATAGAACGTAAAAGTGCTGTGAAAGGATCTATGTGATTAACATTAGACCAGGTCACAAATCTTTGCCATTCACTCTTGTACAGTTTCCGAGTAGAGTTCTTCTGGGAAGAAAGCAAAATGTGTTTTACTGGAGAAGAAAGCAGAGGAAACCTGGCTATCATGGGAAGCAGAGCAGCCAAGTTGTCACTTAGAGACTGTGTAGGCTTGGATGAAGTTCTCCTGATGGATGTGTCAGTAAATCCAGAACTGGGTCCAGGATCTATGGTCTCTTGTGTACATGAGGTCGGATAAAGGGGAACCATATATGTTGATGCCAATAGGGAGCAATTAGGATTACTGTGGTCTCCAACAAAGTGGCTTTCTATTTGGGAATCAGAGATATTGGTGGGAAAGCATAAAGTAGTCCTGGGGGACCAACAGTGAACAAGTACATCCCTAGGTGACTCCTCTGTTGGGGGGATCAGAGCAAAGTAGTTGCTGCATTTGGCATTGATGAGTGATGCAAAAAGATCACAGCAAAGCTTGCCCCATTTCCAGATCATCTCTTCTGCCAATTTCTGACTGAGGGACCACTAGTGTGGCCAAAGAATGGCTCTGCTCAATTTGTCTGCAATCACATTGGATTTCCTCAGGATGTGCATTGCTATGAGAAAGCAGTTGGAGGCCTCTGCCCATCGCCAGACTCTCATGGCTTCTCCACTTAAGGGGTAAGATCTAGTTCCCCCTTGTTTGTTTATATACCAGAGCTCTGGCATGTCTGATTGAATTACTATTGTACCTAGAGGAAGAGAGTTCTGGAATGCTTGCAATGCTAGGAGCACCGCTCTCATCTCTAGAACATTTATGTGCAAATGTGCCTTGTGTTTTTGCCAAGTGCCTTGGACTGTGTTCCCCAGCTAATGCTCCTCCACCCTATCTGGAACACATCCATAGTCACAGTAGCTTGGGGGTGAGAAAGGGTGGGCCTTGAGGGACGAGGGGAGAGTTGAGCCACCATTGCAGGTCTCTTTTGCAAGAGTTGGTTAGAATGATCTTGTGCGACACTGGAAGGTCCCAAAAGGACCACTGTGTTGAGAGTAGCCACAAAAGGATTCTCGTATGTTGTTGAGGTAGTGGTATTAATACAATCGAAGCAGACATTTTGCCTAGAACCTGTAGGACTTGATTGGCAGGAGCCTTTTTCTTGTTGATCAGCATCCCTACATAAAGTTGAAGATCATGTACTCTTTCTTGTGGAAGCATTGCTGACATCATTATTGTGTTTATCTGAGCTCCTATGAAAACCAAGGATTCACATGGCACTAGAGTACATTTTTCTTAATTTATGGTGATTCCAAGGGATGAACAAAGTTGAAGGGCATATTCCCTGGCTTTCTGAAAAAGATGCCAATTGTCCAGATATGGAAATGCACAGAATCCTTTGCATCTCAGGTATGCTGCTACTACTGCCATGCATTTGAACACTCAGCGGGCTATAGTGAGACTAAAGGGCAGAGCTCGAAACCAAAAGTGAATGGCTCCTAGCCGGAAGCGTAAAAACCTTCTGGATTGCCTGCTCATTAGAATGTGGTAGTACACATCCTGAAGGTCTATGGAGCACATCTAGCTGTCGTTTTCCAAGACAGGAAGTATTGACTGCAGTGTTACCATCCAGAACTTGCTCTTTTTTACAGACCTGTTTAGAATGCTGAGATCCAGGATGGGTCCTCCAGTCCCCTGTTTTCTTTGGAACTAAAAAGAATCTTGAGTAAATTACGGATCTTCTCTGGTCTGCAAGGACTTGTTGGGAGACTCCTATGTTTAGCAACTTTTGAACTGGTGGAATGTCTGGAACTTATGTGCTTATAGGAGCAGGATAGGTGAAGGAAATGACATATCCCCTTGATGTGCTCTGCACTCATCTTTCATTTGTGATGGTTTGCCAGGTTTCTTGGTGCAGAGAGAAATGATCCCTGATTGCCTCCAGAGCAGAGAAATTGGGCACTCCTTCAGTACCGCTCATAGGGCTTTCAAATGAAAGATTCTCTGGAGCCTTGATTATGTGGGCCTCCTCTGCCATGAGGTCACCATCTACCATTACTGTTCCTCCCTCTGCCCTGGGGGAACTGTCACCTTGTGTGTCATGGAAGGACCTGTGTGATTTTCTGAACCACATTTTCCAACTACCCTTTTGACCCTTTGGTAACGGTCTGGTGGGTGTAGAAAAATGTACTCCAATGGCAGACAAGATCTTGCTTTCTTGTTCAAACCTAGTGAGCGTTTCTTTCACTTTCAGTCCAAAAAGAGAAGAGCTGTCAAAAGGGGCGTTAAATGTAGACTTGAAGGGCTCAGCAAGTCGCAAAGGTGCATCCAGGCCTGTCTCCAAAGAATACCTGAACTTGCAGCTCTACTCGTTCCATTTGCTGCATACAATATGAGCCTCATGGAAGAGTTTACTACAGAATTAAGGGTGGCGAGCTAAACATAAAGTTGCTACTGCATCAACTACAGTTCCTTGGAGGGAGACTGGGAGTTCTTTTAACAGGTCCCTCTGAACTACCTTACCCATTTCACTAGGCTACAGAGACCAAAGCTTCATAACATTGAAAACTACAACGTGCATGTAAATAACATCCCCTCCACCTATAACACCACCTAACAGACACACTTTCCACTACATTTTTGCTTCCCATATCTATCCATAGTCCTAGCGTCTTTATTAGGGGCATGGATAGAGGAGCTAGTCTCAGATAACTCCTTTTTAGTAGCTGCCGTCATGACCATGGTATCAACTGCAACTCCTTTAGTAAAAAAAACCTTTATCCCTAGGAGCAGTAATGAACTTATTTGGCCTTGTAGGAGTAGGCTCTATAGAATCTGGGGTCTCCCAGGCCTTCCTAGAGATTAAGTCCATAAGCTCGTCAGAAGGAGGAGTCACCGAAGAGGACGAAGGGTGAGACCCAAAGGCCTTCAGGTAAACTGGCTCCTCAGCCAAAGTGGGGGTTGGACTGCCGGTCACCTCTCCGTTGTAATAATTCCAGGATGACTCCAAATGAGACATCATCAGGAGGTGACCTTGGGGACTTTTCTGCCTCAACGAAGTTAGTGTCTGATGTGACAGACTCCTCCAGGGAGTCGAGGTGCTTCCTCTTGCAGATCCTCTTTCAAGGGACTTCCTCAGTGTGATGCTCAGGAGATGTATCAGAAGGGGGGAGTCTCCTGGTGGACAACCTGGGTCATGAGGTCTCTGCGATCCTGGGGAAGAGTTACTTGAGAGGACAAAGACATCTGGCCCACAGAGGAAGGAAGATCCGATGAAGGATGTGCCTTAGACTCAGTAGGAGTCAAAACCCTCCTCATAACCTTGAAGGCAGACTGCCTCCTCTTCAAGAACTCCCCCAGATCTGACAAAGAGGTTGTCAGAGCCAAAGGCATCCATGGAACTAGCAACAGAAGCTCCAAAGCCACGGTAGGAGCAGAACTCACCCACGCCAAAGCCCCAAGACGCAGAGTCAGATCTAGAGAGATCCGAGCTAGCTCCGAGGATCTGACCAGTGAGTGTCAACTCCTAAAGGTATCCCACTCTGAATAGATGGAAATGCTCAGCGTGAATGTCTGCTCAGAGGAAACCAAAGGTCCTGGAGCCAACAAAGACAAAATCCGGAGATCAAAGCCAAAGGACAGATCAGAGTAGGAACAGTTACTAGGGAGGTGGGCTGCATCTGATCTGATTCCTTTGGGATCAAATCCAATAGAAGTTTGGCCAGGGCTGAAGTCTTCAGCAACCTCTGCACAGCCCTATATACATCTTCATTGGATAAGCTCCTGGTAGACTTAGTAGAAAGAGATGGGGATCTAGATTTAGTCAGCAATGGTGATGGGAGCCATGAAGTCATTGGTTCAAGGGAAGGCGATCGGCTCCAATGTGGAGTTTGTGTCGATGCTGATGACATCAGAGCCAAAGGTTACATCGGTTCCAATGCAGTCTTGGATCCAGGAATGACCATCTGCTCCAAGGATACTGGTGGAGTAGAGACTTGAGGAGTTTTGGGTCTCAGCTCAGATGAAGCTTTTGGAGCCAAGGATGCCCTCTTTGAAGTCTTGTCTAGAGATTTTGAGGACTCTGAAGAAATAACCTCTGAAAAAGGGTTTTTTAATAAACCCTTTAAAATCAACCTATTTTTATGCTCCAAAAGTACTCGCTGATTAAACCCATGACATATGGAGCAATTTTCTTGGAGATGAAGAGGCCTCAAGCAATAAACACAGAAAATGTGAGAATCACTAAGGGGGATTTTTCTGCATTTTTCACATTTCTTGAAATCTAACTGCTTCACCTCCAGTTTTCAAGACATACTAATAATCTAAAAGCACACACATACAAAATGCACTGAGGGAGAAACAGAAGAAAGGGTGGTGGAAAATAAGAGAAAAATATTTTTCTTACAATATACACACTGTATTAAAAAAGATAACAGCAGCATTGAACCAAACGATTTAACTGAGCGCTTTTCATCTGCTGATATAGCAGGACTTCATCAGAAAAAAAAGTCAAATAGTCAGCATAAATACCCATGAAACCAAAGAAAATGTCACATAATTAATTAAACCAATTAATCAGTTAAAGTGTAAGATTTAAAAAAGCAAAATGTATATTAAAAATATGTGTGTGCATATATATATATATATATATATATATATATATATATATATATACACACACACACACACACAAATTGTTATATAATAAATAATTACAATAAATGTAATGTATAAACCTTAGAATAATAAAAGACTTAAAATATATATATATAAAACAAATAAATAACATATATAAATTAGATAGCACACATAGATTTTAGTTTCAGTAAACTAGCAATGGAAATAACACCAAGCCCAGGAAAACGAGAAGCATTACATTTTAACTGCCATCTAAGTTCCAAGAATACAAGAAAAAAGTCACAAGGACCCCCTCTAAGATCTGTGACTACATTGTCAATGGCAGAATATTTGAAAGCATGAGTAGAAAAAATTTTTATGTGCATATAAGATGCATTACGTTCGTCCTTTTTAGAGATGTCATAATTATGTTGATAGATTCTATACCTAAATTGCCTGATAGTTTTGTCAATGTAAAAACAGTTACAACATTGGCATAAAGCAACATAAACAATACCTTTACTGTCACAATTAAATCTCCTTTTGTGTTTGATTTGTCCAAAACCATATACAAAACAATCAGTACCTTCAAGAATGAATCTACACTGTGAACAACGTCCACATTTGGACATTCAGCCAGTAGGTAAAGATGGCAAAGGCCTTTCAATGAGGTTTTTCAAACACATCTTTTCGATACACTATAACGGGTTGTTCACCCAATTTATTAAAAATATCAGTTTTAATAACAGTACACACAACAAAATCATCCTCCAACTTAAATGGATGATTAGAGGAGGGAAGGAATGGCAGAAAAAATTGTCTTCTAACTAAAATGGATGATGGAGATAACCCTCTAACTTAAACAGGCCCCTGATCTTAAATGGGGTAGGGAAGTCTCACTCTATCAAAGAATAATAATAAGGATAACAATAATAGTAATAATAATAATAATAATCTAATTAAACAATTAGCAAGCAATTACCAATACTTAGGCCAGAGCTCAGCTAAACAGGAACCTCTTCACTGCGCAGCAAATGAGATCTGAGGTTATAGAACAGTTGCATTATGGCTAAGGACAAATGTCCATGAGCTTGGCTGAGAACCTCGAGCTTAATGGATCCGAGGGATCAGATCTGACCCATCAATGAGAATAAAGATGAGACTAACAATACATCTAAAATTACTGTCATACTTTCATAGTGTCATACAGCAATGAAGATTAGCAGAAATGAACAGACAGAGGATAGTTGCTTAATGGTCAAAGGGGGGTGGGGGTCAAACACATTATAAGAAAAATGTCCACACTCCTTAAGCATAAATTTTGAAGTATGCTAAGCATTTGAGCGACCTTTGTATCTGTAAGCAGCATTTAATATATATCATATGCTGTATACTTAATTTTGTTTACTTTTCTCATACCTGATCTTACTGTGCACCCTTTGTCCTTACCTTCTTTGAAACACCCAATTGAATAAAGATGTGTTGAGCTGACTGTGAATGACACTAAAGCTGAAAAAATAGTGAACCTACTAGCTGATAAATTCAGCTCTAACTTTACCACTCTGTCTTCTCCCTTCTGTCTGCCACTCATGATATACAGGAAACTGGCTCACCTCCAGCTATCACACAAGTCCAAGTCCTAAAAATGCTATCAAAAGCTAAAAATACTCCATCAATGGGTCCTGACAATAGCCCTGGATGAAACTTCAATAGCATGAGCATGATTTAGCCACATCCCTAACACTGTTCAGTCTCAGCCTCCTTGCAGGTTTGTACTGGGTGAATGGAGAACAGCTAGTCTTTCTCCTGCATAAGGAAGGACCTTCTGCAGATCATAAGTCTGACCAGCCCCATGTGCAAAGTCATGGAGAGATTTATCATGGAATTAATCAATCAGGACAAAGGGAAACTCAAAACACTGGAGTCCTCTCAATTTGGATTAGTCAAGGGCAGGTCATCCTTACTCAAACTTGTGGATATTTTTGAAAAGGTGACCAAAGCAATGGATGAAGGCAAAACACTAAACACTGCATACCTTCACCTGGCCAAAACTTCTGACAATTCCCCACTCAGGCATAGTAAAAAAAGTTTAATAAACTGGGAATAAAACCCCTATGTCACCCACTAGATTGCCAGCTGGCTCACAGATAGGATTCAATCAAAATTTGGTAAGTTACTCCCACAAAGAGTTCAGTCATTAGTACAATCCCTCAGGGTTCTGGGTGAGGGAACTCTCCTGTTTGGCATCTAATTTTCTAAAGAAAAAGTCCAACATTTAGGGCTCTGGCTGACAAAGTTTGCAAATGACTGCAATCTAGGAACAGTCTCTGAATCCCCAAATGACTTAGCCAGCATGCAGGTATGTTTTTCCTAAACAAATACATGGTGCCAAAATCATGGACAAACTAAATGCTAAAAAATGCATTACTGTATCCTTTGGGAAATCACCTACCCCAGGGAACTAATATTAACAATACACCTCTAAGATGACCCAGTTGTTCAGGATTTGGAAAGTTAAATGGACAGTGTCTAACCCCCTTTACTCAGCCCTCTTTAGGCCAGTCATTGAATATAATACCCACTTTGGCATGCATCTGCCCAGACACATGCAACAACTGGAATGACCACAGGGGTACCTTACTAAAAGGATACAAGGCCTAGGCAACATGTCCTACATGGACCACCACAAAGGCCTTTCACTACACTCGATACCCTACAGACTGCTAAAAGGTGGCCAGAGTCTGGTATACAAGGCAAAATCATGGACAGAAACTAAATGCCAAAAAATGCATTATTGTATTTTTGGGATTTACTGCACATCGGCAAGTCAAACTGCATTAAAAATACTTAATCTAGGAATGTAAATCTCTTCTGCAACATCAATAGAATGTTTTGGAGGGACAGGTGCATCTCACAGAGGATACTGTTGCTGTGGAAAAGACTCCCCATCCACATGAAACGCAGTTCATCCCTGTCCATATTCAAGTGCAACTTAGACTTGTGGATGAGAAACAGAAAATTTACCCAAGGACTGCCCCCTGTACTACTAATGGACAGAGAAAGCTCCTAAACTTTATCACATGCATGGGTCCCCTTCAATTATCTAAGATTTGATTCCAGTTATTCTCATCAGGGATAATACATAATTATAGACCATGGCATGGGTAAGGCCAATTACACCAAATGGGATGTTACTTTAAGCACAAAAAAGGAAACTGTCAAGGCTTATAATGACCCACAAGGGCAGCTAGTCTAGTACTTGTCCACAAACCTAAGACTGCTCAGATTAGAGTCTCAAAAATGGCACACAGTTTACAACATAAGAAATAAAAACAAATTACTACAATCATTATTATAAACAAGTAAGACCGGGCCTTTTACATCCATGGCTCATAAGATAAGATGCAAGCTGTACAAATAAATTCATATTAACAGTAGAGATGGCACACTGTATCCAAAGAATAATCAACGGGATCAGCATTCTTGAGATCACACACACACACACACACACACACACACACACACACACACACACACACACACACACACACACCATGTACAAAAAAAATTCCACCTATATAGACTTTCAAAAGAAATCCAGTATTCTTCAATCTTTAATGTTAATACTGTATACTTTAAAAATTTAGATGAGGAGAGAGACTTGAAAGAAAATGATTTTATTTTGAAAAGCATCAGGAGTAAAGCATTCTCTTCAGTGGTGAGCTATCAATGTTTTCACATGAATTCTAAATCTGAGGGTTAAACAGGACAGAACAGAATTGAAAAAGATATGCCATTCACCTTCCCTAAGGGTATTCAGTTCTCAGTGCCTAATCTATTAGTATCTCTAGTAAAAAACAGGGCATCACACAGTAGCTAAATTATTCATAAGGGGTCTTAGAGTTCTATAAGCAGCAACAGCAGCATAAGACAGCTACTGCAACAGTGGAAGTCAGCTGGCCAGTGTAGCCTGCTGCAGCCACTACACTGGTTATACAGAAAACATATATATGGGTGGGTGGGTGTGTGTGTATTTTCTCTCTCTCGCTCTCTCTCTCTCTATATATATATATATATATATATATATATATATATATATATGTGTGTGTGTGTGTGTGTGTGTGTGTCAATATACATGTATGTATATTTAAGGGCATTAGGGAGGGCTAAATAGGGAACATTTTTGCATGTCTAAGCAAACTTTTCACCATTAGCCCAAATCTGTAAACCTCAATTTATCAAAATACTTTAAACAATCAAACTGTTTTAATGTATATTTTGTAAAGTCTGTATACAACATTCTTGAAAAAGAGTGGCAACTTTACCATTTGTGTATTTACCACATAATTTTCCTTTGACTATTTGTCTTGTATTGCATCTGCTTCAATTTATATTATTCCTAAACAAAGCATTTTTCAGTGCAAGATTGTATATCTCTTAGCTTTCTAATGTTACCCAATATCTTTGCCTTTTGGCCTTGGTCATGACCGAAAAAAAATCTTCAGTTCAGCTCATTCATCTGGTTAACAAATGAAAAATTAAATTAAATAAAGCTCTCATTTAGAAGAGAAAGAATATGTTAAAGCAGTTCAACATTTCATCAGAATTTCCCACTTAAGGACAACTGGAATGGTGCATTTGATAGATGCTCAGTAGGCAGGCATATCACGGAGTTAAAAGCCGCTCTGTATATTACAGTTGTGAAGGTAAAGGTAGATGACTCACTGAAATAACATTTTTCAAGGGAAGTCTTTTTATATATCGAATTTAAGAATGACACTACAAACCAAAGCAGTGAGGGAAATCAAGAATACAATAGGAAAACATGCAATTTTTCAGAGTAACGAGTGAAGGAATAAGAGACAAATCTGAAAACATTTTATTTTTATTCTATTTTATTTGCAGTCGGTTTACCAGGATAGTCCATTGGACCATTTGAACCCGTTTTCAATGGAGTCCGGGGGAGAAAAGCTCCAATAACAATCTTGGTTACAATAGTTTATAGATGATATTTATACAAAGGTTGTAGTTTTGAGCAAAACATTTACAATTGATACAGCAAACATTACAAATAATGCAGACCAGTGATGAGGTTAAAATTGAAACAGACTGGCAATGGAACATTGCATTGTGGCAGCTGAGAGGCATTTCTTATTAGGAATATACAGATAACAGTTACAGTTTGATGCATTATTTACAAATAGTATATAAGTAACAGGAATATAAATATATGGAGAGTTGATAGAAGAAGAATGTTTTTGATGAGAATAGAGATTGAGAGAGAGAGAAGGAAACTGAAGCATGGAATGAAGGGAAGAAGGAGTTTGCCATCATCAGTTATGTGGGGAGAGAGCAGGAGCATTCCAATTGGGAAGAGATTTTTTGAAACAGTAATGGTTAGAAGTGATACGAATGGAAGGTGGTAGGGAGTTCCTGAGACGTGCTAGACAATAAGATAGAAGATTTTTGCCTGGTGGATGGGATGGTTTGTACACTTCTATTAGATTTTGATTATTGGACCTTAATACTCGATCAGGTAGGTACATTTTAAAGGTATAAGAGAGGGAGGGACAGATGGAGGGGTTGAAAATGAACTTGTGTGCAAGAGTTAGTTGAGTATAGATGAGATGATCTGGAAGTTCTAGCCATTTTAGTTTTTGGAGAGAGGAACAGTGATGGGAGGAGGAATTATGGCTGGTAGCAAATTTGGCAATTTGGTTGCAGCAGGAGGAAAGTTGCGTTTCTAGAGAGGATTGTAGGTTAGTGAGAAGAGGTGTTCCATAGAGAAGATAGGGGATAAGAAAAGAAGTAGAGAGAGTTACTTTAGTGGCAGGTGTAAGGTAATGATTTTGTCGGTAGAGCATGCCTAGTTTTTGATGGGTTTTTTTGATATTTAGTTGTAAATGGGAGTGGAATTTAAGCTGGTTATCGATTTGGACCCCAAGTAATTTGGTCTCTGATACCAGTTCCAGAGGTATATTGTTTTGGCTAGTAATAGTGAAAGAGTTTATGTTGAATGAGGTAGCTTTACAGGGAGTAAAATACCATTAGTTTGGTTTTAGAGGCATTTAATGCAAGGTGGTTTCTTTTCATCCATAATTCGGTGGTTGAAAAAGCTTCCTGAGCAAGTTTTAGGAGTGTAGGGGTAGATGTGGCAGAGAAGATCATAGTTGAATCATCTGCATATTGAATGATATTTGAGAAAGGAATAATTAAAAAATT
>NC_056743.1:943762010-943968792 GCF_019279795.1 Protopterus annectens | reverse complement strand
CACCCTTAAACTAATACTTTGTTGAAGCACCTTTTGATTTAATTACAGCACTCAGTCTTCTTGGGTACACACCTGCCATCAGTTAGAGAGACTCTGATTAACCCCAAATTAAGGTGAACTGTCCTAGTAGGATTTTAATGACATTTACTCAGTTGCCTGCTACACCTAAAGCCATGGTTCGCACATCACAGAGAGCTTACAAAGCATCAAAGGGATCTCATTGTTGAAAGGTATCAATCAGGAGAAAGGTACAAAAAAATTTCTACAGCTTTGGATATACCATGAAACACAGTGAAGATAGTCATCAAAAAGTGGAGAAAATATGGGACAACAATGACGTTGTAAAGAACTGGACATCCCTCCAAAATTGATGAAAAGACAAGACAAAAACTGGTCAGGGAGGCTGCCAAGAGACCTACAGCAACACTGAAGTAGCTGCAGGAATTTCTGGCAAGTGCTGGTTGCGTACTACATGTGATAACAATCTCCTGTATTCTTCATATGTCTTGACTATGGGGTAGGGTTGCAAGACGGAAGCCTTTTTTTACACAGATAAACATCCAGGCCCGGCTAAAATTTGCAAAACAATACATCAAGTCTCCTAAAAGCATGTGGGAAAATGTGTCATGGTCTGATGAAATCAAGGTTGAAATTTTTGGCCACAATTTGAAAAGGTACATTTGGTGCAAAAACAACACTTTGCATCACCAAAAGAACAGTATCCCCACGGTGAAGCATGGTGGAGACAGTATCATGCTTTGGGATTGCTTTTCTTCAGCTGGAACTGGGGCTTTAGTCAACATGGAGGGAATTATGAACAGTTCCAAATACCAGTCACTTTTGGCCCAAAACCTTCAGGTGTCTGCTAGAAAGCTGAAGATGAAGAGGAATTTCACCTTTCAACATGGCAATGACCCCAAGCATACATCCAAATCAACAAAAGAATGGTTTCACCAGAAGAAAATTAATTTTATGGAATGGCCCAGACCTAATTCCAATAGAAAATCTGTGGGGCCACCTTAAGAGGGCTGTGCACAAGAGATGCCCTTGCAATCTGACAGATTTGGAGTGCTTTTGCAAGGAAGAGTGATTGCCAGGTCAAGATGTGCCATGGTAATAGACTCCTACCAAATAAGACTGAATGCTGCAACCAGCTTATTGTACATTTTTTTCCCCTAACAGATTTGTTTTTCAATTGAATTATACAGGTTATAGGTCACATTAAAGGTGGGAAAGTTTTGAAATGATTTATTGTGGTTTCATTTTTTTATTTCACAAAAAACGGGCATTTTAACAGGGATGTTTACACTTTTTAGATCCACTGTAACTTGTATAAAACTTTATATTTGTGAGTAGAATACAGTGTCATGCAAATATGTATCTTTCTGGCTAAACTTTTAAATAGTATATTCAGATCCCAAACGGTGAACAGTAAAACCAAAGGGGGTGGAGTTTCAATATATATTAAAGGCATACACACCTCCTGGCTGGTCAAACAGTATGATGTACAGGAGCAGTTAACCATTGACAAGACACTATTCAAACCATAGCTAGCTACCGGCCCCCAAATCTGACTCAAGACGCCCAATCCGCTTATCTGGACTTCTTTGAATCTATCAAGATTCAACCCTCTACCCAAATACTGGGAGATTAACTATGCAAACATAGAATTTAATTACTACTCGTGCCAGAACACAAATGCCCAGAGATTCATCGATTTTGTCAACGCAAACACCTTGGAACAGCTAGCTGATACCCCCACAAGAGGTGATTATATCTTGGACTTGGTATTAACCAACATAAGTAAACCACTGCAGCATCCCTACAGCATCATCCTCCCTAGTAACATCTGACCATAAAGTGGTCACTTTCAAAGTCACCAACTCCCCTGAACCCCCTCTAGCTAGGGTCAAACAAAAAAAAACTTTTCCAAAGCAGATTATAATCTCCTGATGGATGGCATAGGAACTGTAGGAACTGGCACCAATATCCAAACAGTACAGTTGTGTACACTTACCATAAATGTAGATGTTAGAGTGTATTCACTGTTGCAGTCATCACATTTGTGTTATACCTGCCAGGGTAGTCCTCGGCAGCCCGAATACCAGAGGCTTAGTATCTCTGTGTCAGTTGCTGTCACCTCAGGACTGCTGACAGGTCATCAATAGTATAAAGTAAAGCAGCCAACAAAATTACATCAGTTTTTCTTGCCCTAACCTGTCAGGATCCCCCAAGTGGGGGACCATTATAAAGTAAATACCAATATGTCCCTTGTAAGGAAAGAGAAGAAAGAAGCAGGGGATGGAGGGAGGGAAACCACGATGCAACAGTGAATACACTCAAAACTGTACTATGTTCTTCATATTTCACTGTTGCAGTCATCACATTTGGGTTGATTCCCAAAGCTGAGAAAAAGGGTGGAGGCAGTCAAGGAAACTAGGGGCTGGCTAGGATGCCCTGCAAGACTGCAGAGGCAAACCCTGCCCTGGAGTTAGAGAAGATAGGCAGGTGGTAATGTTTGGTGAAGGCGTGAACAGATGTCCAGGTGGCAGCCTCCAGGATGTCCTTGGTGGGGACTCCTCTGAGGAAAGCTGCAGAGGTGGAGGCTGCTCTGGTGGAGTGAGTCCTTGACCCCCCTCCCCTTGGAGAGAAGCTTTCCATGTTGTTTGCAGCAGAAATGGATGCAGTGTGCTATCCATTTAGAGATGGTTTTGCCCTCTGCCCCTGCAGCAAAGCTAACCAACAATTGATCAGACTTTCTGAAGGATTTAGTCCTGTCTAGATAAAATCTGAGCTGTCTGTGCATACCTAGAGAGTGCAGGATCCTTCCCCCCTTGTTCTGTGGGTTAGGGGAAAAGGTGGGCAAATTAATGGATTGGTTTAGAGCCACACTGGACACCACCTTGGGCATGAAGGATGGGTTAGTCCTGAGGGATACCCTCTCAGCATGGAATATGATGAAGGGTTCCACAGCCATGCGTGCTTGCAGCTCGAAGACCCTTCTGGCTGAAGTGATGGCCAGAAGGAAAGCCGTCTTCCAGGAGAGAAATTTTAGCTCTGCTGAAGAGGCGGGTTCAAAGGGGGGAGGGGGAGCTTTTCCAACACAAAGTTAAGGTCCCAGGCTAGGGTTGGTGCTCTTCTGGGTGGCCTCAAGTTGCTAGCCCTTCTTAGGAACTGTTTGATCAGAGGGTGTGAGAAAAGGAGCTGCTCAGTGGGAAAATGAGCAGAGATAGCAGAGCCATGAATTTTAATAGAGGAAAAAGAGAGCCCACTCTGTAGCAGGTAAGCTAAGTAATCCAGGATGAGAGGGAGGAAGGGCTGTGGTGTATTAGCTCCCTTAGCCTGAATCCAGGTGCAGAATCTTTTCCATTTGTCAGCATAAGACTTCCTAGTGCTAGGGTGTCTGGCCTCACGTATAATATCTAGAACCTGTTTGCTGAGGTTGGCAGATTGATCGTGGGTTAGGGAATAAGCCAAGCTGCCAAATTGAGTGCAATTGGGGATGAATGAATTCCCCTTACCTCTGGGTCAGGAGGTTTGGAATCTGAGGGAGATGCCAAGGTGGCAGAGAGGATAGGCTGTGCAGCAAGGGGTACCAGTGCTGGTGAGGCCAGTCTGGAGCTATAGGAATTGTCCTTGGTTTCTCCTCCTTTATTTTGAGCAGTACCCTGGGGATGAGAGGTAGTGGAGGAAATATATAGACCGAAAGGTTGACCCAGGGGAAGGACAGGGCATCCACTTTCCAAGCCATGCAGTAATGCTCCTTGGTGCAGAACTTGCTGAGCTGATGGATGGTGTGGGAGGCAAAGAGGTTGACCTTCGGGGTGCCCCATTTCTGAGTTATTATGATGAAGGTTCTTCTGTTGAGCTGTCACTTGTGTGGGGCCAGAAGATTTCTGCTCAAGTGGTCTTGCCAGAGAGTTGAGAGAGCTCGGTAGGAATTGTGCTAACAGGTGGAGTTGCATGGCAGAGGCTGTGTGCCAAAGGGTCATGGTCAGCCTGCATAGAGGGTAGGACTGAATCTTTCCCTGCTTGCTGATATACCACATCACAGTTGTGTTGTCTGTTTTGTTCAGAAGAGCCCCTGGGGAGAGAAGGGACTTGAAAGCTATCAAGGTGTGCTGGACAGCTAACATCTCTTTTTGGCTGATGTACAGATGGATTTGCTGTGGGTTCCACTGGCCCTGTATAAACCTGCCATCTAGGTCGGCACCCCAGGCATAAACTGATGCTTCTGTGGTGTGGGTTTGGGTGGCTTGAGGTGGTGAGAAAGGTAGTCCTTTGTTGTAGGAGCATGCTGTTTCCCACCAAAGAAAATCTTTTCTGAGGCAAGGTATTATAGGTATAAGTCTCTCCAGGTCTTGAGAGTGGTGACACCAAAGGCTTTTTAGGTACCACTGAAGTTTCCTCATATGCAGTCTGGCATATGGAATGAGTAGAATGCAAGATGCCATGAACCCCAGAGCTTGCAGGATGTTCCTTGCAGATAGTTGGGGTCTGCTGGCTAGCTGAGAGAAGTAGGCTGTCAGAAAGGTTTGCTTGTCTGGTGTAAGGAATGCCACCTGGGATGCTGTGTCCAGGCTTGCTTCCAGGAATATAGTCCTTTGGGTGGGTACCTGTTTGGATTTCTTTTCGTTGATTGTGCACCCTAGGGAGGTTAGTAGGGACTTTACAAAGACCAGGTGCTTCAGGAGCTTTTCCTAGCTGTCTGCCTGAATTAGGCAGTCATCTAATTATGTGTAAATCTGGATATTCATTTGTCTGCAAAAGACAATGGATGGAGCCAGACATTTTGTGAAAACTCTGAGAACAGTAGATAAGCCAAAGTGAAGCACAGAGAACTATAAGTGCTGAGATCCTGCCCTGAAGCAGTGATATTTCCTGCATGATTCCCTGATAGGAATGTGGAGGTAGGCCTCCTTTAGGTATAGGGTGGCTAGCCAAGCATCCTTGGAGAACATGGGTAGCAGCTGCTGGAGGGTGAGCATTTTGAATTTGGGGATCACCAGGAAGGTGTTTAATATGGATAGATAGAGGATGGGGTGCCAGGTGCCCTCTTTCCTGGGTACCAGAAAAAGTCTAGAGTAGAAACCTTGGCCTTTCTGTTCTGCAGGAATGTGCTCTACTGCCCTCATGGAGAGCAGGGAAAGGACTTGCTTTTGTGCCTCTGCCCACTGGTTTGGAGGTAGATCTGGGAACCCTATTGGAGTAGGAAGTGTGTGAAAAGAAAATTGTATCCCTGGGACAGTATGTTGAGAACCCAGCAGTCATTGGTAATGGTAGCCCAGATGTTTGCATGAAAGGAGAGTTTTCCTCCTAGGGGTAAGTGGGGGTGGGCAGAGGGACGGGGTGAGGGAGGAGAGTCATTGCGAGTTCTTACCATAAGGGTGTGGCTTAGAACTCCCTGGTTTTGAAGTGGAGGTAGTCCACTGCTTAGATCTTTGCATTCCCTGTGGCTGCAGTCTGTGGGGTCTGGTTCCCAAGGGTCTGGGCTGACCTAACCTGGTGGGAGCAGGAAAGGACCAGTGCTTGGAGGGACAATGCCTGCTGAAACTGGTGGCTGGACCTGTAAGAAATCCTTAACTATCTGCTTAGATTTTGCTTTTTCTTCCATCTTTTTTTAAGACCTCTTCTGCCTTAGTGCCAAATAAGATGTCTTTGTGCAAGGAGGCATCCAACAATTTAGATTTAACATGGTCTGGCAAGGGCTGTTCCTTAAGCCAGGCATGCCTTCTAAGGGCAGAACCGGTGACTGTGCCCTGCAAGAAGCTTCTAGGGTGTCAAAACCACAGTGCAAGGTGTGTTTAGTTACTTGACTTGCAGAATGCATTAACTCTTGTAACTCTAGATTCTGCACAAGCAGGAAAGGAAGACATTTTTGTTTGAAGAGTTCCAGGGTATGTTGCTGAAATTTTAGCATATGGAACTGACAATTTAGTGCTCTGATAGCAAGAGTAGCTGAGGTGTATACTTTTTTACCCCATCCGTCTAGTGCTCAGGAATCCCTATACAAGGGGGTGTGATTCTTACTTGGCAGACGCTGCTTTAATTCTTTTAGGCCCTTGAGAAATTACCTCAGGGTCAGCAGTAGGATTTTTTAAAAAATGCGTGCGAGTCAGGGACTCTGTAATACTTGTCTGGTTTTCTGGGTGCAGGAGGGTGGGTGTCAGGAGTCAAGCTGGATTCCAGGAAAACATCTTCCACAACATCCAGGACTGGGGGGATGGCCAGGGGTCTGTGTTGTGGAAGATCTAAGAATTCCCGAGTCTCTTTTTAGACTGACAGTAGTCCTGACTTTCCCATTGGAAATGCTTCCTTAAAGTGTGAAGGGTTTCCCCAAAGGAAAAATCCGCTGGGGGATAGGCTGAAGGAATGGAATCCTCTGCATCAAAATCCTCATAAGCAGAGAGGGACTGCATGTCTTCACAAAGTCATCGGACTCCTGTTCAGACAAAACTACAGGGGACAGATTGCTTTTTCTTTTGGAAGGCGTAGCTTGGCTTTCACCCGATCAGCATGATAAGGTCTTCTGCCATTTTAAGCATTTGAGACTGAGGCAAGGAAGCAGGTGCCTGAGATTGGGTCGTCAGTTTCTTGGGTGTGGTTCGTAACCTGGGCCTAAGAAACTCAATAGTTTTCAAAAGAACGGTAGTCACGAAAGTAATAGTCTGTGTCGAGAATCGGTAGTGCAAAGGACTTCCTGGGAAGCTGGTGCCTGCTCAGCGGCTCTGGATCCATCCAAGATATTGACGATTGCAGGATCCTTAGTCTAAGAGTTTTGCGGCATACTGGACTCTGAAAGGGTCTTGGTACTGGCCTGTGAATCCAAAGAAGCAAGCATCAGGGGTTGTGAAAGCTTCTCACTGAGCTTCTCACTGAAGACCGGAGAACTGACGACTAGCTTAACAGAAGCATTGTCGGAAGGTTTGGACCTGTGCGGTCTGTGTCCGTCTTTATCTTTACGCTTTTTCGGGAGATCTTCTGTCAGATGGCTTACTGAAGCCATATCCGAATTCTGAGGACTGTAAGCAAAAATATCTAGCTACAATAAGGGCCTGATGACGTATAGTTCTGGCATTGAACAAAGCACAGATGCGACAGCAGGGGATACCGTGGTCTGGGCCTAAACAAGTAACGCAGTAAGAATGAAAGTTTCGGTGTGGTATTTGCTTTCTACAGGCGAGACAATTGTTAACATTTTCTGACATCAGTTAGTGCAAGAAAAAAGGATCCCCAACAGGGTACTTAGCTTTAGAAGACTTCAGCTTCAATTTGGAAGACGAAACTCGGGTAGCAGTCGACCAGCACTCACACAGACTACTTCTGCTTCGGGCTCCATGGCAAGAAAGACTGATGTAATGGCATCAGCTGCCTTACTTTATACTACTAATGACCTGAACTCAGTCCTGAGGTGACAACAACCGACACAGAAAAACTAAGCCTCTGGTACTCGGGCTGGCCGAGGGCTACCCTGGCAGGGATAAACCCAGATGTGATGACTGCAACAGTGAAACACGATGAACATCTACACCAAAGCACAATGTGAGCATTTAAATAGATGCATGGAATCAGGACTACCTGTCAGGACAAAAATCATCATCTGCAAAGAATAGTAGACCTGTCTGTTGGTCATCTGCAATAAATAAACTCTACAACAAAAGGAAAACACTGCTGTCCACAACGAAGAAGGAGCAGGTGCAAAATTGGAAGGAATCTTTCATTAGCCTGAACAAACAAATAAGAGCACTAATGAAATCCTCCAAAGCAAACTTCAAGTCCAAATTGGCCACATCTACTAGAGACAATCATAAGGCCTTCTTCACATATGTGTGCAACCTCAAAGGATGCACCCAAATCTGTTAAGAACTGGTGGTCAAGGACACCACATATACAAATGCCTTAGATATAGCAAACTTGCTGGCTGACAGATTCAGTGAAAACTTCACCCCAGTGCCCCCCTAGTCAGTAAATTAGGACATCCCCAAGTACCTCCCCCCTTCCCCTTATATTTAGGTACCAGATCATCACTGCTCTCTCAAAGGCAAAAAATACACCCTCCATGGGACCCGATAAACATCCCAGGCTGCATCCTACATGAAATTAGACAGGAACCTGCAGCACCATTAGGTGCCCTATTCAACCAAATTCGATGTACCGGCTTCATCCCAGTTGAGTGGCGGACAGCCACCATCATACCTTTGCACAAAGGGGGAACATCCACCAATCCAGGACATTATAGTCCCATCAGCTTAACTAGCCTGATCTGCAAGGCCATGGAACGGACTATCATGGACCTCCTTAACAAGGACATTGGCAACCTCCAAACACTCAATCCCACACAGTTTGGCTCTATCAAGAGGAGGTCATGTCTGTTAAATTTGGTCGACTTCTTTGAGACAGTCGTCAAAGCCATGGATGAGGGGAAGACTGTGCACACCACCTACATTGACCTGGTGAAAGCCTTTGACACTATTCCCTGCTCAGCATAATAAACTCTCTCAACCCGGCATCAATCTGTATGTTACCAGATGGGTAGTAAACTGTCTCACTGATGGAACCCTCCTAGTTAAAATAGGGGAAGCCACCTCAAGCAGTAGACCTGTAATGAGCAGCGTACCTCAGGTTTTGGTCTTGTGGCCTCTATTATTTGGGATTTAATTTCTTGAGCTGCAGGCCAAAACCAGTGAGCTATGGCTGACCAAGTTTGCAAGCTGGGAACAGTTATTACATCCCTGTATTCTTCCCTGATAAGGTCCATTAGTGAGTACAATGCCCCTTTCGGCATGTACCTCGCAAAGTACATGCAGCAGCTGGAGAGACCACAAAGGTTCCTCACCAGGAGAATCCAGTGCCTCAAACATCTACCATACACAGGCTAAAAGCTCTATCCCTCTACTCACTCAGTTTTATACAGACTCCTCAGAGGTAATATCTGTCTGGCATACAGGGCGATCTCAGACTCTGCCTTGATGAGACCGCTGCATATCCGCACATTAAGCTCCATTCGAGTAACCCACATGAGCAGCCTCAACCTGGTCTGTGACATCAATAGGACTTGTTGGCAGGACAGATTTGTGTCCCAGAAACTTCATCACCTAAGGAAAAGACTCTGTCTCCACATCAAGCAGAGTATCTCTTTAACCCTTTTTTAAGTGCAACCTGGATAACTGGATGGGAAACAGAAAATACACCCCTGGGATTCCACCTGTGTCCCTGCTGGACAGGGACACTGGGTGCTGACTTGTCTAAACATGAGCTAAACTCTTGGCTAGGCTTATAAGGGCCTCATGGCCAATAGCCTATTAAAGTCCTATGATCCAAGTCTTAAACCAAGAAGTGAACAGCTGACTAAGGTACCAGAGTAAGAACACAGATCTGCTCATACCTGCCCCCAGTATAAACTACCACTGACCCACTAGGAATTTCTATGTACTGGGTGATACACCAGTGCCCAGGAAAAGACCTGCAGCACCAGGCATGTGTCAGCAGCAGTGCAGTGCCCTGGGGAGGACAATACCAGTTGCATTCCAGTAGAACAATCATGGATGGTGATCCACGTAAGCAGAATGCACAGGCTCCCCAAAGATGCAGAAAAATAAGAGGCCCTAGACATGTAAACGTTAATCGACACCACTATGCCAAGGTTAATAGAAGAAAAAAAAGAAAAAAAGAAACTAGTTAAAATGACGATGCAGCTAATACAAATGAGTACATCTGCTGCAAACAATTGCTATCAGCCTTGATCAGGAGAGCTCTTGACTGCTGGTTTAGTTAACATACAAAAAGAAATTAATTGACAGTAAAAGGTACCCACCATGTCTAAATACCCACCAGTGATGCATATGAAGCTTCTCCTGCCCTGTGCTTTCTACCACATCCCCAAATCTGCTCATTCAGTTAAAGAAAAGCAATGTGGGAGAAAAGGAAACTCTTGACAAGATGGCATCACTGCATTCTAAAAATGGGAATTCACCCTGGTTCAGTGATGAGTTGTCTAATAGCTTATCTTACCATTATCTAAAAAAATATTATGCACGAAAATCTTTCATGTCACCAAAGCACTCTGATCCTTTCATTCCAAGTATGCATACGACAGAGTCATTATGCAGGTAAATGAATGTGCACATTATACACTAGGAGTTAAGAGACATGATTAAGGTCTCAGTATATGTATGTGGGTACCTGAGGCTGGAAAACAGCTAATTTTGAGAAGTACTCTGCCATCGCCATAAATGATGACACAATACAAGCAACTTTTTTTTTTTTTATTCTTCAACAAATGGCTGAGTAACTGGTGCCATTGTAGAGGGAATCCAATGTGTATCAGCTAGGAAGGATGTTGACAGCCCTGTCTGCTTTACTACGGATGGTCTAGACTTCTCTCTTCAAGGCTTTCAGATATCGGTCAAGACTTTCTCCACCCCATAGTGTCTTGTTTTAGGCAGATTCCACCTCATTTACCTACCAACCTAATATATCTCACTCAGACCCATCTTAGTACGGCACTGCTCAATGCTAGAAATGTAAGGAAGGAAGAAAGAAGCTCATCTTCTAAGTTTTCCTGACCTTTACAAATATGCACATATGCATAATTGCTGAAAGGTGGCACAGTGTCACAGCAGATAGAGCTGTCGCATCACAGCAAGAGATTCTTTGGTGGTTCAATTCTTGGCTAGGATGCCTTCCATGCAGAGTCTGCATTTCCTCCATGTTCTCATAGGTTTTCTTGGGTGCTCCATTTTCCTTCCACATTCCAAAGACATGCAGTAAGTGGATTAGACACTCTAAATTGACCATAGGTGTGAGTGCTCACTGACTGTGTGGCATGGAAGAACTTCTATGGCAGTGTGAACCTTGGTTTTAGGTGATTGTTATAGTGACACCTTGACCGCATGTGTAAAAATGGAAAAGAGGGTGTGGACAGATTTACAGATAATTCCAGAAACTTAGTTCCAGTGTAGTAGCAACACATCATCTCAGCTTCGGTCTAATATCTACTAGATGATATGAACAAATGGATAAAAAATTTAGGTGCGTTTCTGGTGAGGCGTAACTGTATTCGTTCAAAATCTCCATGACATGATGAAACTAGCATGATAATTTTCTACATATTCTGTTATCTACAGGCAAATCTGAACTGTCCAAATGCATATTGCATCATACAAATAACACGTGTATATAGCTATCACAGCCAACTACAGAAGACCCTCCAGGTCTCCCTCAGCATGCCTGTCACTTGTCTGTGCTCTCCTTTAAGAATCACTTTCCTCCTTGACAGACACTTGGTTAGTACAATACAGCATGAGAACCGTTTGTGGTGAATTTTACAGCACGAACATGAATGATGTGCTTTTATATAACGCACATTACTTTTGTTCTGCGTGCTCACTTGGGAGTGCTACTGTTTATTTATTATTAAGCATCTGTTTTATGGTACTTACTTGGGTGTGCTGTTATCTAATTAATGCTCATGCTTATTAAAGTCTACACTGTAGTGCTGCTGTTTAATTTCTCATGTAATTTTACACTGTTGTATTGATGTATCTTTTTACCAATGGTGGAGGCTGTAGATGAAAAAACAGTCTTGTTTTTATCTGTTTCCTTACCAGGTTCATAAACAATAAATATTACCATGCACTGAATTTAAGCCATTACATCTATTGTCATTCCATCAACCTTGCCAAGTACATTACTATTTCTTTTTACTCTCCACCCCCATGACAGCCTTATAGTAACAATTATAAAACTATTTTCAGTATCCCTGCACAAAAAAGTTACACAATGATTAAGTGTGACTATAGTTTACATTTTTATGGGCAAAACTGTTAGACTCTCTGGTGCTCTGATGAAGAGATCAAATCAATCATCCCAGTAGCTTAATGGAGTTTTTACAAACAATATCTTTATCAAGATTATCTCCAAAGTGATGTATAGGTGTGCAGTGGTTTCCTGCTTCTACTCAGAGTGAAAGCTGCATGGAATATGGTAGTGCAGTGTTATCACAACAGTGTGCTTAAGTATGTACATTGCCTATGTGGATCCAGAGTCGCGCTGACTGGAGTCAAAAGCAGTAAATCTGCTGATCTTTTTCACAGGACTATTCTGAAGGAAAAGGCAAGCCTATCTGAACTCTGAGATATAAATATTCTATACTATGGACATGTTTTGCTTTGGTAACCATGACAAGAGTGCTATGCAGTTTATACAGAAGGCAATTATAAATTAGAGTTGTGCTGTGGATACTGAAAGCAACATTCACTGTTTAAAGCTAAAGAGGAAACCCCTCTGCTTAGAACAGGAGAGAGAGAAAGGCAGAAAGTGCCAGGAGTCCATTTCCATTTGTTTTTACCAATGCTTTTTAAGTCTCCAACAACAGTGGGATAAATATGAGATTTCAGTCTGCTTCATGTTTAAGACTTCTTGTATAAGATTTCCAGAAAACATCAAATCATGTACTACAAATCAATGAAATATGCTTTGCTAGACATACAAAAGAACCAATCCTTGTCACAGTAACAGCAGCATGTTCACTGGCTCTATTAACAGCAGGTGTGCCAGATAAAAGGAATAATTTAGGAGACAGAATGCTGCGAGTTGGTGAGTTTGAACCTAGATACAGCTCTTAGCGTTTTGTCTCCAAGAAAGAAGTAAAACTTTTATTCTTCTGATTCCATCACCCCTTTTCAGTCTGGGTTCAGAAGAAAGAATGTGACAAAGTGTTATTCACTGGCATCATGGCACTGAGGGATAAAATCTTGACTCAACCTCAGACAGTTCATGTTCAACTACCAGCACTGGTGCTGAAGGGGTCAGGATAGGGAGGACAGTAGTGAACAGTTAACATGAAATCATGTAGAAAACAGGCAACCGTGATCACCACTTTAGTAATGCTTTAAGGAACGCACACCTCCAAACGTCTAATCTCCATATAGATTACCCCAGTGTTTGAAAAACTCAAAACAAGAAAACTGTTAAAAAATGCTGTGAGATGCTGAGATCTGATGAACAGAGCACAACATTAGCAGTACTGCTGCACAAAAGAAGATGTAACTGATGCTTGGAAGTGTTGCTCTGATGTTCTAGTGCAGTCCTAAATGCTGTCATTTAGTAAGAGCTCTGAACTGTCCAAATGCATATTGCATCATACAAATAACACGTGTATATAGCTAATTAGTAATAACGAATATAAATAAATACCGCAATAAAATTAGAAGTTAAGTACCTACCATAACGTTCCATGTTAGTTGTCTTCTCTCGCCTTCTTTCTTGCTGGATGGGTTCGGAGCCGATCCTCGGCTCCGACTCGGCACTTGCTTTAGCTCGAGAACTCCTTTTACCAGCTCGAGGCAACCCTATATCCCATGATGCAAGGCGGAACTACCTCAGATCTCGTTTGGCAGCTAACTAACCTTGCTAAAGACTATCCTAACAGAATTAGGAACAATGGTTCCTAAAAGAAATCCTCCTAACAACGTACCAGAGGAAACAATCTAATAGGAACTCTCCAAGATCTGTCCAGGCCAGGGGGAAGGAGGGAGGCAAGAAAGAAGCGAGAGAAGACAACTAACATGGAACGTTATAGTAGGTACATAACTTCTAAATGTTAAGTTGTCAATCTCGCCTTCATTCTGCTGGATGGGACGGCGTCCCTAGCACCTGTATCCCGGGTGGCTCAATGGAACAGACTCTTGAGAACTGTGGAACCAAAACTGGCCCTATCTCTGGAGGCCAAGTCCAACTTGTAATGAGAGACAAAGGTATGGGGCGTAGCCCAAGTAGCTGCTGCACAAATGGTATCAATGGGTAGTCTATCCTGAAAAGCTGCAGAAGTGGATAGACTCCTGGTAGAGTGTGCTTTAGGCTTAGAAGATAGCTGTTTGCCCCTGAGAGAGTACACATAGGAAATAGTGGAAGTCAACCATCTGGATAAGGTCACTTTAGATACTGGAAGACCTATTCTGTTATCTGCATAGGAGACAAATAATTGGTCCGATTTTCTGAATTGTTTAGTTCTATGCAAATAGTACCTGAGCTGACGATGGACATCCAAAAATGCAGTTTCTGTTCAGCTCTGTCGGAATAGTTTGGGAAAAAGACTGGTAGGTCTATAGATTGGTTAATGTTGGTTTGAGATACGACTTTGGGGAGAAAGGAAGGGTTAGTTCTTAATGATACCCTGTCCTTATGAAAAACCAAATAAGGGAACGAATGCAGAGAGCTTGAATTTGAAACCCTTTTTGCAGAAGTGACAGCCAGTAAAAATATAGTTTTCCAGGTCAATAACTTCAAAGAACATGAAGCAGACGGTTCGAAGGGAGGAAGTATCAAGGATGCCAAAATTAAGTTTAGATCCCATTGCGGAGGAGGATGCTTTATAGGTGGTTTTAGGAGGAAAACTCCTCTCAGAAAGGCCTTGCATAACCTATGAGACATAATGTTATTGTCATGCAGGCCAACATGATACTTAGAAATAGCAGCCAGTTGTACTTTGACTGTAGATGACGAGGATCATGAATGAAAAACCTCCGCCAGGAAATCTAAAACCGAATGTACAGGAGCAGTAAAGGGGTCAATATTTCTGGAATTCGCCCAAATAGAAAAACGACGCGACTTGCTAGCATAAACAGTCCTAGTGGCGACTTCAAGGAAGAGACTAAAATGTCTCTGACTGAGTCGAAATCATCGGTAGCCTGGCTAGGGTAGGAAGTGGAGCAACCAAGCAGTGAGGTTGAGAGAATGAATGGCCCGGTGCTGCTGACCCGATTGATGGATCAAGAGATCCGGAACTGGGTCCAGATGCCAGGGCTGCACCAGAAGGTGACGATGCAGGGACGGAAACCAAATTTGTCGAGGCCAATATGGGGCAATGAGGATCAACATGGCTCTCAAAACGGTGGCTTTCTGAATGACTTGTGGAATCAAGGGAAAAGGAGGAAAAGCGTACAGAAGTCCCCGGGGCCAATCCTGGGTTAGAGTCTCTCAGAGGTTGGCCTGGAAGGGGAAAGAGTGAAGAAATCGGGGCACTTGTTGTTTTGAGGAGTAGCAAAAAGATCGCAACAAGGAGTGCCCCACTTCAGAAAAATCTGATCCACTACAGATTGATTGAGAGACCACTCGTGAGGCATCAGAATGGATCTGCTCAGCCTGTCCGCTAATAGGTTGGACCTGCCGGGGATGTGCGTTGCTATCAGAAACCGCTGAGAAGAGATCGCCCACTGCCAAAGTCTGAGAGCTTCTCGACATAACGGATAGGACCTGGTCCCGCCCTGCTTGTTGATGTACCAAACTACGGACATGTTGTCCGTCTGTACTGCAATAGTCCTCGTGGGAAGAAAGTCGTTGAGGGCTTGCAACGTTAAAAGCACTGCTCTCATCTCCAGGACATTTATGTGCAGATGGTATTCTATGGGTTGCCACGTCCCGTGGACCATCCTGCCCTGATAATGCCCCCCCCACCCGATCAGAGAGGCATCCGTAGTGACTGTGGCAACTGGAGGAGGGGGAATAAAGGGTCGGCCCTGATGAAGAAGAGGGGAAGATATCCACCAGTTCAGATGAGCTCGGCACGACTGTGTTACCAAGATTTCGTGCCTCATCGGGAGACTGTGGTACGACCACTGTGTGAATAGCATCCACTGCAGAAGACGCATGTGGAAGCGAGCCAGAGGTAGAAGAACAATGGCCGCAGCCATAAGACCTAGAACCTTCAGAATAAATCTGGCTTTGATCTTGTTGCTTTGCAAAAGAAGCCGAACAAATTTTTGGATGTCCAGAATTCTTTGATCTGTTAGTCTGGCTAACATTTTGACGGTGTTTAATTCTGCGCCTATAAAGGTGATAGATTGGCAAGGCAGCAGAGAAGATTTTTTGAAGTTTACTGAAATTCCCAAACTCCTGCAAAGCTGTAGAGTGTAGTCTCTGGACTAAAGAAGCTGACACTTGGTGGTGGCGGAGAGGAGCCAGTCGTCCAAATAGGGAAATACCTGGAATCCTCGACGTCTCAGATGAGCTGTGACCACTGCCATGCATTTGGTAAACACTCTGGGGGCTGAAGTGAGGCCAAAGGGCAGGGCTCTGAATTGGTAATGACTGGTCCCTAGCCAAAAGCGGAGAAACCTTCTGGAGCGTCTGTGAATCTTTATGTGATAGTACGCATCCTGAAGGTCTATAGAGCACATCCAGTTGTCCTTGCCCAGAAAGGGCAGAATGGACTGAAGCGTGACCATCCGAATCTTGCCTTCTTGACAAATCTGTTCAGATTGCTCAGGTCTAATATTGGTCTCCAATCTCCCGTCCTTTTGGGGACCAAAAGAATCTGGAGTAGACGCCGGATCCTACCTGGTCTGCTGGCACAGTCTGGACGGCTCTTTTTCTAGGAGCTTTGAAACCTCCTGTTCTGCCAAATCCCTTTGACCGGGTGAGATGTCTGGAAGGGATTGTAGAGGTATGGGAAACCTTTCAAGGGGATTTTGTAACCCTCGGATATAATCGACTGTACCCACATCTCTTGAGATAGGGATTGCCAGGCTACTGGGTACAGCGAAATCCTTCCCGACTGCCTCCAAGGGTGGACAGTCGGGCAACACCTCAGGGATGCTGAAAGGGCTTCTCAGGAAGAGACTCCCTGTTGCCCTGGTTCTGAGGTCACCCCCTGCCTCTAGCGCGGTGTATATTATTCTTACCCCCTCTGCCTCTGGGGGTAAACTGACCACATGTGTCCGGCGTAGCTCCTTGGGCTTTACGGAACCACATCTTCCCCCCCTTCTGACCCTTGGGGTATGGTCTAGAAGGAGTGGAAAACTGGACTCCAACGGCAGAAAGAGTTTTACCGTCCTGCTCACACCTGGTCAAGGTATCCTTCACCTGAGGTCCGAACAAAGCCGAACCATCAAAGGGGGTATTAGTGAAGGACGCCTTAAAGGGGTCCGCAAAATTACAAAGCCGCATCCAGGCTTGGCTTCTAAGAGCAACTCCTGTGCCTGCGGCCCTGCTCGCTCCATCGGCCGCATAGGATATGAGCCGCATGGAGGAGTTAGATATAGAATTCAGGATTGCAAGCTGCGAGGCAATCTTTTCCTGAGCCCCAGCAGCAGAAGTATCCTGGACTACTTCACCCAGTTCCTTGAGAACATCTCGTTGAAGCCTGGTGAAGTGACAAAGATAATTCAGCGAACGCATAGCAAAGGTCGCTGAAGAAAACATCCGCTTTCCATACCTGTCCATGGTCCTAGAATCCTTGTTAGGAGGATGGACAGGTACTGAAGGATCCGCCAGTTCCTTCTTAGTGGCTGCCGCCACCACCATAGCATCCACAGAGACACCCTTGGAAAGGAACTGTTTGTCCGAAGGGGCCGTGATGAATTTGGATGGTCTCCTGGGGACAGGTTCCACAGAATCTGGAGCCGCCCACGCCTTCCGAGCCACTACCTGCATCAGTGGGTCGAAAGGCGGAGACACCCAGGAGGTGGAGGGTCGGGATCCAAAGCCTCCAGGTATACCGACTCATCCTCGGAGGGGTCAATGGAGGGCCAATTCCCCCTCTGTTTGAGGAGCTCAAGGATGTCTGAAAAAGAGACATCCTCAGAGGGGGACCGTGGGGAACCCTCCGACTCATCTAAGTCGGTATCAGATGTAGTAGACTCAGGGGAGTCTGTGTGTTTCCTCTTACACGTCCTCTTCCGAGGGGTTCCCCTGCAGGATCAGGAGAAACCTCGGAAGAGGAGGAAATTCCCAGTGGGGAAACCTGGGGCGATGGATCCCTGGGCCTGTGAGCAAGAGGTTGGCAAGAGGCATCTGCAGGCACTGAAGAGGGAGGAGCTAGAGGGATGGACCGTTGACCAGGCTCAGAGGCCAGGACACTCCTCATCACCTCAAAGGCTCCTCTCCCCGAGAGGCCGGAACACACCCGCTCCGAAGAAACAGGAATGGCCGGCTCCAAAGAGAGAGAAGGTGCCGAGCTTACCAAAGCCGAAGCCCCGAGAGGGAGAGCGGGGTCGGACAAGGGTCCGATGCCACTAGCCCCCTCGGAGCCGACAGTGGAAACCCGGCGACCGGATCCCTCCAAGGAAGGTCTCAAGGAGGAGATCGGAGCCGAGGACGACGGAGCCGAAGGATGTATCGGCTCCGGCTTCGAAATAGTCGCTGTCCCGAGAAGCTCCGGCTCCGAACTGCGGTGTGGAGTCGGAGGAGGAAGTTCAAGGATTGGGGCTATAGCCGAAGTCTGTTGAGACGGGCTATGGAGCATTTGGGCCAGTGCCTGAGACTTCAACAGCCTGCTTACCACCCTCTCTAAATCGTGGTCAGACAGCCTGGAAGATCGGCTCCGATGGCTCCGCTCCGACAAAAGAGGAGACCCCGGAGCCGAGTGGATACTCAGTATAGAAGGGGACCGGGATCTCTTACGGGTCGAAGCCATCGGAGCCGAAGTCCCTTGAACCCCAGATGGAGCCGAGGATATCTCGGCTCCGATACTGGATAAAGTGTCGGCTCCAGCCGGAGCCGACAAGGCCACAGTAGTCAGGGTATCAGAGCCGGCCGGTGCCGAACCCACTACTTGAAAAGAAGATGTATCGGCTCCAGCCGGAGCCGATGTCGGCTCCGACGGAGCCGGAGCCACCGGAGGAGGCTTGGACACTGTAGCCTGAGCCTTCGGTGGTTTAGGAGGTTTTCCTGACCCTAATTTAGGAGGAGAACCTTCTGGCTTAAGTAAGCCTCGGAGGATGAGTTTATTCCTCCTTTCCTGCAGGACTCTCTGGCTAAAAGCATGACATAAAGCACAGGAGTCCTGCAGGTGCAAAGGCCCCAGGCAATAAACACAAGAAGTGTGACCGTCTGTCAGAGACATTTTCTGACAGCACTGGTCACACTTCTTGAAGCCTGAGACCTTGCCTTCCTTTGACATCCTAGGAGGATGGAAACACAAACAATCCCAACAAACACACAAATTAATCCCTTACACAAACACACAGGAAGGGAATAACCAATGGGAAACTAGGCCTGACTAAGAAACTTTAAACTAAAGATTATAAAAAGTTTAAAAACAAGGGAATAGGGTGGGCTGTAACTAACTACAGACTAAAAGGGAAAAATAAACCCCTAACTACTCTTTTTTCTTATTTCACAAAGAAAAACTTACCTCAGCTGGCAAAGGAGACCTCTTTCGCTAAGCGGCAAACGAGATCTGAGGTAGTTCCGCCTTGCATCATGGGATATAGGGTTGCCTCGAGCTGGTAAAAGGAGTTCTCGAGCTAAAGCAAGTGCCGAGTCGGAGCCGAGGATCGGCTCCGAACCCATCCAGCAAGAATGAAGGCGAGATTGACAACTTAACATTTATTATGATGAAAGAAATATTGGAAATAAAAAATACATGTTACATAATACAGCCTCGCAATATATTCTTCTGTATTTTAGTCTACTTCATTTTCTTGTATTTTAGTCTACTTCATTTTCTTGTATTTCAGAGAAAACTTGGCTTCCCTTCAGATATGCTGTCTCACACCCAGTCATCATTCTTGTAAATGTTAAGTTAGTAGAAGGGTCAAATTTTATATGAATGATACCTGTTAATACTGTGCATCTGCCAAAACCTGAAAGCAGTGGCATAGCTAGAGTTTGTGCTGCCTGGATCTGTCTGAGTTTGCTGCCCCTCCACCCTCACAAAATCATGGTGAAATGGGGACCACCAAACACAGTCCCTTCCCCCCTGCAACCATTCCAGTGGTTCATTACCTATTTCTCCCCATTTACCATAAACATTGTGGTGTGCATACTGTTTTATGCTTTACTTCTACAATGGTTATTTGGATTTAATTTAAAACTTTTATTTTAAATTTGATAGCACAAACACCAACAGACACGAGTAAAACAAAGTAATACAATCTCACAATGAAGATAAACCTGACATTAAAACTTCTCTGCCCTTGAAACTCAAATTCATTGAAACCCGCATTCAAAGAAAATGCACCTGGCCAATGGAAGATAAAGTTTAACTTTGGGCCGTTTTCAAATCATAGGCCCCTTGCACACATATTTAGGACCATGTAAACATACATGTGTTCTTTGATTCATCTTCATGATTGTATTGAATTATATTACTTGTATAATACAGCATACTTTTTAGAGTGTGTTTTAAATTTATTGTTTTGAACATTTTTCCAGTAAGGAATGAAACAAAATGTATGAATCAGTAATGACAAAGCTGCACAAATCAGAACATTGCCATCATAAAAGTCTACTCAAACTTCTGTCATTACAAACCATCAATATCAGCAAATATGCACAATCTCTGCAGAAGTAAAAGTCATCTAAATAATTCCACATTACAGAGATCTGTAACTAATGAAGAGGTTGCTGCTAGCAAACATCTTTATATTTCATTGTTTCACCTACAAATAAAGTGCCTGTTGCCATTAAAGAATAAATTGCTTATGATACATTAAAAATGATAAGTTGGTAATACTGCAATAGGGACTGGATGGCAAACTGATAACAGGTTCATAGTTACTAGGTATCTCCTCCAAAGGAGGACAAACACAGGACTGCAGCATCCACCCCTTTAAAGTACAACAGTACAGTATCAGCAATCCATCTACATACTGTAAATGTAGAACCCGCAGCCTTCTGCATCAAAAGCAAGTACACTAAATGTTGTGCTACTAACAATGCTTTTAAATATTTTAACAAATGATATCACTATTGTGCTAAACACAATTGCACTTTGCAAACAGACTTGGCATAAGCAGCACTAAACTTCTCTTCCCCTGAAGCTCTCAGCTCCTTGTAAAATGCTCTTGACACTCAACTGTATCTCTCAACTTTGCAGCACAAGAAATCTGGAGAAAGCCAAAATTTAGAGTGGGGGAACTAAGGCCCAAAACCAGGGAGACCGTTTAAACAATGCTTGTATAATCTTAGAAAGTTGCTAGAATAAAATGTTTTGCGTTATCATGTTTTTCCTGAAAGATATGAAGTCTGAAACTTAAATGGCGGTCATTGCTTTGTGAATTCAGTCCTCACTGATTTGCCAGAAAACCACAAATTTTAAGAAGAACAGACCAAAAGTATAAGCTAAAAATTCCAGACTGTCTGTGAAAATCAGCAGACTTGAGAGCTATGGACTCAACTCCTGGAATCACAAGTGGTGGTGGTGGTGGGGTAGATAATTCCAGTTCTTGCTCTTTGTACCCAAGATACAGGGGGTTGAGCCCGAGTAGCAGTAATCACCAGGTATCCCTAAACAGCGGCATTTTACACACACACACACACACACACACACACACACACACACACACACACACAGATTGAATTCTGTGCACTAACCTCAACACACTTACACTTGCAATGAGCAAATTCTGTGTACAGACCTTGTATCTCATATACACTGCAATGAACAAATTCCGTGCATGTAAAGCCTTTACAGCAACCTGCAATTCACATGCACTCTTAACAAGTAAATGAGCAACAACCTTGTGAATCAAATTGAAAAACAAGTTATGTCTTACCATAACGTTCCATCTGAATTGTTTATCTTGTTCCAGTCATCACTGATGGGTCTGGTTCTGAGCCCTCGGAACCAAGCCAGCCTAATACCAAGCTTGTGTACACCAAAAACTCTCAAGCTAAGCTGCTACCCACAATGACCTTCTCTCAGTTACCTCAGATCGAGTTTGCATGCAACATATAGAAGAAAACAGAGGCCATTTCTGCGCAGACACCCTGAAACACCACAAGGACCCAGAAGATCCACCAGGAGCCTTTGGTGGGGGACGGCGGGAGGGTGTGATGACTGGAAGATGATCAACAACTCAGATGGAACATTATGGTAAGACAACTTCTTTTCTTTATCTGAAGTTGTTAATCTTCTTCCTATTCATCAGTGATGGGACAGAATGCCAAGCTACTTGGAGAACCTGGGTGTCCCTTATGGAAGAACATTCCTGAGAACCAATGAGCTGAAGGCCGACCAAATCCAATGTGTAATGCTTGATGAAAGTATGAGGTTTAGCCCAAATGGCTGCTGCACAAATGTCCTCCATGGAAGCCCTGCAGTGAAAAGCAACCAAAGTTGCGATGGCCCTAGTTGAATGAGCTTTGATTTGAACAGGTTTTGATTCATTCACTAGGGAGTATGAAAAGGTAAGAATCTCTGAGCCATTTTGATAAAGTAACTTTTGAGACAGCACATCCCATTCTTGGACCAGAAAAGGAAATAAAAAGTTGGTCTGACTTGCGGAAGGACTTAGTCCTGTTCAAGTAAAAATGTAATTGTCTATGTACGTCCAATGAATGTAGACAGTATTCTCCCTTGTTGGGATAATTTGGGAAAAACACAGGGAGCACAATGGAATGGTTAATAGATAAGTCGGACACCACTTTGGGGAAAAAGGATGGGTTAGTACGAAGGGATACTCTGTCCTTATGGAAGATTAGATACGGGCTCTTGATGCATAAGGCTTGTAACTTAGACATTCATCTGGCTAGCAAAAACAAAGATTTCTATGACAGGAATTTAAGATCACATGTCGCAGCTGGCTCAAAGGGGGGTAAGAGAGGGAGACTGTAGAACCCAAGAGAGATTCCATGTCTCTACAAGTTGCCTGATAGGAGGTCTTCTATGGAAAACTCCCTTGAAAAAGGTCTTGCAAACAGGAGCAGCCCTAGGTCAACTGGTGCCCTAGGCAAAAGGGCTCCAGGGCGCCCCCCAACTCATCAACTGGTGCCCCCATCCTGGTCTACCTACACCAAATAAATATTGGAAAAGTGCCCGTGCTATACCGGCGCCCTAGGCGGCCGCCTAGTTGGCCTATGCCTAAGGCCGGCCATGTTGCAAAGGCAAGTGGAGATAAGAGGAATGCCATCCGAAGTGTTATGAAAATTGGAAATAGCTGCTCAATGGACTCAAATAGTAGAAGCCGATGCCCCATTGTCAAAAAGCTCAGAAAGATGCTGAAGTATAGCAGCTGTCAGAGCTGAAAAAGGATCTGGCATCTGATTATTAGGCTAAATAGAGAATCTTTTCCATTTGTTTCTGTAGAGTTTTCTGCTGGATGGTTTATAGGATGCCAGAATAATATTGCGTACAGGTGAGGAGAGGGTTTCCTGCCTGGCAACTAACGGAAGTGGAGAAACCAAGCTGTCACCTTGAGAGTGGACAGAGTTGGGGGAGACAGCCCTTTTGGGTGAGATATTAGGTCCTGATGAGTGTCCAGGATCCAAGGAGGTTGTAAAAGGTGAGGCCGGAGGAAGGGAAACCACACTTGTCGAGGCCAGAAAGGGGCAATGAGGATCACTTTGCATCTCAACCGAATTGCTTTCTTCAGAAATAGGGGTATTAAAGGTATCAGAGGATAAGCATAGAGGCAACCTGCAGACCAATCGTGAGTTAAAGCGTCTCTCGGTGATTCCCCATCTGGGGGAGAGGGCAAAGTAGATGCTGCATTTTGTTTGAAGGGGAAGCAAAAAGATCGCAGCAAGGCTGGCCCCAATGGCTGAAAATTTCTGCTGTCAAGTTCGGATCGATAGACCACTCATGTGGACAGAGGAAGCATCTGCTAAGCCTGTCTGCAATCACGTTGGAGCTCCCCAGGATATGTGTTGCAATTAGAAAGTGGTTGGAAGCTATCACCCAATGCCAAATTCTCATGGTCTCGTGACATAGGGGGGTAGGATTTGGTCCCTCCCTGTTTGTTTATGCATCAGATGACAGACATATTGTCCCACTGGATTGCAATTGTTCCCGACGGAAGGAGAGGATGAAGTGCCTGCAACGCTAACAGCACCACTTTTAACTCCAGGACATTGATATGCAAGTTGGCCACCAAACTGGACCACGTGCCTTGGACTGTCTTTCCTTGGAAATGCCCCCCCCCCACCCTCTCAGGGAAGCATCCGTGGTCACCGTGGTGTTGGGTTGCAGAGTCTGGAAAGGGTGGCACCAAAGGTTTTCGTCTGTTCTCATCCACCAGAGAAGATCTTTCTTGCAAGAATTGGTGATGAGGATCTGTGAGTTTAAAGGATGGAGATTGGATATGCACTGGGACAAAAGGAGCGACTGTAACAGTCTCATATGCAATCTTGCCAGGGGGGACAATTGGAATGGCTGCCACCATAGACCCTAGAGCCTGTAGAACTTCCCTTGCAGACACTTTCTTTCAACAGAGTATCACTTGTACTTGTAATCTTAATCTCTGTAGTCTGTGAGGAGGGAGAGAGACATGGCTTGTTCGAGTATTGAATACTGTTCCTATAAACTCCAATTGTTGGGTAGGAAGCAGGTTGGATTTTTCCCAGTGCATTGTGATCCCAAGGAACTCCACTAGTGCGAGAGTGTAGTGGAGGGCCATGACCAATAGGCACTTGGTGGAGGTGGAGAGGAGCCAATTGTCTAGATATGGAAACACCTGGAATCCTTGAAGTCTCAGATGAGCTCTTACCACTGCTAAGCATTGCGTGAACACTCTGGGGGCTGTCGAGAGACCGAATGGCAGGGCTCTGAATTGGTAATGATTGGCTCCCAGCCAGAAGCGAAGGAGACACCTGGAGCGCTTGTCCATTTTGATGTGGTAATACGCATCCCGGAGGTCTATCGAGCACATCCACACACCATCCCGAAGATATGGGAGAATGGATTACATCGTGACCATGCGGAATTTGGTCTGAACTACTGATTTGTTTAGTTGGCTGAGACCCAAAATGGGTCTCCAGTCCCCAGTCTTTTTTGGCACCAAAAATAATCTTGAGTAAAAACTGGATCCGCACTGGTCAGGGGGGACTTGTTGGATGACTCGTTTTTGACACAGTTTTTTTATTTCTGAAGTTGCTTCTTCCCTGGGTGGAACATTGAGGAAGGTATTTTGGAGGTCTTGGGTAAGATATTAGAAGGATGTAATAACCTCTGTAAATTATTCTCTGCACCCACTGATCATTTGTAATAGAATGCCAGGCAGCTTGGTGCAGAGAAAACAGAGCCCCGACTGCTTCCTGAGGAAAGCAATTGGGCAGTGCTGATAAGGTCGTCCAGAGAAAGAATTCCCAGAGTCCTGGTTTTGGGGACCCCCTCTGCCCCTAAAGGGGTGTCTTCCATTATTGGAACCCCCTCTACCTCTGAGGGAATCCTCACCACGTGCACTATGGAAAGGGCCTTGAGATTTTTGTGCCACATCTTTCCACTCCTCTGGTTCCTGGAGAAAGAGTGTTGAGATTTGGAAAAACGTATGCCAACGGCAGACAAGGTTTTACCGTCCTGCTCGCACCTGGCTAATGTGTCCTTCACTTCAGAACTGAACAAAGTGGATGGTTCGTTAGGGGTGTTCAAGAAGGAAGACTTGAAGGAGTCCATGAGGTCACAAATGTGCATTCAGCCATGGCGTCTCATAACTGCACCTGCACCCGCAGCTCTAGCCACCCCTTCGGTTGCATGGGGACAGCAACCTCATGGACGAGTTGGAGATCGACTCTAGGGTAGCAAGCTGAGAAGCAACTTTATCGCGTGCCCAGTCAGAAACTTGACCCATGAGGGTTCCAGAGAGTTCAGAGATGAGATCTCTTTGGAGCCCTGTAAAATGTGCCAAATAGTTCAGAGACTTGACAGCAAAGGTCGTTGAAGCAAAAAACTTGCTTCCCTAATCTGTCCACTGCCTGTGACTCTCTGTTGGGTGGATGGACAGTAGGACTTTCCTCTGCAAGGTCCTTTTTTGTGATGGCCACCACCATCATAGCATCTACTGGTAAGCCTCTAGACCAATGGGGCTGTTCCTCTGGAGGGGACAGTATCTTATCTGGTCTCTGGGGAATGGCTTCAATGGGGTCAGGGTTCTTCCATGCCCTCTGCGCAATGAGCTGGACTAACTCATCGGCAGGTGGGTCACCCAAGAAGGAGAGGGCCGAGAGTGGAAGACCTGAAAGAATACGGATTCCTCTGAGAAAGGATTGGAGGGCCTCCAGTCACCCCTCTGCCTCAAAATTTCCAGGATGTCTCCAAAGGAGACATCATCAGGGGCTCACTGTGGGGACTCTTCTCCATCACTGTAATCCATATCCTCAGTGAGGGACTCCTCCGGGAGTCCATGTGTTTCCTCTTACACATCCGTTTCCGAGGTGGTTCTTCGGTGGGAGAGTCTGAAGAAGACTCAGAAGGGAGGTTACCCTGTACAGGAGTTTCCTGAGGCTTGTGCTCTCAGTGTCCTGGGGAGGTAGCCTGTGATAGCTGCAGCTCAGAAGGAGCAGGGTGAAGGTTTGACATAGGAGGAGTGCTTCCCGAAGCAAGCACCCTCTCCATCACCCAGAAGGTAGGCCCGCCCAAAGAGGAATGGAAGCCCGGAACCAAGGAAGACAATCTCGGAACTGGGGTTACGGCCCGCTCCTGGGGATGGAGCCTCAAGCAAACCCAGGATGGGTGGCACCCCCCAGATCTGAAGACAGAACCGATGAAAAAACTGGAACCATACCTGGAGCCGGGGGTTCCACCCCCCCCCCAGCATGAGATTGAGGAAGGGGTGGTTCCGAAGGAACTGAAATGCAAAGGGGCCTTGGAGCCTCACAGAAGGTCACTGTCTGTGCCGAGGAAAGGATTCCCCCCCCAAAGACGTCAGAGCTATGGGCCTCGGAACTGAAGGGTCCAAAGGAAGAGAATAAGTGGGAGCCATGGGGGGCGGTGGATCCAAAACCCAGAGTGGGATGGGTTTTTGTAAAATGTGTAATCCCTCTGGCTGTCAACAGCTGATCAAACAGGTGCCTCACATCCAATTCAGATACTCCTGGTGGACCTTACTAATACTCCTGGGGGGGGGGGGGGGAGTCAGGTCGGTCCAAAAAAGGGCTAAAGGCTTGTCCTGAAAACAGATCCAAAGATGGGAGCACTGGGTCCGTGGTGTAGGAAAAGTCTGCACCAAGGATTCCAGTTTCGAGACAGGTAAAAGTGGGACTATCGGTGCCGAGAAAGGGCTCAGAGCCGAGAGAATAGCTGGAGTGGAAGTCATTACTTGCTCCGAAGAAGTGGTCAGTACCAATCTCGGAATGGAGATGGGCGACATCGGTGCCGAGGTAATAGCAGGCAATAAGACTGAAGCTAAAATCACACTTGGAACCATAGCAGTTGGTGCCAAGGGCTTCGCCGACGTGGAAGTCATCAAAATATCTGCAAAGACCACTGGAGCTGAACTCAGAACCGAGGTGGTCGGAGCCGAGGAGGCGATTTTGTGCTCTGTGGAAGACTTGTGGGCCTTATGCTTATGAGGCTTGCCCTTATCTCCAGCCAGTGAAGAGGGGTCAGAATGAGGACATTTTTTGTCCTTTGATGGAGGGTTGAGACCTCCGACGCAGAAAGAGCCTCAGAAAATGGTGAAGAAAGCAGGCCTTTCAAAATAAGTTTATTTTTTCTCTCATTCAGCGTCCGCTGACTGAAACCAACACAAATCTGACAGGGAGGCTTCACAGACAAGTGGGAAACCCCAAGACAATATACACAATCATCATGCAGGTTGCTATTGGAGATTTTACCACTGCAGGAAGTGCAATGCTTAAACCCCAAAGTCCCCTTCTTTTCAGACATATCCAGTATATCAATTCAACAATCCAAAAAATATAGAAAAAGGAAGGAGAAGAGAAAAATGCCAAACAATGGTATTAAGAATACCACGAGGGTAAAGATGAGCACTTACCAACAATGGTAAGAGGAGGATACCCATGGGTAGAGCTGCTTAAAGATAACAAGATATAAAAGTTTTAGGAGAAAAAACTTAGAAAATACAGTAAATTTTGAAAAATACAACACTTAGCTGGAGAGCTCGGTGAAACGCTGCTATATGGCTGCACGGCAAACGAGATCTGAGGTAACTGGGAGAAGGGCATTGTGGGTAGCAGCTTAGCTCTCAAGTTTTTTGTGTACACGAGCTTGGTTTTAGGCCGACTTGGTTCTGAGGGCTCAGAACCGGACCCATCAGTGATGAATAGGAAGAAGATGAACAACTTCAGATTACTTGTTATAAATAGGCAGCAATGAACAGGTTTCTGTCAACATTAAATTCTGCGCATGTGGATAGAATGGAAGGATGTCTGTGTGACAATGCACTCAGACATGATGCGACAGTGTGTGCTCCGTCTTAAAGAAGAACGCCCTTAACACACAGTATTTTTTTAAATAAAATAAATGTGACAGTCCCTTAGCAAAAGTGAAGTCCAGGGTGTATTGCTCCTCTCACCCCAAACCCCCCCACCCCCAGCTACGCCACTGCCTGAAAGGTAACACTGTTGCTTTCTGGCTAGCAACAGTTTTACAGATACAAATGTATTGTTCAATGCTGATTTTTTTTCTGTACATATCAGTGTGTTGCACTATGCTTTCAAACATTACTTTGTGTCATTCCTTGTTGAGATCTTCTTTTAATTTATCCGGGTATTTAGTTTGTTCAGTTACATTGGGGGTTGAAGAGTTAACTGAGACAAAAACATCTCTAATAACTGTGTATTACTAGTACTTGGCTGACTTCCTGTTACTGTCACATTAGCATGTTAACTTTAAATGGTGCCCCACTCCATGACCCACATGCCAGAAAAGTGATAGCAAAGTTGTAATGCTTACTCTGACAGCATGTGACAACTGAGAGTTAACAGCATAGAAGGAGCTTTCCTCATAAGTTGATCCGTACTGCAATTGTCATTTTACTAGCAGATCAGGCATAAACCTGGATGAAACTGCAAATAATTCTGCAATAAAAAGTGTAATAGAGGCCTGATCAAAAAAGTGGCAGCTAATATTATCAATGCTTGTTAAAACTCGCTTAGAAGAGATATAAATATTAAATGCTATAAAAAATAGAGACGACAAGACAAGCTTCAAACTGCTGAGACAAACTGATAAGTGGATAGTTTTACTGTCCTCCAAATTATTGTGGCAACTAAACATCTCTATTTACCACATATTTGTCAGATAATGATTCTGTCACTACAGTGAAATCGCTAAATCAGCCTATTTTATTAAGAGTGCATATTCTTTAAGAAACATAAATACAACAAATTTTATGAGCAACATAAAAATGTTGGCTGTTCTCAAGAGCTGAGGCAAGTTTTTGCTTTGAGAGACTTCACTACAAAAGGAATTGATTCTTATATTTGCAAAGACAGGTACAAAACAGGATAGTGTACTCTTACAAGTCACTGTGCAGTTTATACTGAATACAGTTTAGCAAAATATGGATAAAGATGATTATAATTAACACATTATGTAAATAAAACTTTCTCATATCATGTAGGTGTTCAAGGATATCTCAGATGCTTTACATGTTAATGGCTATCACTTTGATTTATTATATATTTACACATAAATGTTTGTGTAACATATGGGTGCCCTACTAATCACTGAAACACAAAGTACAATTGTGCAAATAAACTTAAGCAAAATAGTAGATGTTCGAATAATCGCTGCTGCAGTAGCTTTTGCTATACGAGTTATATCCTGTCAAGAATATAACAGCCTGCCTGCTTCCAAAGTTTCAGGGCACCTTCCACTCAACCAAATTGTCAGGCAGCTTGAACTGCCCGGACTAAAAGAAAAGTTTGGCACCAAGCCCTTCAGAGCTTTCCTGCCAACAGAGACAGGGAGGCAGAGCCCTGAAAGGACAAGGCTAGGAAGAACTAAAAATAACTAAGCACAGCCTGGTGTAAACAACATACCATAAACAAGGGGAATAGATGGGAGAGAATGGCTACTATAGCAGTGATCATTCAAATGTTTGCTGTTATGGAAAGGTTAAAAATTGATCTCTACATCAGTAGCCTTAGTTGTATGGATAGATTACCCTAGCTTCCTATATTATGGAAGAGGAAGAAGGTTCTAGAAGACCCTGAACTATGGTCCATGCAAAGAGAGATGATCTAGACCTACAGAAAGAATCAAGCATGTAGTGCTTTGTAAAAGCATGCACAGGGACCAAGTAGCTTCCAAAATATTTCTCTAATCTAACCTCATCCACAAAGCCACAACTGAAGCCAAGGCCCTGGTGGAGTGGGCCTTGACCCTGCCTGAAATAGTTTTGTTGTAGAAAGTATAACAAATGGTAGGAGACAACCACTTGAAAACAGTTCACTTTCACACAGGTCATTCCTTCTTACCTTCACAAAAATACCAATTGATCTGAAGATCTGAAAGATTTAGTTCTCTCAAGATAAGACAGTATCAGATTTGTCTGTTAACAACCATGCTATGGGGTATTCCTTCTGCCTCATTTTTGTTTTTAGGAAAGAAAACGTGGTGATGGATAGTTCAGCTTAAAGTAAATGTAGATACCACTTTAGGCTTAAAAGAAGGTTAGTTCTCAAAGAAACCCTGTCCCTGCTGAAAAAAAAAACACAAACTAAGATAAAAAGGACTTTTATAACAAACCTCCCACAGCCCTAAAATTGAATCCTAAAAAATTCTGGAACTCTATTAACCAAATAATACATCCCAGTAATTTTAACTCCCCCAATCCATGCCCAGACAAGGCATCTGAAGAAACTGCCACTATCTTCAATTCCTATTTTATTGATTCAATATCTAAGCTACTGAACCCTAACCCAAACTCCTCTACTACTACTAACATCTCCAACTTTTCTGAACCTACTCCTAATACTGTCTCCCCAAATACCTTCTCCCTCAAACCTGTACCTACTAGCTACATCAAAACTCTACTCTCTAAATTAAAACCATGCTCAGCATCAGCTGACATTATTCCTTCCACTTTTCTTCTACTAGCAGCTGACTCTCTTGCTCTCCCTGTATCTATCCTAATCCATCGCTCTATCTCTGAATCTAAAGTCCCTTCCATCTGGATACAATGCTACACTCTACCTATACACAAAGGAGGTAGCTCCTCTGATATCTCCAACTTTAGACCTATCTCTATCCTCTCCCCTCCCTCTAAAGTACTAGAAAAATGTATTCATAAACAAGTTATGCAGTATCTAATACAGGAAAATCTACTTACACCCACTCAACACGGCTTCAACCCAAACATAGCACCACTACAGCTGTATTATCTTTCCTCAACATAGTCTCTATAGCCATGGATGACCATAAACTTATTTCTTCCCTATTCTTGGACCTCTCAAAAGCTTTTGACACGGTCTCATCCTCTCTTCTACAGTACAAACTGCATAACCTCAACTTCTCCTCTGATACTGTTGCATGGTTCTCCAGCTACCTCACTGATGGATCTCAATCACTGAGACAGCACTCTGCGCACTCCCCTCCCCTCCTCTCCCTGTCAAAATGGGTGTACCTCAAGGGTCTATCCTAAGGCCTTTACTTTTTAATATCTTTACTAATCAGCTCTATATCTCCTGTCCTCAGTCATCTTTAATTTAATATGCAGATGACTCTACAGTCATCACCACAGCCAACTCTCCTTCTAAGCTCTTCTCAGCTACTCAGGCATCTTTTAATTTAGTTGAAACATGGCTCTCCAACAACCAGCTCATCCTTAACCTTCTACTCAGGAACTATTTCCTGAGTCTCTATAGCCACCAGGTTTATAGTAACTGGGCATTTTCACCCACACTGCATTTTTTTCCAGTCTCTGCACTTAATCTAAATATTGGAGTTCAAGCCAGTCCTGACGACATCGTAAAGACTCTTTTCATGCAGTACAGTACTATTGGAAATAATCCTCTTTATGCACAAATGGAACATTTCCATCCATCCATTCCTCAAATTCCCAGAGTCACTTTAAATGTATTAAACAGACTAGCACAGCCCTTAAATGCATTAAATGGACTAGCACAGCTCAGTATTTATCTAATTTTTCACAGAGTCAGTACCTTTTCTCTTATATAATCAACATTACATGTCAGTTAGTTACTGTGGCATAGCATGGGCCTTCACTGTAATTTGTTCCACTTTGAATTTAAGTAGTAAGAACTTTGTGATTTTTTTTTCATAAGGTGACTCACATCTTTTACTGTGACACAGTCACTTATAAAAAAGCCAGTTTTTTATTTAATTTCATTATTTCACTGGATGACCTATTTTACTGTTTCATCTGCCTACTGTGTAGCACATGAAGAAAAGGTAAGTAGCTCCAGAGTTGCTAGCACTTTCCATGTCCAGAGCACCACAGTAGTAGGTTCACTGTTACAGCCAAATAATGATGTCACAATAGAAAGAAAAAAAAAACATATCCTGTCAATATTCAAACGATAACCTACTGATTGAACTTTCTCAAATATTAATATTTCTGCCCAGACTCAAGAAGCTCTATATGAGGGCGTGGCCAAGGATGAACACAGGATAGCAGCAGATTTCTTCAGCTCCACCAATTTCATTACACTGACAGGAATTAATTACTTAAAAAATTAAGTTTTGAAGTAATTTTCTTTCTAAATATGTTTGTTTTATATAGTTCTTGAACTATATCTAAAAAAGAAAGGAAATTTTAACAATATTCCTGTCAGAAATCACATTGGAAATTTTCCTGTCAGTTTATCAGTCTGAAATGAGTTCCAGTAAGACAAATTCTCAAGACTCCAGCATCAAGAAAGAACTTCAGTCTCTGATAACTATAATCCAGCAACTTACTGCTAAGATGGATAAAATGGATACTAAAATTGATACCTTCATAGAAAAAACTACAAAACAAATAGACTTGTTACATATAGACCTGCAACAACAGAAGATCCAGATGACAGGCATAGAAGAAGCTGTGAATGACATGGAAAATAGAATCCAAGAAGAGGAAATCAACATTGAGTTTCTGATGAAACAAAATACACATTTACAAACAAAGCTGGATGACTTGGAAAATAGATCTAGGCGCAATAACATTAGGATTTTTGGACTGCCAGAAAATATTGAAGGTAACAATATTACTTCTTTTTAACAACATGGCTCCTAAAACTTTAGACTTACCAGAAGCATTCTCTTTTGGTATCGAAAGAGCACATAGATCTATAGCTAATACTAACTCTAACAAAAACTATCCTAGATCAGTTATAGTTAATTTCTATCATCTTTTGATAAAGAGATGGTTCTTAAATCTGCTTGGGCTAAAGCTCCTGTTAAGATTAATGAGACAACTGTGCATTTTGACAATGACTATTCTTCCTTGGTAATAGCTAAAAGAAAAGTTTATCTGCCACTAATAAGGGAGCTTAAAAAAGCACAGTTTAAAACATACCTTCTGTTTCCTGCCAAGCTAAAAATCTTCCTTCCTGATGGTCCTAACATTTTTGATGACTTAGACTCTGCTTTACTGTTTATCAAAAAAAATAAGATTTTGGATAAAATAGAGGAAATGGAATGGGCTAATCCTTCATTAAAGAGACTGGCAACAAACTTCGTGGAAGACTTCAGAGAAGAAGAAGAGACTAAAGAACAAATGATTTGTTCTATGGTTTTTTTCTTTTTTTCTCTCATCATTTTACTTCATTATTAATCTTTTTAAATATAGTTCCTGCATTTCCAGAAAGCCACAAATGTTCTGAAAAAGATTTAATCAAAGTTATTCTCTGTGTGCAAAGAAATGTTTTGTTTCATAACCAGTCAAAATATCTGAGGAACTAATAACAAGCTATTATTCAATTTGTTTCTCTTTCTGAAAAAGAGAAGTAAGGTCAGTAATTTGATACATTTTTTTTTCTTTTTTTTTCTCCTTTTCTTTGTTTAAACAATGACATTCTATTTAGATTATGTAGTGGGTAAAGGGTGGGGGAGGGCAGGGAGAGAAGAGTAATGAAAATATGATAAATGGAATAATAACATATTTATTCCTTGTAAAAAGTTTATATGTTCTTCAAATGCTATTCCTAATTATACTTTCTTGATTATACTGCTTATGCTTGTTTGTAAATAATCTGTCATGCTTTAACTAATAATAATTAGAACTAAATAATAGTAAATATGTTTTATTTTTAACTCTATTAATATAAACAGTAAGTAATATTCCATTGTATATACTTCTTATAGCTTTCTCTTACATTTTTTTTATTTCTGCTTTACACTCTTATTTTCTACTCTCTTTTTCTTTTCTTTATTCTTTCTGTTTATTTTTTTTCTCATATTAATATATAGAAATGCTTTTGATAATATAGACACAGTAAATAATAAGATTTGCATAAAAATTGAGTTGGGACAAAAATATTGAGTTTTATTACTTATTAATAACTTTGGGATTAATTTCACTTACATAGAGGCTGTAATAACCTGTAAAATACATTGCGAAGGTTTTGTCATGTTTAGATGCATTTACACTGCTAAATGAATGTCTGTCACTAATTTTTAACAAGTTTCCCGCCAAAATGTTAAGGGAGACAATCTGGGATGTGGGCTATTTCATGCACAGTGTCCTTGAGTTGTTTAAAAGCTTCAACTCTCAGAATTCTCACAGAGAAGCTGAAAGCAGTCAATCTGACCTTTGACCCAGATATCACACTGACACATCACAGATTCAGGAAGAACACTCTACCAGGAAGTAGAACTGATGCAAATGCGACTATGTGAACGAAAATGAACTCTGACATTTAAATGTGAGTTATTTTATATAATTACTTAAATATCTATGTTATAATTCATAAAATATGTCAGTTATAATGATTTTAAATGATGCAGTTTCTTGTAGTAAGTAAATGTCTTATTTTAGAAGGCATAGAAAATGAAACATTTATTCAAGTGTTTTTGAAAATCTACTTGACTGCAGCATACTAATCTGTGTTAAAAACTTATGTTCCAAACATATACATTACTATAACTCATTGAATTCATCTGATTGACAAGCATAAATAACTTTATAACTCTATTCTGGAAGAAATTGTCATGTGATATATTTTAAAGCAGTAGTATAGACATACAAAATACAGATGTTTTTTTTTTACAATGATGCAAGTGTTTCTGAGAATTTGCATAACTATGCAGTATGATTTATAACAATTTCTATAAATATAATATTTTATTCTATTGACAATAATGAGTATGAGTAAAATGCTCATATACAAGCAATTCAAGGTTTTTTTTGGAAGCTGTTGACTGCATTTACATGACAGAAAATAGATGCATCTTAATATATGTAATGTCTGAACCATATTAGCCAAAGTTTTTCATTTAAATGAATGTTAGAACTTATTTTTACATACTTTGAATAAATTAATATGTAAATATGCCTTCCTTTTTTTTTTTTTTCTCTCTTTCTTTCACTCTCTCCCTCTTTCACGTCTTTTATTTCTCTCTCTCCTCTTGGTTCCTAATATCAAGTTTATTTGAATGCTATTTGAATACAAGTGTATTATATTACATAGATGTATATAGTAGTATGAATAGTTTTAAAAAAAAAAAAAAAAAAAAAAAAGTTTATTTTAGTTTATATGATGCTGTTTTATCAAATGTGTAGTCTTGTCTTGCTAGATAATTGCATTGAAAGCTGTTAATTTAAGTTAAATATAACCAGTATTAAATTGATAAGGTGGTAGCTGAGGTACTGCTGCTTAGGGTAGGGGGTTAACTTGAGTGGTAAATACTACTCTAAGTTGGAGTTTTTAACTCCAGGCTGGATGCAAGGTTTAATCCTTACATTATTTTCACTTGTTCATTGTTATATGTATATAGTTTTGACATCCACAATATATTTTGTACACTCATTGTCACTACAAACAAAATTGAATCCTATACAAAATTCCATAAGAGATTCAATAAATACAGCTATATTTAAAGGTACACCTAAAGGAGGAGATGTAACATTACTTATGTTATTTGTTATTTTGATCATAAGATTCTTAAGTTTTAAAAATGCCAAATGACATCTTTAAAAGGAATTTCTTTAAACATTAATGGATTGAATAATCCGTGTAAAAGGGCAAGCCTAATAAGATACATTAATTTACATAAGGCCAACTTAGTCTTCCTGCAAGAAACCCATCTCTTGAAAAAAGATATTGATAAACTAGCCACAAACAAATATACAGTACTGGTTAGTTCAGAGCACACTCAGAAAAAAGAGGAGTGGCTATTTTATGGAATAAAAGTATGCCCATTCCTAAAACCATTAAGTCTTATCAGGATGACAAAGGAATGTTTTGTATGGTTACAATACAAATTAATGGGAAGACTTACACTTTAATTAATATATATTGGATACCTGGAATTGGTATTAATACAGTGAAACATCATCTTGATAAGATCATATCATTCTCTATAGGAGATATTATTTTAGCTGGTGACTTTAATTGTATATTACATGAAAGTGATACTACCACTATAGGAAAAAGAAGAATTACATCTAATGCAAAACATTTAAATGATTTTGCTAATTCTTATCATTTGAATGATATTAATAATCAGATAGATTCAAAATCACTACCATACACCTTTTTTTCTAACAGATACAAAACTTATTCAAAAATAGATAGGGTCTTTATTTCTAACCAGATGGTAACAGATTTAATTAATTCCAAAATCATTTCATGTCCTATATCTGATCATAATTCAATTGTTTTGAATTCATGATAAAAATACTCATAATGTCCAGATCAAAAGGATACCAGCATACTTAACTCAACTAAAAGACTATAAAGAATATATACTTTCAGAAGTACAACATTTTCTAGACATAAATAATACTCCTGAAGTCTCCATTGTCTATGTTTGGGATGCCTTAAAATCATATCTATATGGACAAAGTATAAGATGGTATAATAATAAAAGGAAATCTTGGGATAATGAATTGTTAGATATTCAAAGTAAATTAGACTCTTATAAACATAATAATAAAGAAAATATTATGGATAAGAAAGTCATTGAAGAAATAAACAAACTAAATGAGAAATACAAAGAAATTTTAACTCATAAAGTTAAAATAACTCTAGAGAAATACAAGTTTTTGTCTTACTCAATAAGCCCCAAATACTTACATAGACTTAAAAATAAAGCAAAAAGGTTGAATAAACAAAACCATATCAAAGAAATCTTTTCTCTAAGGAAAAAGAAGAATGTTTCTAGTCTACCAGAAATACTAGATGAATTTAGAAATCACTTTCACAATATTAACAATAACAACATTAACATGGAACCTAAAGATAAAATAAAGGAGTTTATAACCACAAACATGAATAAAAAGCTTAATAAACAACAGATTAAACTATTGGACAAAAGTATTTCATATACAGAGGTTATAACACAATTAAATAAGCTTAAATCAAACAAAGCACCGGGTAATGATGGTATTATACCAGAGATATATAAAATCCTTTCTAAAAGTACATATTCATTAATACATAAGGTTTTTATTTTGGCCCAAACTGAGTTAATAACCCCCCCATCTTGGCAATATACATTTATTTTGCCAATTTTAAAACCTAATAAAGATCCAACTAGATGTACTTCATATCGGCCCATCTCATTACTTAATGTTGATTATAAAATGTTTATGAGTATTTTTGCTGATAGATTGAAGACAATCATTCCCGGCATTATAGATATAGATCAGACAGGCTTCATTGTAAATAGAAATACTTTTGATAATATAAGAAGAACTTTAACATTAATTGATTTTGCAAATAGGAAAAAGAAAGATTTAACACTTATTAGTCTTGATATAAGCTCAGCATTTGATTCAGTAAGTTGGGACTATCTGTTTACCTTACTGAAGTGCACAAACTTCTCAGATGCATTTGTAAATCTAATTGAGCATTTATACAAAGGAATGTTGGCTTATATTAAGGTAGGAACATATGTTTCACAAAAAATACCCGTTCTTAAAGGTACAAAACAAGGATGTCCACTTTCTCCTCTATTATTCACTTTAGTAATGGAGCCTTGGGCTAATTTGATCAGAAACAGTACTGACATAGAGGGTTTTGAAATAGATGAAAATACAACATCCAAAATTCAACTTTTTGCAGATGATGTTCTAATTACATCAGCAGGATCTAATTCTTCTATGCAGTCTCTATTTGATAAAATGATGAATTTTAAAAGTATTTCTGGTTTAATATTCAATGAAGAAAAAACTAAAATACTACCTATATATACACGAAAAAATATTCTCATTAGTGATTTTACTAAATATGTACCCAATTCAGGTCAGATAACTTATTTAGGTATAATACTATCTAAAGATATTAAATCTATTATATATAATAATTATAGTACCTGTTTTCTTAATATACAAAATCTTTTTAATACCTGGAATAATATGCTTTTTACTATGGAGGAGAGACTTACAATTATTAAAATGATAATATTCCCCAAGATTTTATACTTAATACAATCAATAATACTTCCACCTACAAAAATAATTATCAAGAAACTGAATACACTAATGTTAAATTTCCTATGGGCACCTAATAGACCTAGGATTGCATTAAAGAAACATACTAATAGCTGGTCTCAAGGGGGTATTTCTTTTCCTGACTAATTTATATACTATCTCTTCTATTGTAAAAGTTATTACTTTATTAATAGATCAGTCATATGTCGCAAAATGGAAAGATTATTGGGAGCTAATTAGTATGCACTTCATGAAAATCTCCTTAACACATACAAATATGATTGTAAATAACTCCATGTTATGGTTACTAAAGGAATTTTGTACTTCACCTATTACACCTAAACATATGGTTTGTTACCCATTAAATATTATTATTAGCTATCGTAACTTTATATTCATGCACCCTAAGTATAGGGAATGGAATTTTATTGTATTCCCTATAATGTATACTCAGGGTATGCTTTTGTCATCTACTTCTGAAGGAACTCATTTAGCTATAGATAATGATCTAAAGTACTGGTATCAGTTGATATCTGATAATAAAGTTAAAAATCTAGATTTCTTAAAACAAGAATTTGATCTAAGAGTAACTTGCTGGTTAGAGGTTCAGACCTTTAGACAACATCTTATTTATAGAATAGATCTAATGTCTATAACAGTTAAAGAATCTATTCCAGCACTGATTGATTACTTGATATTAAATTTACAACATAAAGTTTCTGATAAAGGTAAACTTTCATACATATATAAAATTATCAGACAAGAAACTTTTTACAGTGTAGATACATACTGGAATTATTTCACTTCTATTAATGGGGACCCACCAAATCAACAAGATAAACAATATATATTGGAATCTGCCTATAGAACTACGTCTTCCATTGTTCATAGGTTCATAGGCTGGTACTAGGCTAACTGCCTTTGCAGGCCATTTTAAGCCTAGCCACTTACCCCATGTCAGAATCAAACCCTGCACCTTCTGTTTGTAAGGCAAACACCTTAACCATTATGCCATCCTCCCACCAGTCTGGAGACTTTATACATAGAAATTTTTACATAGATCTTTTTATACACCTTTGATGATGAATAAAATGAACCCTCCTTCAAGATTTGAAATAAGTATGTACTGGACTAAATCTACTTCTTAAAACCAGACCTCTATTTTAGTACCACTACAGGGCCCTAAAGATAGCGCTAAACCTAAGCAGCCAGCTGCCTTACCCCTTCTTCCATATCTACCTACCTAACCTCCTCAACCTTTCACTTACCCTCACGCACTCTCCTTATATTTTTCTTTATCTTCTCTTCTCTCTCTCCACTTACCTATACTTTCCAGCTCCCCTTTAGTTTCATCTACAACTCCTGTCCTGCCCACTAGAAGGCACTCCTCTTATATCCATCTATTACTCCATCTCCCCATTTACCACCTTGTAAACTGTATATACTGATTATGCCTCTTGCCAGTTCCTAATCCTTCTCACCTATTGCCTTTCTACTCTATCCTGCCTTCCTACTCTTTCTCCCTAGATCTACTCTCCATCCTACACCTTTCCACTCACGTACTGCCTTGCAACCTGCAGCTACCTATTTCTACTGATTGTCTACTGCTGTATTTCTAGTGATTGTCTACTGCTGAATATCTTCTCCATTGTCTCAACCCGCTCCGTTAAGCCCTCTTGGGCTCACTCCTCCCTACCCTACCCCCAATTCCCACCCACCCCCACTACCTCTACAGTTATACCTAACAAACCACACCCCCTACCTTTTTCTGCCAATAGAATCTTATCACCTGAACCCCTCTACTATTTTCCCTCCATTTCTCCAAGCAATTTAACCACACCCCTCACCTCTCATCCAATTAAATCCAACCAGCTGTAACCTATCCACTCCTTTCCCTCCACTTGTTATTTTTTTTTCTCAACTAAACAGCCTCTCCCTAGCTTATATCCAATAGTAACCTCCACACCTACAGCCTCTCTACTCTTCCGAACATTCCCAGTCCACTTCTTCCTTTCACCTTATCCTGCATTACAGCATCACTACACTTATACAACGATCTACAGCATAATAATCAATACCACAATGTATAAGCATCCCACCATATCCATAACACATACCTTACTCTTACTATCAATACTTCCAACTTTAACAATATCACTTCTTCTTACCTCCTACGAATACCCTCTACTAGCACACTTTCCCAACCCCTCTAAACATACTACTGCAGCTCTTCCTACATTCCATAACCAACATATCAACATCACTTCTACACCTAACTACCTTTTACCGAAATACCATAGAATTACACACTTAAAATATACCAAACAAAATCCAAAAAGACTACCTCTGCCCCATAGCAAATTTACAAACCTTTCTTCTCAAACCCTTCTCTGTCCCCTTAAAGATGGAGATATTCACCCAAACCCAGGTCCAATTAGCTACACTAATAATCAGAACTTTAATCAAGTCCCAAATACTAGTCCTCTACCAAATAATCACAACTCACTCTCTATAGCAAACCTCAACATACGTAGTGTTAACAACAAAATAACACAACTGCATGCTCTCTTAGAACACTACTCCTTCGACATAATCTGCCTAACTGAAACCTGGCTTAAACCTTCTACAAAAGACACTGAAATCACCCCTCCTGGCTATAACATCCTACGCCTAGACAGGGCGGAGAAAAAAAGGAGGTGGAGTAGCCATCCTATCTAAATCTAGCCTTCAAATAACCACTTTCCAACAAAACCCCCCTCAGGACTCTAATGCAGAAATTCTGATCACCAAACTGAAACTTAACTCAGTCAAATCTATCTTTATCATATGCATCTATATCCCCCCTGGAAATAACATTTCCACCATCGAAAACATCCTATGCTGGCTATCCCTAAACTTACCCCAAGAAACATTCATCTTAGGCGACCTAAACATTGATTGGCAAGCTTGCTGTAACAAACTCCCTATTAGCCACATTAACCTTTATGGGTTTACCCAAACAATCACCTCCACCACTAGAATAAATAAAGCCAACAATAAAGAAAGCATCCTAGATTGGATACTCACCAACAATCAGCCTCATATTTATGAAACAGGAACCATCCCTGAAGATATAAGTGATCACTTACCTACATTATCAGCCTCAAAACTAACCCCCCTACCCAAAGCATAACTAGAACACTCAGAACCAAAAAGAAATTGAATTTGGAACTCTTTAGAAATGAACTTTATGCTTGTAACTGGTCACCCTTGAAATACCTTCCCCTAGATGAAGCCGTAGACTACTTTAATGCAAAATTCCTAACTATACTTAACCATCACGCTCCCACTCGATCTATTAGAATTAAAACCAAATCTGCCCCATGGCTCTCAATAGAAACAAAGCAGAAAATCCAACTCAGAAACAAGATCTGGAACAAATCCCGCTCTACAAAGAACCCAACAGACTACCAACACTACAAACTACTACGAAATCAGACCAAAAAAGCCATAATGACCGATAAGAAAAGCTATTACCTAAAATCTCAGCAAACTCATAAAATTGCCCACAAAATTCTGGGCCAATATAAATGAACTACTACAGCCTAGTAAACCTACCACACCCAACCCACAAGGCTCTGACACAATGAACCACAACCAAATTGCCAACGACTTTAATTTCTTCTTTACAGACACAATTCATACGCTGGCTAGTCAACTCTCTACAAATGACACAGTTACATCTAAATATGACTTAAAGCCACCTCCCCCTTTTCTCTTCCAACCTGTCCCCACAGCCTACATACTCTCACTTATCAAAAAACTCAAACCTTGTACCCCCTCTGCTGACTTACTACCCGCAGAATACTTGCAATTAACAGACAGTTCCATAGCCTACCCAATTTCCATACTCGTAAACAGAATCATCACAGAGGGATATGTCCCAAAACTTTGGAAAATATCTCATATCATCCCTCTTCACAAGGGTGGAAATTCTACTGAATTTTCAAACTACCGCCCTATAGCCCTACTCTCCCTTATCAAAATCATGGAAAGATGTATACACAAGCAACTGCTAAACCATCTTCTCAAATACAACTTACTTTCTAATACCCAGCATGGCTTCAGACCATCCCATAGTACCATCACTGCCCTCCTCTCCTTTACAGACACCATCAACAAAAATCGTAACCACAACACACTTTCCTCAGCTCTCTTCCTAGACCTGTCAAAAGCGTTTGACATGGTAAACCACCAAATACTCATAAATATCCTCCAATCTATGTCACTAGACACCCAACCCATTAACTGGTTCAAATCCTACTTAAACGACCGACACCAAGCAGTCCTCTGGAAATCCACCCTATCTTCACAGCTTCCTGTAACCATTGGTGTTCCCCAAGGGTCTATATTAGGTCCCCTTCTGTTTTCTTTATCAATGACCTACACCAAATAGTTCCACAAGCTACATGCATTCAATATGCAGATGATTCCACACTCATTTGCTCAGCCACAACAGTACCTAATCTTCACTCCCTTACACAACACATATTTAACTCCGTTGAAGAATGGTTTTCCCAACGCTGTCTCCTACTTAACCCCAAAAAAAACAAACTCCTCCTCTTTACACCCTCCAGTAAATCTCCTCCTATAGACTTTACAATAACATCTAAAAATGGCACACCTATATCTCAAGACCTCACGACTAAACTATTAGGAATTACCATAGACAACAACCTTAACTTTGATACACATATAAACAACACCTTGAAAAATACTAACAAAAAATAGGCTCTCTCTACTGAATCAAACCTTTCCTCACTCCAGACTCTAGAATTACTATTGCTCAAACCCACCTTATCTCTCCCCTCCTCTATGCCTCCCCCATATTTACAAACCTATCAAAAAAAATCTTCTGAAATTAGAGAACTCTTACCACAATATAGCAAGATTTGCTACAGGCAACCCATTCAAAACCCACCATTGTATCAATCTAAAACTACTAGGCTGGCTTGAATTTCAGCACCAGCTTAAAATCAATCAATTAACCATTGCCCATCAAATTCTGCATCAACCTGACAAAACACCTATACTATCTACCCTTATCCACCCCTACCATAACCTAAAATCCCTAAGATCTGCACACAAACTACTTGTAAATATTGATAAATCTAACAACAAAGCTGGTGACTCCCTCTTTTCCAACACTGTTGGAAAACATTGGAACCTGCTCCCCTCTGAACTTACCACTATTCCCTCTAAATCTCTCTTCAAAAAGAAAATTAAACTCCACCTCAAATCTCAATGGATGTGCCCCTGCACTAATCCTGACTAATCACTCTATGCCATCAGACAAATCCCTTCATCATGAAACCCTACCCCCCTCTTATCTTACTCACTCTCCCTTTTTCAACCTCCCCCTCAAAAAAAAAAAAAAAATATATATATATTTTTAAAATGTAAATTTTTTTTTATGATGTTAACTGTATAACCTTGCTTGTAATTTTTTGAATCAATTTATGTGTACTCTTTGCATATTGTTACCCTTACTTTCTTGTAATATCGCAAATGTACTTCTTCTTAAACTCTGGAGCTTAACTCCTCGGTCCTCTACTGAAAATGGACATGTATCCAGCTAGACTAGCCCGGTCAACAAATGTAAAATAATAATAATAATAAAAAATAATAAAGATAATCTATGTAAGAGATGTAATGTAGAAATTAATGCTGACTGGGCTCATATGTTTTATGACTGTATAAAATTGAAAGAATACTGGAAGTCAGTTAATGAATTTTTGCAGGCTCTTTTTACAGATAATTTCATTATTTCTAAATCTCTTATATTATTCAACACACCTGTACCTCAAAGTGTTAAAAAGGTTAAGCTTCCCTTGTTATGGTCTATTCTAGCAGTGGCTAGGAAAATAATAACCAGAAATTGGATTTCAGATACACCTCCTTCGTTCAATGAATTTAAAAATGTTATGAATATAGTGTGCCATATGGAAATAAACACAATTAGGTCAAGAACAACTAGAAAAACATCTTATTATATTGTATGGGATAATTTACAAAATTTGTTAAAAAAATCCTAATTTCAATAGCATGGTATTTTAGTTTAATTAATTGATCTGATTGTAGTGGATGTCTTTGTAAATACTTTAGTTGTTTTGTTGAATGTTATAATCATATCTATTTTTAATTACTTGTATAAAATTATGATATTTCTCTTGTATGTTAAAACAATAAACCTGTTTTGAAAAAAAAAGGAGCTCTATATGATATGACACTGGATACACAGCAGTAAGGGCATTAAAACCTAATTAGGAAAAATAAATACTAGGATGCTATATTTGAAAGTTGGCATGCATAAACTGAATGCATCGGCATACACTTCCCTTGTATAAGCTCTCTCTTTAGCACTTATGTGGTGGGAATTATGTCAGTCGATTTGATTGTCTTGCTTTCCTTGCATAGTACAAACAGCTAGGCATAAAGAGAAATGCAGGACACATTGTTAAAATGCTGAAGCAAGATGACCACCAACATATATATATATATATATATATATATATATATATATATATATATATATATATATATATACTTTATTAAACTATATATATATACAACAGTTATTGTTTGTTTCCGCAATAGGACACTGATTTCTTCAAAAGTAATCCCAGAATTCCATACTGCGGCAGTTAAATCAATAGAGGCGTATTGCCTAGTCTGAAGTTTGGTCATTCTCAAAGAAAGAGTAACCATATTTGTATTGTATAGCTCCCAGTACTCCTCTGATTCATTGAGTGTTGAGGTATATTTCCTGTTATCAGACTGGAATGATATTTCTTCATTGTTAATGTTTTAAAAGTCTGAGTATTGAGCCACTTTACTCATATGTTTGGTAATAATTATCTCATTACTGTTACTATAATTTGTTATGGTAGAAGCATGCCTTTCTGTCATTCTGTATTATAGAATATCATAATTTAAATGAAGGGAAACAAGACATGACAAGTGCTAAATCTCATAAGCCTTCACTGCATATTTGGCACCCAAGCCATACATTCTCAGTGTTACCAGAGAATGATTTGAACTTAAGTGTAAGCATTTCTAAGGCATACTATGAAAGTAATGCAAGCTTTCTCTAAATAATAGGATCATTTCTTGTTCAATGTTGATGTAGCACTTATTTCACAACTTTAAATATTTCATTAGACAAATAGGGACAGTACAAGTCAAAAGCTTCTCTGATGTGCATGTGGTAACAGAACGGTTACTGCAGTTCTGTCTCAACAAAAAGTAATCATGTGGAGCACAGCTGATCAGCTTAACACCACATGCTTTCCCAGTACAGGGACATAGTAAACTGACAAGATTACTGATTTTATCAGCGACTGGGGTTATTAGCAATGCATCTCTTCCCACCTTTTCACACAAACTAAAAGGTTGAACATTACCACTGATATGTCTAGTTTAATCTTTTTACTAATACATGTCAAGGGTTAATCAATTGTATTATACGTGTACAAATGTGCACACGCAAACATGCACACTTCTTTGTGGACATACACACACAAGTACCTGGGTTTGAAGTCTGTCTCTGCAGCAGCAGCTTCAACATCCTGTGCAAAAAGCAAATAAAACGTCCTGTCCTTCCCGTGAAAGCAAGCTCCAGCCTGCAGACACTGCAGTCCGATGCCCTTCCAGTCTATGTGGTTATGACCGCATAGACTTCTGGGCAGCAGACTACAGAGATGGCGTCGTCCTAATCTGGACTGCTTAAACAGCAGTCTGGATTCCTGAGAGTTCCGGGAATGCCGAGCACACATGCACAGAGTTCTAGGATTCACAACTGTTTTTCTTTTCTTTTGACAGCTGGGGGAGCTGCAATCCTATAGCACGAGCTGCCCCTGATTCTTCAGGTTCTAGGTCTTGTACTGAATTTTATGATACACAGTAACTATTACATTTGTAATATTTTGTAAACAACTTGCAATATTTCAGCAACCACTCAAGTTGCACACGTACTGTCAAGCAGCATTTTTTCATCTAGCTGAGAGCTTTCATATGAGGCAAGGGAGTTCTGTCTTTGTAACTTGGTTGTTTAGATATTTAGAAAAATGCAAAAATTATGTCTATATAAATTAATATAGTGAAAACAACAGTTAATATGTCTTTACCTACACTAGACGGAAGTCAAATATTAATGCAGTTGAGTTTGCCATTGTGTAAGCTTTAAGATGAAATATTTTAAAACCTTGTACATAGCATTGTTTTGGAATTAATGATGCAAATATGAACAAGCAATATTTAACGCCTAGAGGTGTCAGCAGGACTTATCTGCAGATGCACCGAGAGGAGTCACTCAGAAGTACTGAGAGAATACCAATAACTGTCAGTCTCTGAAAGCTCAGTAGCAAATGTTTTCATCCACATAAGGCAAGATGGGTTTGTGTTACCATCAAGCTTTTGTAGCAAGACATTGTGAGGGAGCATATTAGTCGTCTCTGGGAAGTCAGTCAGTATATGTACTGACTGTTCTAAATATAGTACAAATGACAGCCTAAACTAAAATTCTGAAAGCATAAAACACCACTGTCAGCCAAGTATAAAACAATGTTACTACTGATTTGAAGGCTTTGAATGGTTATGTTAACTGCATTCTATATCTAAGAAAATACTCTAACACATTCTCTATCAAGTGGCAGTTGGCTAATGCATAACTAATACAGCAATCCATCATGACTTTTATGCATGAAAATAAACTGATGCGGTGATGGGAAGCAACAGTGCAGTATTTTTAGAAAGAAAAACTGCAAATGACAATACTTTAATTGCAGTGACTTTCTAAATCTGATAACATTATTCAGCAAGAGCAACATTTTTTGGTAATACCATACTAATATAAAAGCCCAGGTTTACAACATAATCTATCATTTATTGACTAGGTTTCCTAAGCTGCACAATAAATAGCATAAGAATGTGAAAACTGTAGCAACATAGGGCAATATATACTCACAGTATAGAATTCTCAAAACACAGAAACATTCCTACAATGGAGTAAGGCCAGGCTCAGGTGAAGGATGGACCCCCTGTTGTAGAAGATAGTAACAATAGTCATCCACAAAAAAAGAAAAAAAAAAAGGAAAAATGACATGCCAAAAAAGAGCCATAACAATGCCAGAGTGGACTATTATGGATAAGAAATAAATTATGTATTGTTTCTATTATGCAAGACGTCCAGAATTTCTGGGTAAAAGATATTGAAAAAGATTAAGACAAATTATAGGAAAGAAAATATGTGCGCAAGGAAAATTTGTCAAAAGTAAATTTTTGTTCATTAATATGACAGATTCATGAAAAACATTATATGTACCAAGAAGCTCTGGACCATTTGGAAAAAGAAGCAAGTGAGAAAGTGCAAAAATGTAAAGATCAAAACAGAAACATTTCTGAAAGGTATAAAAAAGAAACATGGACATGGAAAAGAAATAGAAAAATATATCTGATAGTGGTAGAATATATATGCAAGGAAGAAAGCATAAAGTACAGTTGTGTACCTACCATAAATGTAGATGTTAGACTGAATTCACTGTTGCAGTCATTACACTTGGGTTATCTTGCTGGCAGGCTACCCGCAGTCGGCCTGAATTCCAAAGTCTAGGTCCGGCGTCGGTTGCCGTCGCCTCTTCCCTGACGTCAGAGCGCCAGGGGTATAAAAGATGCAGCCAACGCCATTTTCTTCAGTTTTTCTTGTCCCAGATGTCAGGTGCCCCCAAATAGGTAGGCTAAAAATTATGCCAATAAGTATGATGCACTAAAATAAACATTTCATTCATCTACAAGCAAATACACCACATAGGTTGTATAGAATTGAGAAGTACAAATAAGCCCCAGCAAAGAAAAGGGGGATGGTGGGTGGGTAACCTGGACTGCAACAGTGAATACACTCGAACATCTACATTTATGGTAGGTACACAACTGTACTATGTTCATCGTGTTTCACTGTTGCAGTCATTACACTTGGGTTGAATCCCAAAGCTGAGGTTGGGTGGCTGGGTCTAAATAGGATCAGGAGAGTCTATAAGGCCCTGCAGAACTGCAGTGGCAAAGCCTGCTCTGAATTTAGAGTAGAGAGGTAAGTGGTAGTGCTTGGTAAAAGTGTGCACTGAACTTCAGGGTGCAGCCTCTAAAATGTCTTTGGTTGGTACTCCTCTGAGAAAGGCTGCTGAAGTGGCTGCTGCTCTGGTTGAATGTGGCCTAATGCCCTTAGGCACTGATTTGCCATGTTGTGAATAGCAGAAATGAATCCAGTGGCCTATCCATTTTGAAATAGTCAGCTTTGAGATAGCCTTTCCTTGTGATCCTGCAGCATATGCCACTAAGAGTTGCTCAGTCTTTCTGAAAGCTCTAGTTCTGTCCAAGTAGAAGCGTAGCTGTCTGTGTATGCCCAAATAATGCAGGAGTCTCTCACCCTTATTCTGTGGGTTTGGATAAAAAGTAGGCAAATGAATGGTTTGGTTAAGGGCCACACTGGACACCACTTTAGGCATAAATGTCGGGTTCATTCTCAGAGAAACCCTATCTGGATGGAAAATGATAAAAGGTTCCACAGCCATGAGTGCCTGTAACTCTGAGACTCGTCTTGCAGAGGTTATTGCTAGGAGCAGAGCTGTTTTCCAAGATAAGAACTTTTTTTCAGCTGTATTGGCTGGCTCAAAAGGCAGCAGTGTGAGTTTTTCCAAGACATAATTGAGGTCCCATGCAGGTACTGGTGCTCTCCTTGGGGGTCTTATGTTTTTGGCCCCTCTGAGGTACTGCCTTAGCAATGGATGTGAAAAAATAGGTGGTTCCGTATTGTAATGAGCTGAAATGGCAGAGGCATGGATTTTAATTGATGAAAAGGATAGGCCTTTGTCCAGCATCTCAGTTAGGTATTGTAAAATCTGAGGAATATTTGGTACAAACGTGTCAATTCCTTGCGTCCGGTTCCAAGCACAGAATCTTTTCCATTTTTCTGCATAAGATTTTCTGGTACTGGGCCTCCTGGCCTCCAAAATAACATCCATCACTGCTTTAGAGAGAGGTGTGTTCTGAATGGTTACATTATTCGCCATGCTGCCAGATTTAGGGTTCTGAGTTGGCTGTGCAGGATCTGATTGTTTCATTGGGTCAGTAAGTGAGGAATTAGACGTAATTTCCAGGCTGGGCCTTGAGGCAAGCTCTTTAAGTTTGGGTACCAGTGCTGGTGGGGCTAGTCTGGAGCAATCAGAATCATTTTTGGCTTCTCTTGTCTGACCTTTAGGAGTACCTTGGGGAGGAGAGGCAGAGGAGGGAAGGCATATACTGTTAGGGTTTTCCAGCTGAATGACAGAGCATCCACTTTCCATGCTTGCTTGTGATAAGTCCTTGAGCAGAATCTCTGTAGTTGGCAGCTGTGAGGGGAGGCAACCAGATCTATGTCTGGGCATCCCCATTTCTTTATCATGCTTGTCCCTGCTCTTGCTGTGGTACTTGCTGAATGGCCCTCATGTCTATGAGGGATGATACTTGTTTTTGTGCCTCTGCCCATTGATTATGTGGCAGGTCTGGCATACCCTTTGCCATTGGCAGGGTGTGAAAGTGAAAAGTACAGTTTTGTACCTACCATAAATGTAGATGTTCGAAGATCCACATTGCTGCAGTCCTTACATATGGGTAGTCCGCTGTCCTCGGTCGGCCCGAATACCAAAGTATTAGGCTGACGTCGGTCAAGGCGCTTAAAACTGACATCAGGACGTCAGGGTACAAATGCGCATGACCGACGTCATATCCTCAGTCTTTTCTTGCCCCAGATGTCAGAAGGCCCTAAAAAGAAAGGCCAAAGCCAAAAAACAGCAAAAAAAACAACCAACCACCCCTGCACTAACCATACTTACAATATTTACAACCCAAACCACACAACCACCTCTAACTACAGAGGGGAAGGAGGGAGGGTAAATTGGACTGCAGCAATGTGGATCTTCGAACATCTACATTTATGGTAGGTACAAAACTGTACTATGTTCTTCATCTCACATTGCTGCAGTCCTTACATATGGGTAGAATCCCAAAGCAGAGGTAAGGGAGGATGGCAAAACTATAAAGCATTAGGAGCTGCCAAAATGCCCTGTAAAATTGCAGTGGCAAATCCAGCCCTAGATTTAGAGTAAAGTGGAAGGTGGTAATGCTTAGAGAAAGTATGCACTGAACTCCAAGTAGCTGCCTCCAAAATATCTTTAGTAGCCACCCCTTAAAAAGCTGTAGAAGTGGCAGTAGCCCTAGTGGAATGAGGCCTAATCCCAGCTGGAATCTCCTTACCATGATGGGAATAACAGAAAGCAATACAAAACCAATCCACTTAGAAATAGTTTGTTTTGAAACAGGTTTGCCCTGAGAACCCAAGGCAAATGAAACAAACAACTGCTGAGACTGCCTGAACCCTTTAGTTCTGCTCAAATAATATCGCAACTGTCTGTGTATATCCAAAGTGTGCAAAATCTTCTCCCCTTTATTTTGGGGTTTGCATAAAAAGTAGGCAAATGAATAGTTTGGTTTAAAGCCACACTAGAAACCACTTTAGGCATAAAGGAAGGGTTAGTACGCAAAGACACCCTATCCTTGTGGAAAATTAAGAAAGGCTCAACCGCCATAAGGGCCTGTAATTCAGAAACCCTTCTCAGAGGTAATGGCCAACAAAAAAGCAGTCTTCCATGATAAATATTTCAACTCGGCAGTCGCTGCAGGCTCAAAAGGTTGTAGAGTGAGTTTCTCCAACACAAAATTGAGATCCCAAGCAGGAGTAGGAGCTCTACGTGGGGGTCTTATATTCTTTGCCCCTCTAAGGAATTGCTTAAACAAAGGATGAGAAAATAATGGTGGGTCACAGTCATAGTGAGCAGAAATTGCTGCAGCATGAACCTTTATAGAGGAGAAGGACAAACCTTTGTCCAATAACTCAGTAAGGTATTGAAGAGCAACACTTAAATTAGGTTTAGAAACATCAAAGTCCTTTGCTGTACTCCAAATTAAAAATCTCCTCCATTTATCTGCGTAAACTTTCCTTGTACTAGGCCTTCTGGCCTCCAAAATAACATTCAAAACTTGTTGTGGAAGCTGAGACCCTCCAGGGTTTAAAACAGAATATGCCAGGCTGTTAGATGTAGAGAGTGAAGTTTGACATTGAGCAAATGACTGTTCTCCTGAGACAGCAGGTGTGGAATCGAAGGCAAAGGCCATGGAGGCTCCCGTACCAGACTTCTCAGTAATGGGTACCAGTGCTGTCGAGGCCAATCCGGAGCTATTAAAATCATGGTTGGCTTGTCCTGTCTGACCTTCAGGAGTACCTTTGGGAGGAGAGGCAGTGGTGGAAAGGCATACACGTGAAGATTGCTCCAATTGAATGAGAGAGCATCCACTTTCCAAGCTGTGGGATGAAACCTTTTGTGCAAAACTTTGGCAGCTGGTAATTTAGTGGAGAAGCGAACAGATCTATGTCTGGAGTTCCCCATAACACTGTCAATCTTTGAAATACATGAGGATCCAATTTCCACTCGTGGGGATCCATAATTTGTCTGCTCAACACATCTGCTAAGGAGTTCTGTGCTCCTGGCAGAAACCTTGCCTGAAGATTTAGCTGTAAACTGAGAGCAGTCTCCCACAAAATCATTGCTTGTCTGCATAGAGGATATGAATGTGTCCCCCCTTGCTTGTTGATGTACCACATGACAGTTGTGTTGTCTGTTTGAATCAACACCTGCCCTGGAAGAAGTAAATCCTTGAAAGCTATCAATGCAAATTGGACTGCTAACATTTCCTTCAAGTTGATATGTAAATGTTGAAGTCTGGCAGGCCACGTGTCTTGTACCCATTTTCCATTTAGATGAGCTCCCCAAGCTTTGTCTGAGGCATCTGTCATTAGAATCTGACTCGCCACTGGTCGGGTCACATAGAGTCCCTTGTTTAGGTGACATTCCTGAGCCCACCACAAAAATTCCTTTTGAATGCAAGGTATTATCTGAATGACAGTGTCCATATCTTGGCAGTGTTGCGTCCATACATTTTTGAGATACCATTGTAGCTTCCTCATATGCAGTTTGGCATTGGGAAGTACCAGAATACAAGATGCCATGAACCCCAAGGCTTGAAGGACTGTCCTTGCAGTCAGCCTGGACTGACGAGACAATTGGTGGAAGTAAAGAGAAAGATTCTTTTGTTTGTCCGGGGTCAAAAAGGCCATCTGGGATGCTGTATTCATTCTCACACCCAGAAAGCACATGTCCTGAGAGGGTACTAGACAGGACTTTATTTCGTTCACAGAATACCCTAGGCATCTTAACACTGCCATCACATACTGTAAATGATGAAGAAGTTCGTCCTTTCCTTGAGCCAGAATCAGGCAATCGTCCAAATAAGGATAGATTTGTATTCCTCTTAGCCTGAAGAAAGCTACCACTGGAGCCAGAACCTTTGTGAACACTCTGGGCACAGTAGATAAGCCAAAGGGCAATGCAGAGAACTGATAATGAAAAGTCCCAGCCCGAAAACGCAGATACGTCCTGCAACAGGGCCTGATTGGAACATGAAGGTAAGCCTCCTTGAGATCCAGAGTCACCATCCAGTGATCTTTGCCCAGCAGAGGTAAAAGCTGTTGTAACGTCAACATTTTGAACTTGGGAATGTCCAGATATGTGTTGAGGATAGATAAATCCAAAATTGGTCTCCACGTGTTCCCTTTCTTTGGTACTAGAAACAGGCGAGAATAAAATCCTAGGCCCACTTCTGGCAGAGGGACCGGTTGTATAGCTCCTATTTGAAGTAGTAGAGAAATCTGTTTGTGAGCCTCTAGTCTTTGCTGAGGAGGAACGTCTGGCATGCCTTTGAAAGGAGGTAAGGTATGGAAATAAAACTTGTAACCTTGGTGTATGATATCCAATACCCATTTGTCTTGGGTAATTAAAATCCAATTTTCCTTGAAGAGTGCCAACCGTCCTCCCAAAGGTGCTGCCAGGCAAGAAGGATCTGGCAGCTGGAAAAGTAGGTCATTGGGCCTGTTTACGAAAGGACTGGCCCCTGCCCTCACTCGAAGACTGTGCAGGTGAACTCCATGTTCTAGGTCTGAAGGAACTCTGAGCTCTGCCCCTACCACGTCTAGATCTACCCCTAGACTGAGAATCAGAAGAAGGATACGTCCACCCCTTAGCAGGCCAATGTCTACTAAACTTTGGAGGCTGAACTTGCAAAAAATCTTTAACAGTCTGCATAGACTTAGCCTTGTCTTCCAATTTCTTCAAGACTGACTCCACAGGTGGACCAAACAACACTTCAGACTGCAAAGGAGCATCCAAAATCCTTGTCTTAACATGGTCAGATAAATTCTGATCCTTAAGCCAGGCATGCCTGCGAAGAACTGAACCAGTGGCAGCCACCGTAGAAGAGGCCTGCAAAGCATCAAAACCACACTGTAAAGAATGCTTACCCACCTGTTCAGAGACATGCACCAAATCTTGTAATTCTTTACAGTCAATGCCTTCTGCCAGAGCATCCACCTTAGATTTCAATTGCGAAAGAAGAAAATTTTGATATTTCAACATATGAAACTGGCAATTCAAAGCCCTCATAGCTAAGGTAGAAGATGTATAGACCCTTCTTTCCCCATCTATCCAAAGCTCTGGCCTCTTTATCTAGAGGAACCGGATTCTTTACAACAGAGGCCTTGACACCCTTAGGTCCCTGACTAACAGTTTCTGGGTCCGCCCTAGGACTCTTATAGAGATATTTATGAGCCTCAGGCACCCTGTAATACCTATCCGGTTTAACAGGCGCAGGAGGCAGAGAATCAGGATTAAGTGAAGCCTCTGAAAATACATCTTGCACAACATCCAGAACAGGGGGTATAGCTAAGGGCCTATGTTGAGGTAAAAACAAAAATTCTCTAAGCCTTTTCCGTGAATCAGAGAAGTCCTGACCTTCCCACTTAAAATGTTCCCTCACAGAATGAAGAGTCTCTGAAAAAGAAAAATCCTCTGGAGGAGAAGCAGAAGGAGTGGAATCTTCAGCATCAGAATCAGAATAAGGAGTGTACTCCTGCAAGTCTTCAGCCGAAGACTCTGAAACATCCGAAGCCTGTTCAAAACTTTCCAACTCTGGCTCCACCCTAGGCCTCTTATCAGGAGGGGGCAAAGAACCTCTAATCAGAGTAATCAAATCTTCTGCCATTTTAAGCATGTGCTTCCTAGGCACAGACCCTGCTGAACTAGGACTGACACCAACAGAAGCTAAACCTGGCCTGCCTCTGGAAGAAGCCTTGGAAACAGAAGGAGAGGGTCTAACCACCCTGGGAAGGGAGGGGAGTACAGAAACCTGAGAAGCCCCTTCAGCCTGACCTGCCTCGTGAGAGGCCACATCCTGCAAAATCAAAGACTCCCCCTGAGACTCCAGAGAAGCCTCCATCGGAACCACCGGTTCCACTGAAGCCTCTAAAGAGCCGGCGTCCGGAACGGACGACTCATCTTGCCTGACATCCGGTAATACACTGAGGCAAGAAAAAAACAAAATATTCCCCAACGGGGTACTTAGCCAACTTGGATTCGGTCTGAAACTCCGAACTCGAAAAATTTCAGAACACCGAACGGCACTTGCAACGCTGCTTCTGCATCGGACCATGCGGCAAAAAAGACTGAGGATATGACGTCGGTCATGCGCATTTGTACCCTGACGTCCTGATGTCAGTTTTAAGCGCCTTGACCGACGTCAGCCTAATACTTTGGTATTCGGGCCGACCGAGGACAGCGGACTACCCATATGTAAGGACTGCAGCAATGTGAGATGAAGAACATCCTGTAGCCCTGGGACACTATATTCAAGACCCATTTGTCCTAGGTGATCATGTGACAATTTTGAGGAAAAAAGTGCTAGTTTTCCCCCTAAGAGGGCTGCCAAAAGATAAGTGTGTGGTGCTGGCAGAGCAGGGACAAGGATTTTACTCAAGACTTTGCTGTCTTAATTTCTATTTGCGAACTACCTCATACTTTCTCATTTTACTGACAGTGACTCTTTAGACTCAGTTCTGAGAGAACATTCATCACTGACAAAGGATTGTTTTTCCTTCTTTTCTTATTACAGTACCATTTAAGAAGACTTTATACACAAATGTAAATAAAATGCAACAGCATAACAGGCATGCATGAGGAAAATATATATATAATGTATATACATATATAAACATTTTGATGAAATTTTTATTCCATTTAAAATGCGCTGAAATTATAGTACATATTTTGATTATATGAAATAAAATCAATTACTACAAACAGCGGAAAACAATCCTTGCAATACTAAGAGCAATACATATTAATTCATTTAAGCTGCAACTAAATTAATTCTAGACTGCTGGCTAACACTTCAGCTCCTTTTCCTCCAATACTGATGCACAGTCTACCTCTCCTTTCCCTTGTTTTTATTTCTCTTACTTTTATTTCCCTTATGCATAATCTTGCTTTTACTCATTATTTCTCTTCCTCCCATATCGACTCCACTTATTACCTGTAACAAACATTTTTCTCACTTCCCCCTCTTCCTCTCCTCCTCCATATCCACTGTTTGAATTTTCCACTCTGACATTTGTTTTTTTGAGTGAAAAGAGAAACTCTTGCACTTATAACATGTCAAAACATTTCAGTGTTACATAATATTGTATTTATCTCATTTTAATCATGGCAGATTTATATTGTTACACATATCATGTGTTAATATTTGTATTAATCTATGCATTTAAATTTATTATTGTAATATATGTAAATGGACTTGCTCTTTTTATTTGTGGAGCTTTTCCCCTTGGGCCTCCACTGAAAATGGATAAAATGATCCAGTCAAGCTTTCTCGTAAACAAATAACAATAAGTAAATAAAATATGATCCAGCTGCTTTAGAAACATATGCTGCAAGCAATTTTTTCCATTTCTTTCTATTTTCTGACTGCAGCTAAAATCCAGCTTCACACACTGGAGCCTGTTTGAGGTCAAATAATTCAAGGAACTAAAATGGTGAACTCCCTCTTGGCAGCTGGCAACAGTTTTGGACAACACCTGCAGTGTAGCTATTGAGTTGCCTCATACCAGCCTGCAGTGAAATCCAGTTCTCCCTACCAGTGTGTGTACAAAGGCAAAATTGCAATCATGCTGCGTACTTTCTACAATGCCGAGTGAAATGGGGGTTAGGTGGGTTTGTCAGAAATTATCATGGACTAGAAAAATCAAGCATAAAAAATGAATGAAGTTCCCATGGCCTGCAGAGCAGTTATAACTCTTACCAGAGATGATCCTGTCAAAGATTATGGTCTGGACTTTGGCCTCAAACCATCAGCTGAAAATGAAATTCCTGAATACTTGCAAGACAGGTCCATTGCCCACATAGAAGGGCTGGGAGTGGATTTAGCATATTCACACATTTTGATGTCTTTGTTAAAGAATTCTGGACAAAGCCAAAAATAATGGGAGACAAACGTCCAATATTAGGAACAAATTTCAATTACTACTCTAATTCACTTAAAGAGCTAGAACAAAAACATCAACATGCATTTTCTGAACAAACAGCAGTAAGAAAAGTACAGTTTTGTACCTACCATAAATGTAGATGTTCGAGGATCCACATTGCTGCAGTCCTAACTATTGGGTAGTCCGCTGTCCAGTCGGCCCGAATACCAAAGTATATGGCTGACGTCGGTCAGGGCGCATTAGACTGACGTCAGTACGTCAAGGTACTAATGCGCATGACCGACGTCATATCCTCAGTCTTTTCTTGCCCCAGATGTCAGAAGACCCTGAAAAGATAAGGCCAAAAACCAAAAACTCCCAACATACCTGCACCAAAATATATATATATATACAAAATATACAAAATTAGCAGAATATAACCTCACCTACACAACCACCCCTAAACACAGAGGGGAAGGAGGGAGGGTAAATTGGACTGCAGCAATGTGGATCCTCGAACATCTACATTTATGGTAGGTACAAAACTGTACTATGTTCTTCATTCCACATTGCTGCAGTCCTAACTATTGGGTAGAATCCCAAAGCAGAGGTAAGGAGGCTGGCAAATCATAAGGAAGCAGGAACTGACAACATGCCCTGCAAAATAGCTGTGGCAAAACCAGCCCTAGACTTAGAGTAGAGAGGAAGGTGATAATGCTTAGAGAAAGTATGCACTGAACTCCAAGTAGCTGCCTCCAAAATATCCTTAGTTGCCACCCCTCAGAAATGCTGTTGAAGTGGCAGTAGCCCTAGTGGAATGAGGCCTAATCCCAGCTGGAATCTCCTTGCCATGATGGGAATAACAAAATGTAATGCAACACCCAATCCATCTAGAAATAGTTTGTTTTGACACAGGCTTGCCCTGAGAACTCAAAGCAAAAGAAACAAACAACTGCTGAGACTGCCTAAAATCCTTAGTCCTGCTCAAATAATAACGCAATTGCCTGTGTACATCTAAAGTATGCAAAATCTTTTCCCCTTTATTTTGGGGATCTGCATAAAACGTAGGCAAATGAATAGTTTGGTTTAAAGCCACACTAGAAACCACTTTAGGCATAAAGGAAGGATTAGTACGTAATGATACCCTATCCTTATGAAAAATCAAAAAAGGCGCAACCGCCATAAGGGCCTGTAACTCAGAAACCCTTCTTGCAGAAGTAATGGCCAACAAAAAAGCAGTCTTCCATGACAAGTATTTCAGTTCAGCAGTAGCTGCAGGCTCAAAAGGTTGTAGAGTAAGTTTCTCCAACACAAAATTGAGATCCCAAGCAGGAGTAGGAGCTCTACGTGGGGGTCTTATATTCTTTGCCCCTCTAAGAAATTGCTTGAACAAAGGATGTGAAAACAATGGTGGGTCACAATCATAGTGAGCTGAAATTGCTGCAGCATGAATCTTAATGGAAGAGAAAGACAAACCAATATCTTACTGAGTTATTGGACAAAGAAGAGCCACACTCAAATTAGGCTCTGAAATCTCCAAATTCTTTGCTGCAGTCCAAAATAAAAATCTCTTCCATTTTTCTGCATACACTTTCCTTGTACTAGGTCTTCTGGCTTCCATAATCACATTTAAAACTTGTTGAGGAAGTTGAGACCTGCTGTCTTTCAAAATATTATATGCCAGGCTGTTAGATGAAGAGAGTGAAGCTTGACATTGAGCAGACGACCGTCCTTCTGAGACAACAGATGTGGAATCAAGGGTAAAGGCCATGGAGGCTTCTTTACCAGACTCCTCAGTAATGGGTACCAGTGCTGCCGAGGCCAATCTGGAGCTATTAAAATCATCCTTGGCTTGTCTTGTCTGACCTTTAGAAGCACCTTTGGAAGAAGAGGCAGAGGTGGAAACGCATACACATGAAGATTTTTCCAACTGAAAGAAAGAGCATCCACTTTCCAAGCTGTGTGATGAAACCTCTTTGTGCAAAACTTTGGCAGCTGGTGGTTTACTGGAGAAGCGAACAGATCTATGTCTGGAGTTCCCCAGGACACTGTCAACTTTTGAAATACATGAAGATCCAGTTTCCACTCGTGGGGATCCATGATTTGTCTGCTTAACACATCTGCTAAGGAGTTCTGTGCTCCGCAGAAACCTTGCCTGAAGAGTTAGTTGCAAGCTGAGCGCAGTCTCCCATAAAATCATTGCTTGCCTGCACAATGGGTAAGAATGTGTTCCCCTTGTTTGTTGATGTACCACATGACAGTTGTGTTGTCTGTTAGAATCAACACCTGCCCTGGAAGAAGTAACTCCTTGAAAGCCATTAATGCAAACTGGACTGCTAACATCTCCTTCATGTTGATATGTAGATGCTGTAGTCTGGCAGGCCACTTGTCTTGTATCCACTTTCCATTTAGATGAGCTCCCCAAGCAATGTCTGAGGCATCTGTCGTTAGAATTTGACTCGCCTCTGGCCGGGTCACAGAGAGTCCCTTGTTTAGGTGACATTCCTGAGCCCACCACAAAAATTCCTTTTGAATGCAAGGTATTATTTGAATGACAGTGTCCAAATCCTGGCAGTGCTGTGTCCATACATTTTGAGATACCATTGTAGCTTCCTCATATGCAGTTTGGCATTGGGAAGCACCAGAATACAAGATGCCATGAACCCTAAGGCTTGAAGGACTGTCCTTGCAGTCAGCCCGGACTGAAGAGATAGTTGATGGAAATAACTGGAAAGATTCTTTTGTTTGTCCGGGGTTAAAAAGGCCATCTGGGCTGCTGTATTCAGTCTCACACCCAGAAAGCACATGTCTTGAGAGGGTACTAGACTGGACTTTATTTCGTTCACAGAATACCCTAGGCATCTTAGCACTGCTATGACATATTCCAAATGCTGTAGAAGGTCTTCCTTTTCTTGAGCCAGAATCAGGCAATCGTCCAAGTAAGGATAGATTTGAATTCCTTTTAGCCTGAAGTAAGCTATCACTGGAGCCAGAACCTTTGTGAATACTCTGGGTGCAGTAGATAAGCCAAAGGGCAATGCAGAGAACTGATAATGAGAATTTCCAGCTCGAAAACGCAGATACTTTCTGCAACTTAGTCTTATAGGCACATGAAGGTAAGCTTCCTTGAGATCTAAAGTTACCATCCAGTGATCTTTGCCCAGCAGAGGTAAAAGCTGTTGTAACGTCAACATTTTGAACTTGGGAATGTCCAGATAAGTGTTGAGGATAGATAAATCCAAAATTGGTCTCCACGTGTTCCCCTTCTTCGGTACTAGGAACAGGCGAGAATAAAATCCTAGGCCCCTTTCTGGCACAGGAACCGGCTGAATGGCCCCTATTTGGAGTAACTGAGAAATTTGCTTGTGAGCCTCTTGTCTTTGTAGAGGAGGAATGTCTGGCATGCCTTTGAAAGGAGGCAAGGTATGGAAATAAAACCTGTAACCGTGGTGAATGATATCCAGAACCCATCTGTCTTGGGTAATTAAATCCCAATTTTCTTTGAAAAGAGACAGTCTTCCTCCCAACGGTGCTGCCAGGCGAGAATGAACTGGCAGCTGAAAAGGCAGGTCATTGGGTCTGCTTACGAAAGGACTGACCCCTGCCCTCACCAGAAGTCTGAGCAGGGGAACTCCCTGTTCTAGGCCTAAAAGAACCCTGAGCTCTGCCCCTACCACGTCTAGACCTACCCCTAGACTGGGAATCATAAGCAGGATAAGTCCATCCCTTAGCAGGCCAATTTCTACTGAACTTCGGAGGCTGCACCTGCAGACAATCTTTAACAGTTTGCATAGACTTAGCCTTGTCCTCCATTTTCTTCAAAACTGCTTCTACAGGCGAACCAAACAACACATCAGACTGCAAGGGAGCATCCAAAATCCGTGTCTTAACATGCTCAGCTAAATTCTGATCTCTCAACCAGGCGTGCCTACGCAGAACAGAACCAGTGGCAGCCACCCTGGAGGAGGCCTGCACAGCATCAAAACCACATTGCAAGGAATGTTTACCCACCTGTTCAGACACATGAACTAAATCCTGCAACTCTTTACACTCAATACCTTCCGCCAGAGCATCCACCTTACATTTCAACTGTGAAAGAAGATAATTCTGATATTTTAACATGTGAAACTGACAATTCAACGCCCTCATGGCTAAAGTGGAAGAAGTATACACTTTCTTTCCCCATCTATCCAAAGCCCTTGCCTCTTTATCAGGAGGGACAGGATTTTTAACAACTGAGGCCTTCACACCTTTAGGCCCCTGAGAAACAGTTTCGGGTCTGCCCTAGGACTCTTAAAAGATACTTATGAGCTTCAGGCACCCTATAATACCTATCCGGTTTAACTGGGGCAGGAGGCAAAGAATCAGGATTCAGGGAAGCCTCTGCAAAACATCTTCCACCACATTCAAAACAGGAGGTATAGCTAAAGGCCTATGCTGGGGTAAAACAAGAATTCCCTAAGCCTTTTCCTGGAATCAGAGAAATCTTGACCTTCCCATTTAAAATGCTCCCTCATGGAATGCAGAGTCTCTGAAAATGAAAAATCCTCAGGAGGGGAAGCTGAAGGAGTAGAATCATCCATATCAGAATCAGAATAAGGAGGGTACTCCTGCAAGTCTTCAGCCGAAGACTCAGAAGCCTCCGAGCAATGCTCAAAACTCTCAAACTCAGGTTCCACCCTAGGCCTCTTATCAGGAGGGGGCATAGAACCCCTTATCATAGTAATCAAATCCTCTGCCATTTTAAGCATATGTTTCTTAGGCAAAGACCCTGAAGCACTAGGAGAAACCCCCACTGAAGCAAAACTCGGCCTGCCCCTCAAAGCAGCCTTGGAAACAGAAGGGGAGGCTCTGACCACCTTAGGAAGGGAGGGAAGAACAGCCACCTGAGAAGCCCCCTCAGCCTGGCCTACTTCCTGAGAGGAGACATCCTGTAACAGTAAAGTCTCTCCCTGAGACTCCAAAGAAACACCTGGCAAACCCTCCGGCTCCACTGAGCCCTCTAAAGAACCGACGTCTGGGACTGTCGGTTCTTCCACTCTAGGCTTTGCTGTTTTGTCCTTGCGTTTTTAGCGAAGCCGGCATCGGAGCATCCGACGGCATTTTATAATTACAACGCTTCCCAAACACTAACCTGGCACAGTCTAACCTTCTCTTAATAGTGCGTTTGTTAAATCTAGCACAAGAGCGGCATCCAACAATGTCGTGCTCAGGCCCTAAACAAGGTATACACAAAGTATGGTAATCCCTATGAGGTATCTGTTTCCCACAAGAAATACAGTTATTCACTTTTCTGACATCCGGTTAAATACTGAGGCAAGAAAAACCAAAATATTCCCCAACGGGGTACTTAGCCAACTTTGATTCGGTCTGAAACTCTGGCTTCAGAAACTTTCAGAACGCCAACCTGCACTCGCAAAATTGCTTCTGCATCGGACCATGCGGCAAAAAAGACTGAGGATATGACGTCGGTCATGCGCATTAGTACCTTGACGTACTGACGTCAGTCTAATGTGCCCTGACCGACGTCAGCCATATACTTTGGTATTCGGGCCGACTGGACAGCGGACTACCCAATAGTTAGGACTGCAGCAATGTGGAATGAAGAACATCTCTAATGTTCAGTATTACCGACTGGCTGCAATTCTCAGTGAATTACAAGAAAATCATATACAGGGTTAAAATATGATACAAAATCAGGACAGTTGAGAGGTGTGTGCATTTTATTTATTTATTTTATTTTATTTTACATTTGTTAACCGGGGTAGTCCGACTGGATACATGTCCATTTTCAGCGGAGGCCTGGGGAGAAAAGCTCCAAGCAAGACAATACAAAAAACATAAAAGAAGTAACAAAAACATATGCAGTTAAAGCAAGGTGAAGTTAGTCGTTACATGATATGTAATTAAAAGCATGACTTAGTTAGTATACTTAATTATTATACATGATAACAGCAAATTATTATAATAAGGATTACTCAGATAACCAGGATCTGGGAGCAGTGTATTCAGAGAGATAGCTAGCCAGGGTTGAGCCAATGGCAGGGACGTGTAGACCCCAGGTAGCCTTTTAGTTTAGTTTTAAATTGATTTAAAGAGGGGAGTGAAGTAATATCAGGAGGGAGTTTGTTCCAAATTCTCCCTGCGGAGTTGGTAAGGAGAGAATCACCAGCCGCGTTATTAGTTTTACGTGTTTGTATAAGGAGACGACTGGACGACCTCAGTGGTCGAGGGTTATTGCAAGGGGAGATCAGTTTTTTGAGTGAGGGAGAGTATTCGGGTTATATATAATTTTGTGGGTCAGGACTAGTAGGTTATAAGAAATTAGTTTCGGTAGCTCAAGCCAGTTGAGCTGGGTTAAGTTGGTGCAGTGAAGGGTTCTATATGGTAACCCAGTAACAAACCTAGCGATGTGATTATAACAGATAGTGAGCTTGTTCATGATTGTTTTATTAATATTATGTAGTAAGGGGGATGAGTACAGGAGTGTAGAGAGAAGATGGGTTTGGACAATGGCAGATTTAGCTTGGGGGGTCAAGAAGCTTTTTATTCTATATAGCGAACCTAGTTTCTTATTGATTGATTTAATCATTAGGTTTACATGAATATCAAATTTTAGGTTATTATCTATAGTTACCCCTAATAATTTTGTCGAGGGGTCCGGAGAGATTATTGTCCCGTCCTTTGCTTGGATCGTAAAGTTGAGGGGGCTTGACCTTTGTGTCGGTGAAAACAGTAACATTTTTGTTTTTTTTTTTGGATTAAGTATCAAACGACAACTAGAGAGCCAGTTTTCTACTTTGCTAAAAGTAGTTTGGGTTATAGATTGTAACTCTATAGGGGCTGTTCCAGAGCAAATCAGCGTGGAATCGTCTGCATATTGAATGCAACTAGCATTAGATACAACTGTGTGTAAGTCGTTGATGAAAATCGAGAATAATAGTGGTCCTAGAATGGATCCTTGAGGGACTCCCAGAGTATTGGGTAGTAAGTTAGAAAGTTTGGTCTGCCATAAAACTGCTTGTTTTCTACCATTTAAATAGGATCTAAACCATTGAATAGCAGTAGTATCCAGACCAAGTGAATGTAATGTATCAATTAGTAGTTTATGGTCCACCATATCAAAGGCTTTGGACAGATCCAAGAATAATGCTGAGGAGATATTATTGTTATTGCGATAGGTATCGATGGTATTGGAGAAGACAAGAAGGGCTGAGGTAGTACTATGGAGAGGTCGGAAACCATGCTGAGTGTCAGCCAACAGGTGATTGACAAGTAGGTGTTGCATAAGCTGTTTCTGCACACATTCTTCCATTATTTTTGCTAGGGGGGACAGTATGGATATGGGCCTGTAGTTAGAGAGGTCTGTGGAAGTGCCACCTTTATGGAGAGGAATTACATAGGATACCTTCCAGATATCGGGGATTTTGGCCTCTGCTAGGGTCCGATTAATGAGTATTGACACAGGGTAGGCAATGGCCTCAGCTGATTTTTGCAAGTATTCAGCTGGAAGTTGATCGTCTGAGAGTGTGGTAGCTTTTAGTTTTTTGATTAATTTACAGATGAATGAAGTTGCTACAGGCTGAAAGGTGAATAGGGGAATGTTTTTATAGGTGGGAGTATCAAGGCTTTGAGAGTTAAGTGGCAGTTGATTAGACAGGGTTTGGATTGTCTCGGTGAAGAAGCAATTGAAACTATTAGAGACCACGTCAGATGGTTTATCTATGAGTGTAACAGAGACAGGGGTGGTGGAGCGACCTGGGTGAAGAAGATTATTTAGCCCGGCCCAGAATTTTTGTGGACAGTTTTGATGCTCAGTTTGCAGTTTCCAATAGTATTATCTTTTATCAAGTAAGATTAGTCTTTTGGTATTTGCATAGTCCATGGGAAAGAACAAATGTGTAGCAGGATTCTGAAACTGATTAAAAATTACATAAATATACAAGACTTACAGCATGGTAGCATCATATCATGGCATTCTGTAATTTCAGAACAAGGAAAGCAGGATATCTTCCAAATAATTCCGACAGGACCTCTATATGGGCCACACTAATGCACATCTCTACCAGTATAATCTCAAAAGTCAATGGGTCACAGTATATCTATTTGCATAGAAGTATATCAATGGCCCCTACAGGAATAAATCACTTTTATGGAGTAGTTTGTTGTGAAATTCTAGTCACAGAAAGCAAAGAAATACATTACCCTGTCGCTTAAAGGAATATATGGAGATCAGATGAGAGCTGAATGTGCATGTGGGTGCGTGTGTGAGACAGACAGACAGTCAGACATCAAGAGAGCAGGCATGTACTGTATGCACAGTATAGGCAGATGTGTACACATGCTTCACTTCTGGATGTGCAACTTAATAAAAAATGCACATAACTGTAAACCTCAAGTATAAAACTGTGATAATGAATGTTGTAAACTTGTGCATCATCCTAATACTTTGCAGCATTAAACAATCACAATAAGTAATAAACCTTAAATACACAAGTTAAAAACATATGCTATAAAGCGGTTTCCCTTTCAGATGCCTAAGTGGGGCATTTTTTATGGAAATATGTAATTTGCGAGAAACCAAATCCATAATCACTACAATGGATGGATCTTCACTTTGTTGCTAAAATAAAAAGCAGAGTTTCATAGAATTTTAGCCATTTCTGTTATTTCACATAGAAAATTGTTTTATTTAATCATTACAGGAAAGTTATTAATTATTTTTGTCCTAAAATCTCAGGAAATTTGCCATTGCTCAGTTTTTATGACACATCTGCCAAATAGGGGCAGTCCTTCATAATGTGGGACATATCATAACCCTTATATACTGCAGTTGTCATCAACAGAGAAAAGAGAATTATCCAGAAAGGTGCTGAAGGAAAATAGTCTGCCCAACTATTAGACAACATAGAATATCTATTACATAACCAAGACGTGCCAAGAGTTCTTATGGCACACACCCGGATATTCAATGGGGTAGCATATGAAACAGCTGAAGGAACTTCAGCAAAACACTTGCTCAGACAAAAAATGAGCAACCCAGCATTGCAAAAGTCCTTCCTTTCTACACTGGTGTCACAAGCTTTGCATAAGAGCGATCTCTGGCTTTGCAAACAACCTAAAATGCTTGCCAGCACAAAGTGGGTACTGTACATCTAATGATATGAATATGAAATAAGTGCCTCTTAGGTTGCCATAGCAACTGGCTTTGCACAGCGTGTGATGCCATGGCTGACATGGTTAAATGATACTAACCTTTCTTTTAAGCCATCTGATGTACAGAAGAAAAATTCTCACTAAACGCAGCACACAAATAGTAAAGTACAGTTGTGTACACTTACCATAAATGTAGATGTTCAAGTGTATTCACTGTTGCAGTCATTACATTTGGGTTATCTGCTTGCAGGTAGCCCTCAGTCAGCCTGATTAACAAAGTCTTGGGTCCTGCATCAGTTGCCGTCTCTTCTTCTGTGACGTCAGGTCGTTAGGGGTATAAAACATGCAGCCAACGTCATTACATCAGTTTTTCTTGCTCCAGATGTCAGGTGCCCCACTAATGGGAGGCAATTAAATCTATAAATATACAAGGTTATACCCAGGGGGCGGCTTGTCCTATCGGACTGCCGGACTGCAGCCCTCCCAGCTAGAAAAAAACAGAAAAAAAAATCTGCAAAACAAAAAATTATTTTGAACTCAGACTGCCTTTATTGGCAGTCCGGATAAGGATGAAGAGGTACCCAGCAATTATTGCTGTGAGATACCAGAAATCTGTGCGGTAACAACCGCACAGAATAGAGGAGCTCTGGACTGCTTCAGCCGCAGTCAGAGCTGCTCTCGCGGGACTATCAGTGTGCGACTGCACGGGCTTCATGTAGGTGTTTGGATTGTGGGCTTGGTGTTCGTTCTGTCATTGGAGTTTGTGGGCTTGCTGGATTACTGTGTAGGTGTTCGGTCGATTGCATGGGCTTCGGGACAAAGGCAGCAGGTAAGTGTTTGTTCGGTCGCTGGAGTGCCGGGTAGGGTGTGTTTGCTGGTCGGTTGCTGGAGTGCTGGGTAAGTTGTGTTTGCTTTGCTGGTCAGTTGCTGGAGTGCCGGGTAAGTTGTGTTTGCTTTGCTGGTCGGTTTCTGGAATGCCGGGTAGGGTATGTTTGCTGGTCGGTCGCTGGAGTGCCGGGTGGGGTGTGTTTGCTGGTCGGTCGCTGGAGTGCCAGGTAGGGTGTGTGTGTGTGTGTGTGTGTGTGTGTGTGTGTGTGTGTGAGTGACTGCTGCTACTATGATATCATCTGCGCAGATACTAATTCAGGAAAATTCCACAAGTTTGTTGAAGTTTTCTAGTACATGTCGTAGCCTGTATGACAGAAGTTTACATGCCTTATAATCACAAGAAGATACTGAACTGTTTTGCAAATGTTTTTTTTTTTTTTTTTTTTTTTTTTTTTAATTGTGATTCACTTTAATATTGTTTATTACATTATAGGAAAGCCTGTGCATGCTGGTAAGCATGTGTGTGCCAGATTAACAAATTTAAATGACTTGCATTTTAACTCTGACACAACTCTAAACTGAAACATGGGAGGACATGGTTCAATCAGTAACTTCCTGAATTTGTATACCACTTGAATATTTACATTTTCATGAAGGTTCCCCTACGTACCTGTTCAACATTTTCTTGCTAGGAATTGCTGACTTGTTTTGGTGGGTGCAACAGTTTGAATTTATAAAGATCAGCACAGTTTTAAGAAGCAACTTATGTTTTCAATTAATGAGGGGGATTCTGGACAGAAGCGCAAGGAGAAAAGACAGCAGTCTGAAAAAAACAGTGTTAAATAGATAAGAAGAGTATTACTGTTTCCTAGGTTTATTCTTGTGTAGTATTTAGTGATCAACATTCCTTATGTGTAGAGCTGATGTTGAGTGTGCTTTAAATTGATGGAGATATCATAGTACCTCAATCATTTTGCTGTTCCTTGTTGAGGGACTTTTGCAGACACTGTGTGAAATATCTTGTCTGTTTAAGGGGTAATAGTTTCTCTCACTTTCTGTAAGTGAAAATAGTTAAAATGATACTGATGAACAACATGGTAAATCTACTTCATTTAAGAAATACAATTTTGTGCTGAGATAATTAATATAGACAGTTATTAAAATGGCCTGCTGCTTTTAAAAATATACGACCGATTTGAATGTTCCTAAATAAGCCCATGACATGCACTATATAACATGTACAATAAATTGCACATATGTGCAGTATAACAAGTACTGTGATAAGTTCCATAGCCTTGTTACAGCCATGGGATAACCCTGGCATGCATGACTGATGGTACAGCCGGACAGTGCTTAGACCATAAATGATGTCTGTCAACAGCTGTGCCACTGCATGCACATCTTTAGTACTTCAGCATGCTGCAGATGGACAGATTGACTGACTTATTGAAGATCAATGCATAGACTACTACCATCTATTTCAGTTTTCTTTTCCTAGCTGAGCTAACAGTACTTTGACTATTTTGCCTTTTCTGCAATGTTTTGTATTCTTACTGACAAAGTGTTTGCAGCATACTGCATTCACAAAATGTTCTAATGACATGTATTGAGTAGCATGATTGACATTGCAAGCCAAAGTAAAATTGAGCTGGTCATAAATGTAAGTTATAATAAGTCATTTGTTGTATAACTATTATTGGTCTGATTCATCATTTTATAAATTAAACAGATTGAGCTACAACTTGCTGCTTTGGTTTGTTGAAAAACAGCCTCTCTATCTCTTGATTTTCTTTGATATTAACTGTTTTAGGAGTCAGGACCTCTGCAGTGTTCCTTTCAGTCTGTATATATGTTGAGTAAGAGCTCTGCTCACGTTCCTGGTTTGTTTATCAAACATATTCATTCTGGGCATGTGACTCCACCAATGGTGCCTCATGTCCCTGTCCCTGTTCATTATTTTCCACAGCAGCCTCAAGTGACTGTGATCTCTAGTATGCACATGTGTGGATCCCTACAATATATGAGATGGGTAACATTGAACTCTGCCCCTCAACATCTCAAGTCATAAATCTCTCCTGGAAAAGGGTAAATTGCTTTCTGCTGGTATGAGGGAAGTAGCTACTGCAAGTTCCTTTATCTAGGGAACTTGTTCATACATGAGGATAACAAAGAGACCGAAAGTAGACAGTCACTGCCCTGACAATACTGCAGGCATTGTGCAGGAATGTGGCAAACTGAAAGTTAAGCCATTGGATGAAGCTCTCTCTCTTTCCAAGTTACAGCCACCATCTTGGGCAGTTTTGTCATTATTGGTGCATGCGTTTTGTTTCATTGTTTACTGGAAAAATGTTCAAAACACTAGGAAGGTGTATGAAAGAGCACATGTATGCTTCACATGCAAGGGGCCTATGATTTGAAAACTGCACAGAATTAATCTTTATCTGCCACTGGTAAAATGTATTTTCTTTGAATGTGGGTTTCAATGCTGTTTCAATGAATGTGAGTTTCAAGGGCAGAGAAGTTTTAATGCTAAGTTTGTTTAGCAGATGGCTTAGTGTTTGTGCTGTAAAATGCAAAATAAAACTTTCAAATGAAGTCCAAATCATCATAGAAGTAAATAAGTATGCACATTAATGTTTATGGTAAATGGAGTGAAATAGTCAAGTAATGGATCATTGGAATGGCTGCAGGGGGAGGCTCCATTCGACCATTATTTTGTGAGGGGGAAGGGTGGCAAACTTAGACAGCCCCAGCTGAACTATACCTCCCAACTGTCCAGATTTTCATAGAATGAATAGATTTTTGCTTCTTATTTTTGATTTGTTCCTCATAAAATTTGTGGTTTTCTGGCAAATAATTTAGGAATTAAGTCACTAAATAATGACACCGAGTTTCAGACTTCATAACCTTCAGAAAAAATGCATGCTAAAGTAAGACCTGTTCTATCAACTGTCTCAGTTTATACAAGAGCAATTTTTAGTACTGTTTATATGTTCCCCCAATATATTTGGCCTTGTCCAGATTTATTGTATTAACAAGTTGAGAGGTACATGCAAATAAATTGCTTTATAGAATTAGGCATAGCCAAACCTCTCAACTGTGTCTGATTTTGGCTCATATAATAATCCCTCTGCAAAATAGCAATTTTGGAAGAAAACATGGAGGGGTTTACAATTAAGAAATAACTGTAATAATTAGAGTTATAGATTACTTTTATTTCAGAAATGCATGTAGATTTTTTTATTTTGTCAGCTACTCAAGTTAGCAGTACTAATATTTAAAGTGTCCCTTCTTTGACAGGTTCCCAGCTGTATTGTGTGGCTATTTTATATTTTTACATCACATTTTTGGTCCATTTTCATAAAATAGTTTTTTTTTTTTTTTTTGGCAAATTAGTGACAAATCATTAAAGACTGAAGTTAGAAAATAATGACAGGCATTTGAGTTTCAGATTTCATACCATTCAGAAAATTCATACTAATGCAAGACCTATTCTATTATCTTTCTAAGTTTATAAGAGCAATATTTTAAAATTGTCCTTATTTTTGGGCCTTTGTCCCACTTTGTATGGCTTTGTCCAGATTTCTTGCTCTGAGGTTGAGAGGTATGACAAATGTGTCAGGGTCATCACAGTCAGCCAGAGACATTTCAAATTGTGACATACTTGTTGCACCCCACTCCCCCATGTAGTGACTCTGGATGTGTTGATGCAAGGAGTAGTTATGCAGTGTAAATGTGCAGAGTACCCCCCCCCCCCATCCAAGGTAGACACAAGTACTAGAGTGGCTTTTCATCTGTCCTTGATTTTTGCAGAATGGTCTGGTTTCTGTTATGTTTTTTTTGTACTGTTGATTATGCTTATTACTCAAAGTGCCTGTTCTGTGTTTAAGTAGGGTTACCACCTTTTCAAATGCTCAGAGTGGGACATTTTTTGTAGAAATGTCAGATTTGCAGGACAAAACATACCCGTGACCAGTACAAATGATAGAACTTCACCTTTCTGCCAAAATAAAAGCTTATTCATGTAGCATTTGAGTTGCTTATGCGATTTCATATAACATTTTGGTGTTTCAGAGAAAAAATAACTGTTTTATGAAACTATGAAAGAAAACTTAGGAAATATTTTCGTACAATAATCTCAGGACATCTGCCATTTTTTCAGTTTTTTCGCAGGACCCAACTGCCCAAAGAGGGACTGTCCCTCACAAAGTGGGACAGGTGGTAACCCTATGTTTAAGTAGCAATACTTTAATGACCATCAAGTAAGCTTGGTTGAAATTGTAAGATGCAAGTAAGCTTTAATAAACATACTGTTAAAGAATTGCCAACAGTGAAAGCCTTTCAGCTGTTGCCATGTAGATAATACTTAACTAGATAATGTATAAGCCTTGGGTATTGAAATGCATATGCCAGTATTTGTAATAAAGGACAGAATTACATTTAGTTTAAGAAGCTCAATACACTTAGAGACTTCCAGTCATCTCTGCAAGCTTTACCCATAAACTAAACAGAGTGCCAATCCTGTTGTCCATAACCTGTACAGTAATCCTTTTAAGCAATGTATCTTGAGCTTATTTCTTGTTTGCTTTTCATTTTTTACTTTGATCATGTTTTCCCCATGAAACAAGTAGATAGTTGTCAGGCAGCAGGTCTTTTCTTGGATAAGGAACATGTTTACAAGTGGGGGCATCAGAGTTTTCTACTTTCAGCATGTTACTTGGTACTTTAATAAAGCTGAATATTAATTATAATTAGAATTGCAGTGCAAGAAGTGGTTTGAGTTGAGTGCTGCTTATTTTTCTTGTACTTGATTTTGACTGGCATTCCATTAATGTATTTAAAAAAGTAATTTATTTTTTCATGCCTCACAACCTTTTTGTTTCCATCTAGATATTAAGTAAGCTGTCATGCAGCCAATGCATTGAAATATTTTTATTCTTCTACACTTCATTTTGTCTTGATTGGACTCTCATAATGACGGTTTGGCACCCACGGTAGTGTATTTAGTTAGTTTTTGTGGTTTTGAGCATAGTTCCTCCCCTTTCTAGTTGGCCGCACCCCTTCCCATTGACCCCACCCATTCAGCTGTCTCCTGCAGCCCCCCTTTGATTTGAAGTCACCAGCCGCCACTGGTTATACCTCAAACAGAAAAGCAAATACACCAAAAAGCTTTTAAGCATTGAAAAGGAGAGAAGAGGTATAGCCAAACAAAGTCAGGGGGCTGGAGGGAGGGTAACCAAGACTGCAACAGTGAATACACTCGAACATCTATATTTATGGTAAGTGTACACAACTGTACTATGTTCTTCGTGTTTCACTCTAAGTCATTACATTTGGGTAGATTCCCAATGCTAAGGATGGGAGGAGGAGTTTTGATAGCATTAGGACCAGCTATAAGGCCCTGCAAAACTGCAGTGGCAAACCCAGCTCTGGATTTAGAGAAAATTGGCAAATGGTAATGCTTGGTGAAAGTATGTACAGAACTCCAGGTAGCAGCGTCTAGGATGTCCCTGGTAGGTACACCTCTGAGAAAGGCTGTAAAGCTAGATGCAGCCCTGGTTGAGTGGATCTGATCCCCTGTGGGATAGGTTTTCCATGGTGCTTAGGTGCTTATAGCAGAAGTGAATGTAATGGCCTATCCATTTGGAGATAGTTTGCTTTGAAACAGCCTTCCCCTCTGTCCCTGCAGCAAATGCCGCCAGCAGTTGTTCAGATTTCCTTTGAGGTTTAGACATGTCCAAGTAGAATCTAAGTTGTATGTGCACATCTAAGGAGTGCAGTATCCATTTCCCTCTGTTCTGTGGATTAGGAAAGAAGGTAGGCAAATGAATGGACTGATTAAAGGCCACACTGTATACCACCTTTGGCATGAAAGAGGGATTGGTCCTGAGGGACACCCTGTCCGCATGAAAGATGATGAAAGGCTCCACTGCCATAAGGGCCTGTAATTCAGATATCCTTCTTGCTGACGTGATGGCTAAAAGGGAAGCCATTTTCCAAGAAAGGAATTTTAAATCTGCAGTAGCAGCTGGCTTGAAAGGAGAAAGGGTGAGTTTTTCCAATACAAAGTTATGGTCCCAGACTGGAGTTGGAGCACTCCTGGGTGTTCCTAAACTTTTGGCCCCTCTGAGGAATTGCTTGGGCAGTGGAAGAGAGAAGAGGGGAGGTTCTGTGTTATAATGAGCTGAAATGGCTGAGACGTGAATTTTTATTGAGGAAAAAGACAGGCCCTTGTGAAGCATCTCAGTTAAGTACTGTAAAATATGAGGTAAATTGGGCACTGCTGTGCTCATCCCTTAAGAATGGTTCCAGGCACAGAATATTTTCCATTTTTCAGCATAAGATTTTCTAGTACTAGGCCTCCTTGCCTCTAAAATGACATCCATCACTGGTTTAGAGGGATGGTAAAGGAGAGCTTAGGTAATTAGCTAGGCTGCTAGGTTCCATGTTTGAATCTGAGGGTGCAAAATCTGGTTCTTCTGCTGAGACAGCAGGGTAGGAGTCTGAGGCAGGTGCCATGGGGCCAACAATGACACATTGCGCAGGAGGGAGTACCAGTGTTGGCATTGCCAGGCTGGTGCAATCAAAATCATCCTTGGTTTATCTTGTTTGATCTTTAGTAGTACTTTGGAGAGCAGAGGAGGAAAGACAAACTGATAGGTTTTTCCAGCAAAAGGACAGAGCATCCACCTTCCAAGCTTGTCTGTGGGAGGCAAACAGGTCTATATCTAGGCTCCCCCATTTGCTTGTCAACATGTTGAAAATCCTTGGTTCCAGTTTCCACTCGTGTGGGTCCATGAGAGTTCTGCTTAGTCCATCTGCCAGTGCATTTAGCTTTCCTGGCAGGAATTGAGCTTGTAGATGTACTTGGTAGCTCAAGGCTGTGTTCCACAATGCCATGGCTAGTCTGCAGACGGGGTAATAATGTGTACCCCCCCTGCTTGTTTATGTAGTACATAACAGTGGTGTTGTCTGTTTTTACCATTAATTGTCCTGGAAGAATGTTGTCCTTGAAGGCTGTCAGAGCATTCTGTACAGCTAACATTTCTTTATGATTGATGAGGAGGTGCATTTGAATTGGGTTCCATTTGCCCTGAATGAACTTCCCTGCCAGGTGTGCCCCCCCCCCCCCCATGCATAGTCTGATGTGTCTGTTGTTAGGGTTTGGGCAGCAGGGGGCAGTGTGAATGGTAGTCCCTTGTTTGGGTGACAGGCCTCTGCCCACCAAAGGAACTCTAGGCATAGACAAGGAATGATAGGAATCATTGCTTCTAGATCCTGAGAATGTTGACACCATAGGCTTTTTAGATACCACTGTAGTTTCCTCATATGCAGTCTTGCATATGGAATTAGAAGAATGCAGGAGGCCATGAACCCCAAGGCTTGTAGTATTTGCCTTGCAGATAGCAGTTTTTTTGTGACCACTTGTTTGAAGTAGATTGTCAAGTGAATTTGTTTCTCTGGTTTGAGGAAAGCCATCTGGGAAGTTGTATTCAAGCTTGCTCTCAGGAATATAATTTGTTGACAGGGTACCAGGTGTGATTTCTTTTCATTTATGGTGTACCCCAGACAAGTTAGCAACCTCTCTACAAAAGCCAGATGATTCAAAAGTATGCGGTGGTTTTCTGTCTTAGACAATCATCCAGGTATTGGTATATTTGAATATTTCTTTGCCTGCAAAATGCAATGACTGGAGCTAGGCACTTTGTGAATACCCTGGATAAGCCAAAGGGCAGTGCAGAGAACTGATAGTGCGTGTAGCCTGCTTTGAAGCGTAGGTATCTTCTGCAAGACTCCCTGATTGGGATGTGCAAGTATGCTTCTTTTAAATTTAGTGTTACCAACCAGGCATCTTTGCTTAGCATAGGAAGCAACTGGTGAAGAGTCAGCATCTTGAATTTTGGAATCACCAAAAAGGTGTTTAGAGTAGGCAGGTCCAGGATAGGATGCCATGAATTGTCTTTTCTGGGTACCAGGAAAAATTTAGAGTAGAAACCTTGGCCCTTTTTCTCTTCTGGTACCAATTGAATAGCCCCTATGCTTAAAAGAGAGAGTACTTGCTTCTGGGCCTCTGCCCACTACTTTGGATGTAGATCCGGCCAACCGGTTGGAGTTGGTGATGTGTGGAAGTGAAATCTGTATCCTTGGGACACTATATTTAAAACCCATTTGTCCTGGGTAATGAATCCCCAGTTCTTTGCATGAAGTGCAATCTTTCCCCCCAAAGGGGCAGTCAGTTGAGAAGTGCTTGGAAGTTTTAAAAATAAGTCATTGAGACAGTTTAACATGGGGGGAGTTTTATTACTCCCAAATTTGGAAGTGGAGGTCCCTCACTGCTTAGTCCTGAGCGTCCCCTGGGACTGAAGCCTGGGTGCTCTGCTGGATCTGGGTTTGGACTGAGAAGGTCTGGAAGAGGCAGGAAAGGACCAATTCTTAGAAGGCCAATGCCTACTAAATCTTGGAGGTTGTGCTTTTAAAAAGTCTTTAACAGTTTGCATAGATTTAGCTTTTTCCTCCATCTTTTTAAGAACAACTTCTGCCTTGTTGCCCAACAGGTGGCCCAGATTTAAGGGAGCATCCAGTAATTTCACTTCAACATGATCTGGCAAGGATTGCTCCTTAAGCCAAGCATGCCTTCTAAGTACAGACGCAGTTACCACAGCCCTGCAAGAAGCCTCTAGTGAATCAAAACCACATTGCAATGTATGTTTACCAACTTGTTCAGCAGAATGCATAAAAATCCTGTAAATCCTTATTTTCAGCACAATCAGGAGTCAACATCATTTTCTGTTTAAGCAATCCAACAATATGCAGCTGATACTTTAACATTTGAAACTGGCAATTCAAGGCCCTAATGGCCAAAGTTACAGAAGTGTATACCTTCTTACCCCATCTATCCAGTGCCCTGGAGTCTCTATCAGATGGGGTAGGATTTTTGGCAGTAGTAGCTTTAATGCCCTTGGGTCCCTGTGAAACGGTTTCAGAATCCGCAGTAGGATTTTTGAAAAGGAACTTGTGAGAGTCAGGAACCCTGTAATATCTACCAGGTTTTCTGGAAGCAGGAGGTAAAGAGTCAGGGGCCATGCTAGATTCCGAAAAAACATCATCAACAATGTCCAGTACAGGAGGTATAGCTAAAGGCCTGTGCTGGGGCAGGAGTAAGAAATCCTTAAGCCTCTTTTTAGAATCAGAGAGAAATCCTGCCTTTCCCAATGAAAAAGCTCCCTGAGAGTATGCAAGGTTTCACCAAAAGAGAAATCTGCTGGGGGGAAAGCAGAGGGAACAGAGTCCTCAGCATCAGAATCCTCATAGGTAGATGAGGGTAAATCCTGGTCATCAGAGGAAAGAGAAATTTCAGAATCCTGGTCAGAAGTATCATAAGCAAACTCAGTCCTAGGTCTCTTAGAGGGGAGGAGGTTGGCTTCCCCTGATTAAAGTAATAAGGTCTTCAGTCATTCTTATCATTTGTTCTTTAGGTATAGAGGCCTAATCATGCAGTCTGGGCATCAGTTTTCTAGGCATGGTTCATGTTTTAGGCCTTGAAGAAGAAGATGGCGCTGGTTTACTATGCATGTCAGTAGGCCTGAATGCACCCTTTAGAAGCCGGTGCCTGCACAGGGGCTCCAGACCAATCCAAGGTAGAGACATCTGCAGGTTCCACAGTTGAAGCATCTTGCGGCATACCGGACTCTGAATGGGTCTCAGTAGATGCCTGCGAATCTGAAGTAGTGGGTATCAGGGGCTGCGAAAGCGCCTCACCGAGTACCAGTGAACTGGGTGGTCTGTCTCTGTCTTATTCTTTGCGTTTCTTTGGAATGTCAGTAGTCAGATGGCTTACGGAAGACATATCAGGATAAATGAACTGAGCACCAAAAAATTTAGAAGCGCAAATAAACAGATGACGGATAGTTTGTGGTTTAAATAAGGCACAAAACCGACAGCGAGGTACATCGTGGTCAAGGCCTAGGCAAGGAATACAGTACGAATTAAAATCTTTATGAGGTATTTGCTTTCCACAAAAAATGCAATTATTTACTTTTACTGACATCGGTTTAGAGCAAGAAAAAGTTTCTCCAATGGGGTACTTAGCTTTTTAGTTGAAGACTTCGGTTCTGAAACTCGAAAATGAAAATTTCAGGAGTTGGCTGATCGGCACTTGCAGAACTGCTTCTACTATAGGCATCGCACGGCAAGAAAGACAGATGTAATGACATCAGCTGCATGTTTTATACCCCTGACAACCTAACATCATGGAAGAAGAGACAGCAACCAATGCAGGACCCAAGACTTTGTTAATCAGGCCGACTGAGGGCTACCTGCAAGCAGATTACCCAAATGTAATGACTGCAACAGTGAAATACAAAGAACATCAGGTCTTTAGGAAAAACAGTCAAACCAAATGCCTGTTCTATATATTAATATCTCGGACAACAACATTCCAAGAATGAGAAACTGACTTAATCAGATGTGCAACTGTACTTTGAAGAATGTTGTGTACTGTCCCATAGAGCAGGTCTTGTTCAAATGATAAAATCTTCTGAATCCTTGAGACATCCCTTGTCATATTAGCAGATAATTTCAAACTATTTTGTCAGTTTAATCAATAAAGAAATGTTTTGAACTTCATTAGTTATTGGGGATGCTGTACCTCAAAATTAAGACTCCTTTAATTCAAAATCTATTTCTTCATCCAGAGGGTACCAAATATGGTCATTAGTCACAAGAGAGTTTTGTTTTGATGGGACAGGCTATTGGTTTGAGCCCGCACAATTTTTGATTTACAAGGGAATTAATGTCTACATTGTACCATAATACTGTACAACAAAGAGACACACAGAAACAGTTGTGCTTCAGTCTGAAGTCTAAATCAAAATACTCACCTTCCTTCAAATGCTAATTTTCTTGTTATTCATTTGTATTTTATTTACTCATCTGCAAATCAGTACTACAAATCCATGTTCAAAGTATCAAGGCATAATATATGCAAACAAGCATATAAACTACATAAACAGTAAAAACAAATGTCATCATTTTTAGAAAAATCATGGGCCCAATCCAGAAAGGATACCACAAGGTGTACACCTCATGGTAACTGTTCTAGATTCAGTTTCAGAGACAACCCATTCACAGTCCTGCAACATGAATATGTGCAACACAGTGGTCAGCTGTCACTGCAGCCATGCTAAAGCCTAATGATACATTCTTGTGGAAAAGCGTATGCTATTTAGTCATGTAGCCGTCCCTGGAATTGCCTACACTAAAGCATTTACACAGCCCACTGCTCGGCTGCGTAAACTAGCATGACCATTCATGTTAATCAACATAGCCAGAAGCTTGTGTTCACTTACTGCGGTAGTGGTAAGTGCTGGGGCAGGGATGTTTGTATATAATGGGCTGTTTGATGCAGCCTCCTAGGCAAATAAACACAATCAGGTTAGTGAGGGGATATGTTAGGTGTGTGTGTATATGGTGAATGGGTGAGTATGATCAGTTGGGGAGCATGCTATTTTATTGAGGTAGGGGGTGTGTAGGGGCAGTCATTCCTGCACATCCTGCTAGCCTAATGAGCAATTCCACCGACACTGTTGGGGGGAGGGCTCTAGACAGTTGGTATAATTCTTACATTGTGCCTCAAGGGCACTTCTAACAAAAAATAATGTGGGTCAGAGAGAACCAATAGACAACAGGCATTTTCTAAAATGTGTGTTTTAAAGGCACTATCAAAATTCAAATCCTTCAACCTCCCGCAGAAAATATTAAGCCTTTGTGTCACAATTAGGCACCAGGGATAACAAAGAATAAGTAAAACTGGAAAAAAAAGTAGTGCAAAGAATAGGGGGAAAAGTTATTGATTCTTGAACCCTTGCCACAGGAATGAGCAGTATTAATCCACTACACTGATAAGCTAGTGAATCTTTTTTTTATATTATAATGAGAATCTTGAGCATTATTCAAGGTTTGCAACAGTTCATGTGTTATGAAAATGAGGGACAAGGCACATCTAAGCATACCTCTCAAACTGTTAGAGCAAGAAATCTAGACAAAGGCAGAAACAATGAAGGAACAAAGACATTACCAGGATCAGACTATAATTACTCCCCTTATAAATTTATAAAGTTGCTAGAACAACATTTTTCCACTATTGTGCATTTACTGAAGGATATGAAGTGTGAAGACATGTATGGCGTTAATGACCGAATGACCGACTGTAATCTATGATTTACAAGGAAAAAAAAAACAAAGAGAGAGAGAGACATCAGATGTGTGTGAGTATGTGTGTGAGAGAGAGTGAAGGAAGGAGGTGCCTGTGCCAAAGCAATGCATGGGTAGCCAGTGTTAACCACAGCAGTAAAGTGCTGATCTGCAAGCAGACTACCTATCTAGCCCTCTAACAGGAACCTAGACTGGATGGGAAACTCAAAATACACCCCTGGGATCCCACCTGTCCCTGCTGGACAGGTGCTGACCGTTTGGGAACATGGGCAAAATTCTTGGCTAGGTTTATAAGGGCCTCCGGGCCAATAGCCTAGTATCATGCTATGAACCTATGAATTTGCAGTAACTAAGGGTGACATGTCGAGACATGTAAATTAGCCAATAATGGGGGGGGGGGTGTTGCCTCATTATGGCTAATGTGTCTTTGAAATGGAAATACTGTATCATGGAAACAGACCCTTTTTATCATAGCTTTTACCGCAATCAGGTGGGAGGTTGGCATAACACTTAAGGTGTTTACCTTATAGACACAAGGTGCAGGGTTTGATTCTCACGGGGTAATTGGCTAGGTTTAAAATAGCCCACAAGGCAGTTAGCCTAGTACTCTATGAACCGATAAAAAAGGTGGAGCCATTTCTGAATGCTATGGCAAGAATTATTTGTATTTTGTTTCACAATGGGAGTTTTCAGAAATGTTCTTATCAAAGTCTAATTATTTCTGTAAGATCAACAAAGTGATAAAAAAATCATAAGAGTAATTAAATATCGAGTTAGAAAGGGTTTTGTTACATGTCAGCGATACTTTTCCTTGAGTGAACAAGACACAAGACAGAGAAATAGAACACCAGTCACAATTTTCCAAAGGAAATCATTGCTGCTGCTGTAAGTATGCAGCAGTACTGATGCCTTTATTTTTGGGAGATTTTTCCCTTCTTGATGTTTATACAACAGTGGAGCCTTTTATATATGTAAGTTTTGGGGGGCTACCCCCCACATCACGAGTGTATTTGGGCTGGCCTCCATACATAATATGCCTACAGTTTAGTTTTCTGCTATTTTGTTTTTCTGGCATTAGTTTTCAACATTCAGCACACTTGAGTTTTTGTCAGTCTGGTTTCAGTAGTAGAATTCATGGAGAATTTTCTCTCAGAATTAGTACACATTTATAAGAAATACCATAGTGAGTGCATGCACACGTTTCACGTGAAATTTTTTATGGCATAAGGAAATCATGCATAGTATAAGCTACAAAATGTAAACAATATATCGTTAAACTTCTAATGGATACATCAAGCTGAAATACAAAATTCAGAGTGATGTGTGAAAAATGATTGGTTTAGGAAAACATTTCATAATTAGTTGTCAAGTCACAAGAAGCTGAGGACTTGAACAAAAGTCACTCAAGGTTTAATACACAATACCTATATACAAACTAAAATGTGTGTATGTCTAAAGCTGGGCCCTACATCTGTATTGATACTATAAATTCCAACTTTGTGGTGATACTACTGACAACACAAATTACAGGTGTCACCTATAGTACTGACACTGCTCCAACCTTATGAATCATCTCGTTATCAACCCACCAACCCAAAACAGAGAACAACGAGGTCCACATTTTACTGACCTCCATAGCAGGCTGGAATATAACACACAAGCATAATTCTGATCAAAAGTATGATACTTGTGCTTCACACAACAATTTGAAAAAATGCTAATTCCTTAATTCAAACAACTGTGTGCATGTAACAAATAGGGTTGCAGCTGTCCGGTTTTTGACCGGACTGTCCGGTTTTGTGATAAATTGTCCGGTTACAAATTTCATTCAAAACCGGACACATGAAGTCCGGGTTTTGTGCCATGCTGCCACGGTCTCAAGTGTAAGCATAATGGGGATGCTATAAAGTAGTGATTTCACTTGATCTTCCTGCTTACTGGCCCTCACCACATTCCTCCACCATTCAATCACTACTAAGACCTCAGCACTGCTTCCGTGTTTTGAGAACAGACTCTGGTAGGCAAGTTTGGCATTTACATCTAGTCTCGACATAGGTGCCAGCCCAGAACCATAGTCTATAGAGCGAGGGGAGGAGCACCCCACCCCCCACTTTTACAGCTGCAAAAACCATGGTACGGTCCAACACATTTATGTGTGCGTGTGTTCCTGCTGCCCGCGCACATTTTAAAATAAAGGGCAGTAAGTACAGCTTTCATGGAGAGTTTACAATAGCCCTAATGATGAAGGAAGGGCTGAGATCAGTATTTTTTTTTCATCGCTTTGCCTTGACACGGAAGTGGAACACAAGGAAGTTTGAAAGCAGAAAGTTTCACTGAAGTTAGAGGGAGGTGTTCTCTGCTTTATGCTGAATCTGTTCTGTGTTTGGCAGATCCTGCGGTAGTCTCCCAGAGGTAAAGAAGTCAGTGTGAGTGAAGTATTTACAGACTTGTAGGACCTTACTAAGGTATTTGGTTTTGGAAATGAATAAATAGCTTTTGCATTTCCTGGAGTTGCCGAGGCAACTAACTGTACGACCAGTTGTACAGCAACCTGTGCTGTCTGGGCACCCAGTGGGGTTGACAGGGACTGGGAGGCAAACAGATGACTGGGTTACCCGCAGCCATGCTAAAGCCGATTAAAGATGTACATGCAGCAGCAAAGGTTTGGCAAGGTAAGAGTTACTTATACATTTTTAGTAGACAGCTTATTGTTGTCAGAAAGACGAGTTGCACAATTTAGAAGGGTGGATGTGTTGCTCTGTACTTGCCTTGAGAGAGACAGCGAATTCAGTGAAATGCTTTGTCAAAGATATTTCAAGTTGTTTAATCCTCTTTGCAAGAGGCCTTTATTCTTTTGTTTAAACAAAGCATAGCAAAGAAAAATAAATGCTAACTTTTCTTTAGAGTTATAAAAGAGGTGGTGGTACTGATTTCATAACACACACACACACACACACACACACACACACACACACACACACACACACACACACACACACACCACCTGGGTAGTTGATAGGCTAGTAGACGAAAACCTATACTGATTTGATAATAAGCACATCAGTGGTGGTCTCTATGCAGCCATTGAGTCCTGAAAATGCACTCCCTTATTTAACTGTATGCATGTATGTATACATATGTATTTGTATTTGTGTGTCTAGCAGTTGAAGTAGCATTCTTGGACATAGAAGGGTGCTGTTCAATGAAGTGCCATTTACCTTGATAGAGAAGATGAACAGTAAAATGAAGTGCTGCTGAAGTGTGTATTTATCCATAGAGACTGTGGTATTGTACACCAGAGTCAATAAACAACCAACTACCACAATGAGCTGTCAAACAGAAGAGCAAGGAATAAACACACAAGTTTATAAATCTGGGACTGAAGCAGGGTTTAAAATGTTGCTATTATTCGCTTAGAGTTTAGTCTTGGAGGACATGTATTATATTTTCCTAATAATAATAAATCTATGCCTGTATGGACTGGTATCATTTGTTGTTGACTATTTTCAGTAGTTTATAACAAAGTTGCATGGTTGGCCAAAGTCAAAATAGCATTCTAATGCAGAATCAGAGACATCACTGAAATCTCAGAAGTATGGTAGTGCACAGATATTGACCTTATCAGCTGTAGTACTTTGTGGCTGGTGGACTGCCTGAAGCAGTCTGAAGGGGGCTGCTGGTGGAGGAGTTGGTTCTTGTATTGTGTGGATTGGTATATCTTCTAGCTTCTTTACATTGCTCATTGTGGACTTCCGTGTTTGTGCTACTTTATTTCAATAGCTGTAATCATTGTAGAAGTATGCTGAGATGTGTGTTCCCATCAGCTGATGTCACTGTGATGTCACAAAATGGGCGGAGCATAGATGGGAGAGGGGTGGGATGGGTGGAGTTATGGATGATGCGAGGGGCGTGACCTTAGTCCAGTTTTAGCCCCTAAGAAAGCTGGTAACTCTAGTAACAAAGATTAGATCTACTGGTATTTCACTAAATGCTACTTCCTTGAATGATTTAGATTACTATATTTAACTTTCTCTGCTCATAAAACATAAAAAAAAATGAAAAAGGTATGTTAAGAAAATCACAGTATAAAATTAGAAGTTATGTACCTACCATAACGTTCCATGTTAGTTGTCTTCATCTCGCCTTCTTCTTGCTGGATGGGTTCGGAGCCGATCCTCGGCTCCGACTCGGCACTAGCTTTAGCTCGAGAACTCCTTTTACCAGCTCGAGGCAACCCTATATCCCATGATGCAAGGCGGAACTACCTCAGATCTCGTTTGGCAGCTAACTAACCCTGCTAAAGACTTATCCTAATATAATTAGGAACCATGGTTCCTAAAAGAAGTCCTCATAACAATGCTCCAGAGGAAGCAATCTAATAGGAACTCTCCAAGATCTGTCCAGGCCAGGGGAAGGAGGGTGGGCAAGAAGAAGGCGAGATGAAGACAACTAACATGGAGCGTTATGGTAGGTACATAACTTCTAAATGTTAAGTTGTCAATCTCGCCTTCATTCTTGCTGGATGGGACAGCGTCCTAGCACCTGTATCCCGGGTGGCTCAATGGAACAGACTCTTGAGAACAGTGGAACCAAAACTGGCCCTATCTCTGGAGGCCAAATCCAACTTGTAATGAGACACGAAAGTATGAGGCGTGGCCCAAGTAGCTGCTGCACAAATAGTGTCAATGGGAAGTCTATCCTGAAAGGCTACAGAAGTGGATAGACTCCTGGTCGAATGAGCTTTTGGCTTAGAAGATAGTTGTTTGCCCCTTAGAGAGTACACATAGGAAATGGTGGAAGTCAACCATCTAGATAAGGTCACTTTAGATACTGGAAGACCCAACCTGCTTCCTGCATAGGAGACAAACAATTGGTCTGATTTTCTAAGTTGTTTAGTCCTATGTAAGTAGTACCTGAGCTGACGATGAACATCCAAAAATGCAGCTTCTGTTCAGCTCTGTCAGAATAGTTAGGAAAGAAAACTGGTAGATCAATAGATTGGTTAATATTGGCTTGAGATACAACCTTGGGAAGAAAGGAAGGGTTAGTCCTGAGCGAAACCCTATCCTTATGAAACACCAGATAAGGTGAACGAATACAGAGGGCCTGAATCTCAGAAACTCTTCTTGCAGAAGTAACAGCCAGCAAAAATATAGTTTTCCATGTCAACAACTTTAAAGAACACGTAGCAGACGGTTCGAAGGAGGTAGAATTAGGGATGCCAACATTAAATTCAGATCCCATTGCGGAGGAGGATGTTTCACAGGCGGTTTTAGGAGAAAAACTCCTCTCAAAAAGGCTTTGCATAACCTATGAGACATGATGTTATTGTCCTGCAAGCCAACATGAAATTTGGAAATAGCAGCCATTTGTACTTTGACTGTAGATGATGACGATCCTGAATGAAAAACCTCCGCCAGGAAATCCAAAACAGAATGTATAGGAGCGGTGAAGGGATCAATATTTCTGGCGTTTGCCCAAATAGAAAAACGTCGCCACTTGCTAGCATAAACAGTTCTAGTGGACGACTTTAAAGAAGACACTAAAATGTCTCTGACTGAGTCAGAAATCATTGGTAGCCTGGCTAGGGAAGGAAGTGGAGCAACCAAGCAGTGAGGTTGAGAGAATGAATGGCTCGATGCTGATGACCCGACTGGTGGATCAAAAGATCCGGAACTGGGTCCAGATGCCAGGGCTGCACCAGAAGGTGATGATGTAGAGACGGAAACCAAATTTGTCGAGGCCAATAAGGAGCAATGAGGATCAATTTGGCTCTCAAAACGGTGGCTTTCTGAATGACTTGTGGAATCAATGGAAAGGGAGGAAAAGCATAAAGAAGTCCCCGAGGCCAATCCTGGGTTAGAGAGTCTCTCAAGGGTTGGCCTGGAAGAGGAAATAGTGTGAAGTAATCTGGGCACTTGCTGTTTTGAGGGGTAGCGAAAAGATCGCAACAAGGGTGCCCCACTTCAGAAAAATCTGATCCACTACAGACTGATTGAGAGACCACCGTGAGGCATCAGAATAGATCTGCTTAGCCTGTCCGCCAATAGGTTGGACCTGCGGGATGTGCGTTGCTATCAGAAACCGCTGAGAAGAGATCGCCCATTGCCAAAGTCTGAGAGCTTCTCGACATAAGGGATAGGACCTGGTTCCGCCCTGTTTGTTGATGTACCAGACCACGGACATGTTGTCCGTCTGTACTGCAATAGTCCCTGTGGGAAGAAAGTCGCCGAGTGCTTGCATCGTTAAAAGCACTGCACTCATCTCCAGGACATTTATGTGCAGGTGGTATTCTATGGGTTGCCACGTCCGTGGACCATCCTGCCCTGATAATGCCCCCACCCGATCAGAGAGGCATCCGTGGTGACTGTGGCAACTGGAGGAGGGAACAAATGGTCGGCCCTGCTGAAGAAGAGGGAAGATACCCACCATCGTAGATGAGCCCTGCAAGACTGTGTCACTAAGATCTCGTGTCTCATGGGCAGATCGTGGTACGACCACTGCGTGAACAACATCCACTGCAGGAGACGCATGTGGAAGCGAGCTAGTGGAAGAAGAACAATGGCTGCAGCCATTAGGCCTAGAACCTTCAAGACAAACCTGGCTTTGACCTTGTTGCTTTGTAACAGAAGCTGAACAAATTTCTGGATGTCCAGAATCCTTTGATTTGTTAGTCTGGCTAACATTTTGACGGTATTTAACTCTGCCTATAAAGGTGATAGATTGGCAAGGCAGCAGAGAGGATTTTTCAAATTCACGAAATTCCTAGACTCTTGCAAAGCTGTAAGGTGTAATCTCTGGACCGAAGAAGCTGATCCCTGGAGGTGGCGGAGAGGAGCCAGTCGTCCAAATAAGGAAACACTTGGAATCCTCGGCGTCTCAGGTGAGCTGTGACCACCGCCATGCATTTGGTGAACACTCTGGGGGCTGAAGTGAGGCCAAAGGGCAGTGCTCTGAATTGGTAATGACTGGCTCCCAGCCGAAGCGGAGAAACCTTCTGGAGCGTCTGTGAATCTTTATGTGATAGTACGCATCCTGAAGGTCTATCGAGCACATCCAGTTGTCCTTGCCCAGAAAGGGCAGAATGGATTGCAGCGTGACCATCCGAATCTTGCCTTTTGACAGACTTGTTTAGTCTGCTTAGGTCTAGTATTGGTCTCCAATCTCCCGTCCTTTTGGGGACCAAAAGAATCTTGAGTAGAAGCCGGATCCTACTTGGTCTGCCGGCACTGTTTGGATGGCTCTTTTTCCCAGGAGTTTTGAAACTTCCTGTTTTGCCAAATCCCTTTGACCGGGTGAGATGTCTGGAAGGGATTGTAGAGGTACGGAAACCTTTTGAAGGGATTTTGTAACCCTCGGATATAATCGACTGTACCCACTTCTCTTGTGATAGGGATTGCCAGGCTACTGGGTACAGCGAAATTCTTCCCGACTGCCTCCAAGGGTGGACAGTCGGGCAACACCTCAGGGATGCTGAAAGGGCTTCTCAGGAAGAGGCTCCCTGTTGCCCTGGTTCTGAGGACCCCCTGCCTCTAGGGCGGCGTCTATTATTGTTACCCCTCTGCCTCTAGGGGTAAACTGACCACGTGTGTCCGGTGTAGCTCCTTGGGCTTTACGGAACCACATCTTCCCCTTCTGACCGTTGGGATATGGTCTAGAAGGAGTGGAAAACTGGACTCCAACGGCAGAAAGAGTTTTACCGTCTTGTTCACATCTGGTCAAAGTATCCTTCACCTGAGGTCCGAACAAAGCCGAACCGTCAAAGGGGTGTTGGTGAAGGACGCCTTAAAGGGGTCCGCATAAAATTACACAGCCGCATCCAGGCTTGGCGTCTAAGAGCAACACCTGTGCCTGCGGCCCTGCTCGTTCCATCGGCTGCATAAGATATGAGCCGCATGGAGGAGTTAGATATCGAATTCAGGATAGCTAGCTGAGAGGCAATCTTTTCCTGAGCCCCAGCAGCTGAAGGATCCTGGACTACTTCCCCAGTTCCTTGAGAATATCTCGTTGAAGCCTGGTGAAGTGACAAAGGTAATTCAGCGAGCATTGCAAAGGTCGCTGAAGAAAACATCCGCTTTCCATACCTGTCCATGGTCCTAGAATCCTTATTAGGAGGATGGACAGGTACTGAAGGATCCGCCAGTTCCTTCTTAGTGGCCGCCACCACCATAGCATCCACAGAGACACCTTTGGACAGGAACTGTTTGTCCGAAGGGGCCGTGATGAATTTGGATGGTCTCCTGGGGACAGGTTCCACAGAATCTGGAGTTACCACGCCTTCCGAGCCACTACCTGCATGAGTGGGTCGAAGGCGGAGACACCAGGAGGTGGAGGGTCGGGATCCAAAAGCCTCCAGGTATACCGACTCATCCTCGGAGGGGTCAATGGAGGGCCAATTCCCCCTCTGTTTGAGGAGCTCAAGGATGTCTGAAAATGAGACATCCTCAGAGGGGCACCGTGGGGAACCCTCCGACTCATCTAAGTCAGTATCAGATGTAGTAGACTCAGGGGAGTCTGTGTGTTTCCTCTTACACGTCCTCTTCCGAGGGGGTTCACCTGCAGGGTCAGGAGAAACCTCGGAAGAGGAGGAAATTCCCAGTGGGGAAACCTGGGGCGATGGATCCCTGGGCCTGAGAGCAAGAGGCTGGCAAGAGGCTTCTGCAGGCACTGATGAGGGAGGAGCTAGAGGGATAGACCGTTGACCAGGCTCAGAGGCCAGGACACTCCTCATCACCTCAAAGGCTCCTCTCCCGGGAGACCTGAACACACCGCTCGAAGAAACAGGAATGGTCGGCTCCAAGGAGAGAGAAGGCTCCGAGGCAGATGTCGGCGCCGAGCTTACCAAAGCCGAAGCTCCGAGAGGGAGAGCGGGGTCGGACAAGGGTCCGATGCCACTAGCCCCCTCGGAGCCGACAGTGGAAACCCGACGACCGGATCCCTCCAAGGAAAGTCTCAAGGAGGAGATCGGAGCCGAGGATGACGGAGCCGAAGGATGTATCGGCTCCGGCATCGAAAAAGTCACTGTCCCAAGAAGCTCCAGCTCCGAACTCTGGTGTGGAGTCGGAGGAGGAATCTCAAGAATTGGGGCTGTAGCCGGTCTGTTGAGACGGGCTGTGGAGCATTTGGGCCAGTGCCTGAGACTTCAACAGCCTGCTTACCACCCTCTCCAAATCGTGGTCAGACAGCCTGGAAGATCTCGAAGATCGGCTCCGATGGCTCCGCTCCGACAAAAGAGGAGACCCCGGAGCCGAGTGGATACTTAGTATCGAAGGGGACGGGATCTCTTGCGGGCCGGAGCCATCGGACCCGAAGTCCCTTGAACCCCAGATGGAGCCGAGGATCTCGGCCCGATGCTGGATAAAGTGTCGGCTCCAGCCGAGCCGACAAGGCAACAGTAGTCAGGGTATCGGAGCCGGCCGGCACCGAACCCACTACTCTGGCAAAGAAGCATCGGTTCCAGCCGAGCGATATCGGCTCCGACGGAGCTGGAGCCACCGGAGGAGGCTTAGATACTGTAGCCTGAGCCTTCGGTGGCTTAAGAGGTTTTCCTGCCCCTTGCTTAGGAGGAGAACCTTCAGGTTTCAACAAACCTCGGAGGATCAGTTTGTTCCTCCTTTCCTGCAGGACTCGCTGGCTAAAGGCATGACACAACGCACAGGAGTCCTGCAGGTGCAAAGGCCCCAGGCAATACACACAAGAAGTGTGACCGTCTGTCAGGGACATTTTCTGACAGCACTGGTCACACTTCTTGAAGCCTGAGACCTTGCCTTCCCTAGACATCCTAAAAGGATATACACAAACAGTCCCCACAAACACACAACTTAATCCCTACACAGACACACAGGAAGGGAATAACTTGGGGAACTAGGCCTGACTAAAACTTTTACTGAAAAAACTATATTAAAAGTTTAAAAAAGGAAGGGAATAGGGTGGGCTGTACTAAATACAGGCTAACCTGACACTGAAGGGAAATTAAACCCCTAACTAACTTTTTTCTTATTTAACAAGAAAAACTTACCTCAGCTGGCAAAGGAGACCTCTTTCGCTAAGCGGCAAACGAGATCTGAGGTAGTTCCGCCTTACATCATGGGATATAGGGTTGCCTCGAGCTGGTAAAAGGAGTTCTCGAGCTAAAGCTAGTGCCGAGTCGGAGCCGAGGATCGGCTCCGAACCCATCCAGCAAGAATGAAGGCGAGATTGACAACTTAACATTGGATATATACATTTGAGCAACCTGGTTGGTTATCCAACTATAGCAGTACTGATGTCTAGTTACTGATGATTGATCATCATCCAGGAATAAGACCAGGCAAATGTGTATTACCTGATCACAAAAAAAAAAAAAAAAAAAAAAATTCCCTCACCCTCACTCACTAGATTATCGAGGAAAATAAAAGTCATCTTCTGGGAGAGCTGAGGATATGTTTTCATAAGAAACACAGCCATCATCACCACGGTATATCTCATTAAATCAAACTACCACAACTCCAGAAAAGTAATGAAATTATTATTTTAAAAGCTCCAGATCTAGTGCAAAGAGAAAGGTGACACAAAATAAAGGAAAACACTAAAATACAAACAAGACTATAAAGAAATCCACTCTGATCCAACAATACCTGAATAAAGACAATTGCATGACATTATGGGAAAATTCTGTACTATAGCATGCACTAGTACATCATAAAGCTACAGCATTTACAGCTATGCTAGTTTAAGAGTGAACCATTAATACAATTAAATCACCAATGTACCAGAGACTTCTCTGTGTCTTTTGTTTGCTAGATAAGATACATTTTTTCCTGTTTGCCAGTGTTTAAAAACTCTAGCAGTCTGTCTAGTCATGTGGGGCTTATTTCATTTATGCCACTTTCTAGTTGGTGTAAATCTGCTGCTTTTACTGAATGTGCCTTTTTTCTACTGGTTTTCTAAAATTCATAGAGGTTTAACTTAATGAAATGTCTAGTAGTGACTGAATATGACAGAGAAAGTACAGATAGGTTTATTTACACATCATAAGGGTTTACACATCATAAGGGTCCAGGAAAGTAAATAATGTGGGAAGAAATAGCCAGGGAATTGTTATGGCTAGGCTTCTATAGGCCCTAGGGCTGATAGCCTAGTACCAACCTATGAACCTATAAGATGTCAGAATGATCACTGCTGCAGTAGCCTTACTATTATATGATTGTATCCTGCCAAGGTTGCAACAGTCAACCAGCTTCCAAAGCTTCAGGGCGCCTTCCTCACGCTCAAACCATTAGGCAGCTTGAGCTGCCTAAAATTATAGGTTTGAGCGCCAAGCCCTTCAGGCCTTTCATTCTAAAAGGGAAATGGAGGGAGCACCTACTATAGCAGTGACCATTAAAACATCTAGGGGTTTTGTAAATTTACTTACACAACTGTACTATGTTCATAACATTCATTACTGCTGCAGTAGCTTTAGCTATATGGGTGGAAGCGGAAGGGTCCAGGAGGTCCGGGAAAATAGCTAAGCCTGATAGAGTCCCTACAGTAGGAATTAAGCTTGTAATGCTTTGCAAATATACAGAGTAATAAGTTGCTGCCTCTGTAAAACTTCTAGGATCCAACTATTTTCAAAAAGCAATAAATTAGGTGTGGGCTTGGACCCTGCTTGGAATAGATTTGCTGCAGTGAGAATAACAAACAGCCTGTGGCAACCATTTGGAAACGGTCTGTTTTGACATAGTTTTCCCCTTCTTACCTTCACAAGAAGTGGACAACTGATCTGCACATCTGAAACATTTTGTTCCATCAAGGTAGTACCAGAGTTGACTGCAGACATCAAAGGTACGGAGTAGAAAGCAGGAAGATGTATAATTTGGTTTAAACTTGTATAGCACATTACACATAAAAGGAGGATTAGTTCTCAAAGAAACCCTGTCTCTGTGGAAAAATGAGGTAAGGATGACTTACTGTAAGAACTTGCAACTCAGATGCACTTCATGCAGAGGTCAGAACAATCAATAAAAATGGTTTTCTGTGTTGAGAACCTCAAGGTCAGCCATACGAGCTGTCTCAGATGGAGCTATTGTTAGTGTCTCAAACACAAAATTAAGATTCCAATGAGGAACCATTGGTTTACTTGGAGGTCTCTTATGCAAAAGTCCTTTCAAAACATTCTGACATAAGACTGTCCTAATCGAGGAGGATACATGTTCAGGCATGCTGAAATGGATGATAAATGAACCATGGCAGAGGAATAATAAAGGCCATAGGACAGTAACTAACATAAATATTGTAGAACCAGAGAACAACTAGCCCTGAATGGGTGCTGGTTATGTTGTTGGCACCAATGAGAAAACCTTTTCTATTTTCTAATTCATGATGTTCTAGCAGCAGACTTTCTTGGCTCTGTTTGTACCTGCTGCATGTCCTCAGTAAAGGGAATTGAGACCCTGTCATCTAGGCAGTCAAATGAAGTTGAATGGGGGTTGGGGTGTTATCAAACACTGCTGTTCTTGTGCAAGCAGATCCATTCTGTGAGGAAGCTTGTAGTAACTGCCTCTGGCCATTTCCAAAAGAAGGGAGAACCACTGTTGCATGGGCCAGAAGGCAGCCACCTCAATGATCTTGGGGGATTCCTTTTGAACTTTCACAAATACCACAGATATCAGTAGAAATGATGGAAATGTGTACAGGAACATTCCTGTCCAAGAAAAGAAGAGGCATCTGTCTTTCAAGCCTTCTTGCACAGGGTCCCAGATGAGAAATTTGCCAGCTGTTGTTGAGAGGAGGCAAATAAGTCTACTTGAGGAACTCTCCACAGATGAACACATCTTGGAAGACGCATTGATCTAGATTCCATTTGTGAAGGTCCGCTTTTATCTTTACCAGCTGGCCTGACGCACAGTTTTGCTCTGATGGGATGAAGGATGACGCTAGAATGCAATTGTGCTGTGAAGCTATAGCCCAAGTTTCATGGATAGTCTGCAAAGGGGTAAGCATCTGTAACAATGTGAATAGGTCCAGAGGATCAATGAAGGTTTAAAGAGTTGAGTCCCTTTAATTACAGCAAGCATCTTTATATTTATGTGCTTGTGTCTGTCCTTGGTCTCTCGCACAACTTGTACTTTTATCCCTCCTGAAACTGCTCCTCAAGCACAGTCTGAGGAGTCGGTGGTGACTGACTGCATTGGAGCAGCAGGGGAGATGGGAAAGATTGGATTTGGGTACATCTGCTGTCTCAACTAAGTGATCTCTCTTCTGAAAAATTCCAGAGCTGGGATTTTAAAAGAAAATCGGTGTTGGCACTGGGACAAGACAGACTTCATATACCACCGAATCTTTTTCATGTGGTGTCATGCCAGGCTATTACGAGAATCATAGATGCTAAGAGTCCCAAAATCCCAAGGTATACCCTTGCACTGAACAATGGCTGAGTGGAAAACCCTAGAAATAGATTGTGGTATAGATCTAATTTTGTCTGGGGATGAAAAGCTCTTTGAACCAAGGTGTCAAGCAGGCACCCCAGGAACACAAACCTGTACGAAGGAGTCATAAAAGACTTTTGAATATTCTCTTGAAATCCCAGCTTGTGTAAGAGAGAGCTCTTACCCAAGTGGGGCATGCCAGACCCTTTGAAAAGACTCTGTAAAGGTAAGCAAGCCATCTAAATATTGAAAAATCTGGATATCCTGTATACTACAATGAGCTATAACTGGGGAGACATTTTGTGAACACAATTGGTGCAAAAGATAGCCTCAAGGGTAAGGCAAAGAACTAATAATGTGATCCAAAAATACAGAACCTTAGGAAACTCCCAAAGTTTGGAGAAATAAAGATGTGTTAAGCATATTTTAAATCAAGTGTTATCAGGAAATTTACATAAAGGAGAGGGGTAACAGGCTGTGAAGTGACAACATTTTGAACTTGGGCACAATCACAAATTGTTTAGGAAAGAACCACCCAGAACTGGTCTGCAAGCATTTTCTTTCTTTGAAACCAAAAAATCCTTGGAAAAAACCTTCCCAACCTCAGGAGGAGAAACCACCTATCACTCCCCAAGACTGATCTGGTGGATGAGATATACCCAATGAAAAGGAGGAATTTCCTCCTACTGCCATCTGTAATCTTGATGAATGATCTTCAGAACCATATTGTTTGAAACTATCCGTTGCCAAAGAATAACTGGAGATTCAGACTTTCTGGAAGGAAAACAAACTGCCAGTGTGGAGGGGGGGGGGGGAATACAAGGTCTCAAACAGTCATTCTGACTTGTCGGACTATTCTTGGTTTTGAGGAAGGGAAAGTGTTCTTTATAGAACCCCCTTGCCATTTCTTCTTACATATCCATTTACCAGTATTTTGTTCAGAATGCATAGCTTGTTTCTTGCCAAAATTGTATGAGGAGTTAAAGAATCCCTTAGAAAATGTGGAAAAGAACTGAAAAATCTTAACAGATTGCCCATATCAGCTTCCCCCCCTTTTAAACATTTTGTCAACCACTGCAGGCGAAGGACCAAAAACAATTGCTGTCTAGAGGATTATTTAAAATCTTATTTTCCATATCATCTGAAGGTCTCTGAGAATGCAGCCAGACAATTTTCTTCAAAACAGCACCAGTGGCCACAGCCCTGGAAGAAACATCTGCAGTCGTAAATAAACTTTAAATATTGAGTTTTGACATGTAAAATGGAAGAAATTAAATAAGGGTTTTTCCTTGCAAGAAGAAACTGCAGACGAAGCATTCGCATGCTTTCACAGTTAGTCAGAATAAACTTTAATTTATTACATCTGAGTGATGCCTCCAGATGCATCTGCAGTTAACTCCTACTGAAGCTTCTAGGCGTCAAATATTGCTTGTTCATATTTGCATCGAATTCCAAAACCATGCTATGTACAACTTTTTTAAATATTTCATCTTAAAGTTTACACAATGGCAAACTCAGCTGCATTAATATTTGACCACGGTCTAGTGTTGGCAAATAAATATTTATTGTTGTTTTTAGGATATTAATTTATATAGATATAATTTTCACATTTTTTTAAATATCTCTACAACCAAGTAACACAGACAGAACTTCTTAGCCTCATATGAATGCTCTCAGATAGATGAATAAAATGCTGCTGATACTGTGTGTGTAACTTGAGTGATTGCTGAGATACTGCAAGTTGTATACAAAATATTACAAATGTAATAGTTACTTTGTTTACTGAGACTTATAACATTTGGTTTAAGACCTAGAACCTAAAGAATACTACCGTTATAAAAATAGTTTGTGCTGAAGAGTTTGCCATTTATACTTCTTTCATAACCACTATTGTTCCATAGATATGAACATTTGTTTGAAATTTGAGGACATAATTTCATTCTGACAAAAGGCTTAGACTCCGCCCATTGGAAGTTACCTTGCAAACTTGCTGAGCACCACTGGAGTGAATGAGTTAACATGAAGTGAGCCTTAACAATTCTAAATTCTGAAAATCAAAGTTGCAGAAGCACAGACTTTTTTCCCCCATACGTATCAATTATTTTACCATCCTTGTCAAAAATTACTAGAATTGGAATTAACTAAATGTTTAGCAGCAATTAGATTAACTAAAGCTATAGCTGCTGGGTCAGTTTGAGATGAGAGTATAAAACCTTAAAAGACCGAGGAAATTTCTACATGCTATTCGACTTTTTAGTTGCAGCAAGCTGACTGTCAGAAAAATTGCAGGCAGTGGCACACCATCCTGCAAAGCTGACAGCAGTGGAGGAATGGATGAAGATTCTGGAAATTCCATCTGTAACAATTCAAAGTACATTCTGAGGGACTGAGAAGCCTCTGTGTTCTCTCACTGAAAACACTGGCATATTCTGGAAATACTTTCAGAAACAGAACCCCCCCCCCCCCCCTCCACAGAGAGAATCAGATACTGTGGTCTCCTCATAGTTTAAATCAGAAATCTGAGAAGAAAACCCAACATCTGTCCCTTCATTTTCCTATCCATATTCAGAATCTTGACTCTCTTCACAAAAAGAGGCATCCCCTCTTTCTTTTAACAGAAACCACCTTATAAGAAGGATCAATAGTCTGAATTAAATCCCAAGACAAGTCTAATATAATCTTGTCTAGGGTAAACTGAGGAGAAGTAGATAAATGTTCAGTTTTCTGTTTCTTGACAGGAAAAATTGGGCCAACAGTGTTGTTAATGGTAGCAGCAGCTTCCCCAGGAAAGAGTACAACATTCTGACTAAACAGGGAAGCCTCCCCTGCTCTCTCTACTAGGAACAACAAGAGTGGCTCTCCCTTGCCCACTAAGGGGATCTCAACAGCTGCAGAAGGCCTGGCTAACCCCCAGTCTATAGTCGCTACAGGTGCTACACTGGAAGGATTTGAGGTGAATTACGATTGGTCTGAGCAACCAGCTTTGGCCACAGCAGAGTAACCCCATCTGTGGCCGAGGCAAACTGCTAGCTTGCTGTAGTGGCAAATGCCATTTGCTTAACTTTTTATTTTTGTGGCTGGATGAAGGACCGAACGTGGGTAGTATGCTCCATGTTCATCCAAAAATGGAGCCATGGACAACAAGTAGCATAGTCTGTTAAAATTGTAAAGTTAAGTCACTTTTTTTCACACACACACACACACACACACACACATTAAAAAGCATTTTAATACACTTTGCCAGCAGCAAAATGTAAAATACACACAAATTCTCCACAGAAAAATTATTTTCTACTACTTGAAACAACTTTTAAACTAGCAGGAAAAAAAGTGTGCCCCCATTTAAAAGTACAGTAACGTCTCATGGCAGTCCATTAAAGCACATACTCCTAAATTAAAAATAACTTTCCTAATCAGGAAAGTACATTTAAACTATATATATATATATATATATATATATATATATATATATATATATATGTGTGTGTGTGTGTGTGTGTGTGTGTGTGAAGTTTTTTTTCCACAAAGAGAACTTCTCTGCCCGGCAAATGAGCAAGGAAAGGGCTGAAGGGCTTGGCACTCAAACCTGAGATTTTAGGCAGCTCAACTTGAGAGTTGCCAAATGGTCTGAATGCATGGAAGGTGCCCTGAAGCTTGGGAAGCTGGCCAGCTGTTATATCCTTGGCAGGATATAATCCATATGACTAAGACTACTGCAGCAGTGATCAATATGATAAGCATCTAAGAATGCATGTGGGGCAAGGCATGGAGTCAGCAGCACCCTAAATATGATTAACAGAACCTGCATCTGTCAGAATGGCAGAAGTTATGTTCAAAAACATTTTCCTTCCAATAATATTGTCAATGAGACATACTTACTTCACAAAGATTTCACTTATCTACTGACAAAGATATAACCCTATACAGAAACACAGTTAGCAATATTAAAGGAACCATTTTTGTGTTTTAAAAAATTTCTTAAACCTGATCGGTGCATAACCGCAATAAGGCACTTCATTGCAAGTGTTACTGTGTAGCAATATCACTCCTACTATGAAGGCAGCACACAGCTTTGTGTCATTCTTTATCCTACTCCAGCGTTGATGTTATTAATAACTCTCACCCTGGCATGTCTCACTGCTTAAACAGTCTGTTCTAGACTGTTAACATCCTCTAAAAATCACATTGTAAAATTGTACAGATGAAAATATGCCTCTACAAGTTGATTTAGCTGGTTCATTCAAATGCCTTCATTAAATTACAATGGTGTATAAGTGAAAGGTCACTTACTATAATGCCAGATCTTTGGTCATTGCACGAGTACATGAGGTTTTACCACCCACCCCCACCCCCATACAACCTTACTTGTGTATGTGGTAACCTTAACCCTGCCACTGCCTCTAACACCAACCCCACACATTGCCTAATGAAAAACACTTCCCTAACAGTATTGCTACACTGGACACTCCGAGATGAACCACATATACCATCACACCAACAAAACCATGAAACCATAATCATACCCTGCCCCCTACTCTAAACCTAATCTATAAACATCTGCACAAACACGGACACCCTCAATGCTGATGTCCTAAATGTAAATGTTTTGGCATTACAAAACCCACTTACCTTAACACCAAGCACATTCCACACTCAGGGAACATACAATGTCGTTATATTTAAAACCTCTTGGAATCAGTAAGTAGATATGTCAATAAAAACAGTATGTAGTAAATTCTAAATCATGCATTTCTGCAGAATATATTGCATCCATACTGTATATACAAACCAAGTTATATAAAAAAAAAAAAATAACCTGTCATCCATTTTTATCTAAGAATATGTATCCTACAAAACAGAAGAGCAACACCCATCTTTTTATAATTACATAGGAGGATGCCACATCAAGTGAGTAGCATTGTCTGGATAACTGGCTATGCTTGTTTACTGAAGGGTAGCTCACCTGCACAACTATTATGTCTGTATTGATAGGTCTAAGTGTAGTATAAATCTAATTTAACTAGGTTATGAAACCTATTGATGTTTAGTCTGTATAGAAAATTGGTCTGGAGGCACACAAACAAATGGAATTATAGCTAAACTCACAAAACTAGGTATAAACCCCTACATCACAAGATGGGTTGCCAAATGGCTCACTGACAGAACCCACACTGTAAAAGTTGCAGACTCCAAATCTGACCTCAAAGCAGTGACAAGTGGAGTACCACAGGATTCCATGTTGGGACCTCTCCTGTTTGGTATCTACTTCTCTGAAGTACAGGCTAACACAGAAGGCCTCTAGCTAACGAAGTTCGCAGATGACTGCAAACTAGGAGCCATAGTCAAGTCCCCAAATGATGTGGACATCCTACAGAAGGGCCTCACGATTGGTAAAAACTCTGTACCCATGAACTACAACATAGGCAGCAATCTACTTAACACCGAATGCATGATAACAGACCTTGGGACTCAAGTGGACAGTAGTTTCTCCTTTGATAGTCACATCACCACAGTAGTCAGGAAGTCCTTCTACATGGCACACCTCATTATAAAAGGGTTCTCATCCAGGAAAACAGAAGTCATTGTTCCCCTCTACTCGTCACTCATTAGACCCATTGAGTACAATGCCTCTTTTGGAATCTACCTCACAAGACATCTGCAGCAGCTGGAAAGGCCACAGAAGTACCTCACAAAGAGGATTACTGGCCTCAAACAAATGCCTTACACTGACCGCCTCAAAAAACTCCAGCTTTACTCCGTAGCATATTGCCTACTCTGAGGTGATCTCTGCCTAACATATAAAGCTATGTCAAAACCCAGAGCTGTTGGACATGCTACACCTAAAGAAATCCCAATCCCTCCGAGATGCATGCTCTAGGGACCTAAACCTTGTCACCACAATAAACAGGACATGCTGGAGGGATAGATTCCTGTCTCAGAGACTTCCTATACTCTGGAACAATAACTCCAAACAACAAACAAACTGGATACTAAACACCAAAGCGAAAAGCCACCAACTGGATACGAACCAAATTTATTATACAACCAAAGTGAACTTCAGTAGTTAAATAAACGAACAAACAAATTGTGTGAACTTCAATATTCTATTAATGAACAAACAATAAAATGTAAGCGCTTTCGTTTAAGTAATCTTAAACTTCAGCAGACATTACTTTAAAAAAAAATCACTTCCTTTTATACTCTGTAACAAGCTACCCATCTATGTCAAGCAAAGTTCTTCATTAGCACTCTTCAAGAAAAATCTTGATGAGTGGATGGGAAATGGGAAATGCACCCCGGGGATCACTTCTGTGTCTCTTGTTTACAGTGGCACAGGAAAATAACTTTCTTGGGTGGCGTAAGCCAGGGAACCTTGCTGGCTAGGCTTACATAGGCCCTTGGGCCGATAGCCTAGTACCTACCTATGAACCTATGAATGAATTATTGAATCTGAATCTGCTTATGATGCATATACAGGGAAAGAAGAAAAATATTAGTATAATTATGTACAAAAAAGTTAAATGGTTAAACTTTGTATAGTGTTTTTTATATGAATAGGTCTATAACAAACTGATGAATACCGAATGAGAAATATCGAAAAAGAGTTAAAACATGATATTATACCATGACCCCCCATTAATATTCCAAAACGTGCACGTTGATTGGCCAGCGTGCACGTTGTAAATCGACTTATACTAATGGAAAAAGGTCCGGTCGCCCGGACTTTTTCCATTAGTATAAGTCTCTTTTAAAACACTGTCTCGCTATGTTAAAAGAGTTTAACACAGCGACACAGGTTTAAAAAAAGCAACGGAGATCTCTGTTGCTTTTTTTAAAGCTGTCTCGCTATGTTAAACTCCTTTAACATAGCGACACAGTGTGTAAAAAGCAACGGAGATCTTGCTTTCTCAGTTGCTTTTTTTTAAACCTGTCTCGCTATGTTAAATGGGTTTAACATAGCGAGACAGCTTTAAAATAAGAAACGGAGATCTCCGTTGCTTATTTTAAAGCTGTCTCGATGTTAAACCCATTTAAGATAGCGAGACATTTAAAACAAAAACAACGGAGAATGCAAGATCTCTGTTGCTTTTACTGTTCGCTATGTTAAATGGGTTTAACATAGCGAGACAGCTTTAAAATAAGCAATGGACATCTCCGTTGCTTATTTTGAAACTGTCTCGCTATGTTAAACCCATTTAACATAGCAAACAGTAAAAGCAACAGAGATCTTGCTTTCTCCGTTGCTTTAACCACAGCTCTGATGTACTGCGTAGGCATCGCGGTACATCAGAACTGCTGCGGATACCAGACAGCTGCGGAAGGGCAGCAAAGAGGCATTATACAATGCCATTATTTAAGAAAAGTAATTATTTCTTTTCTTAAATAATGTCATAGTATAATAGCAATAACCCACTTCTGGGTGTGGGTAATGTGGGATTTACCCACGGTTGCCTTTGTTTAAGCCCTTGGGACCAAACCACACCAACCGTGGGTAAATCCCGCATTACCCACACCCAGGCGTGGGTTATTGCTATAATGTTAACACATACCAGAAAACTATGCCTACCTAAAGCAGAGATAATTCAAATATCCAGAGAAGGAATCATCACTATTAGCAAGTTAATTTAGTAGTCAGTTGCAACAATAATTAATAGTGAGGTTAAAAGTACTCATCAGGATGGTGTTACAGTGTGAGGGTGTTATTCATAGTCAGTACACAAATGCATTACGGCCATCCACATGGTCTGTGAATGAGCAGAGCAATGCTGCATTACATAGTGACCACTTTAACCTGTGAGGGCCACAAATAAGCCTAAACAAATGAAGTCAGAATGAGATGCAAGTGAGAAAGGATGTAAAACAGCATATGCTACTGAAGCATTCTCTCGCCTATTTGTGATTCATAGTGAGATTTTCCCACTTTTCCATACAGTCCACAGATATGTCATAAAAGGAAGTCCTACCAATTGTATCTATTTTGTTATCCATGAAAATGCTGTCCCTTGCTGCTAACCCTGCTCTTTCCTGCTGTGAGCTGCTGGTAATGGCCAAGCAAAAACCACTTGTTGCAAGCAGTAGTGGCTGACTAGGAAGGCAGAAATATAGGTAGGGGATAACTCACTATAAGTATGACAATCAGGAGCTATTTGACAGGTTAGAGTGAATAGGGATATTACAAGAGTCTTAGTAAGTATGCCTCCCATAGGGGGTATCACAGGAACGTTTGGATTTCCTATCCCAGGAATACAAATTGTATGTATAGCCCTCACTATACTTGCCAAGATGACCTTCCAGAGATAGACTGGAAAGACAATGGGTATACTGCAGTAGCTCTTGGATGTTCATTAGGCACATGTGGATCAGTATATCTATTTTCCGGTGTCACTTCAGGATGACTGCAGTACTATACATGCCTTCTATGGGGTGACATTTCCCAGAGTTATTTGGTTCAACAGACTGCACCCATGTTGTAATTAGTGTCCCTTCTGGACCATGGGGTGAGTGTTACCACAACAGGAAGGGCTGCCATTATATCAAGTGCCAGGTTAAGGTGCATCACCAACATGTCTGCACAGCTACATGGCAGTGCACGCAATTCCCAAATCTGGCACGCAAGCTCATTCTACTTCCTCTTCCTGTATGGTGGGATGCCCAGTGGTTATCTAGATAGAAAGGGAAAATATACACTTTCCATTTTATTTAAGAACTTATTTATGGTAAAATGTATTGCTGAATACTAAACCACTTTTCTTGCTTTTGTCTCCACCCTTCTCTCGTTCTCTCTCCTTTTTTTATTTTTGTCTACTGGAGCCTTGGCTCATGACCAGTCAGACATCCAAGTGAAGCTGCTAGACAGACCTAGAGCACATCCTTGTACCAGACATTTATTGTCATTGAGAGGATGTTTGACCTCCTGAAGTGTCATTTTAGGTGTCTGGGGGTGTCCTTCAGTATGACCCAGCTACTGTAAACAGGATGTCTAATGCGTGTTGAATTCTGCATAACATAATAATGCACCAGTCTGATAGTGATGTGACCCATGCTGTCACTGCAGCTCCCAGTTCCACTCAATACAACTAATGATGACCAGCTGGCAGCAGTTGTAAGGGACCTCATGTGGCAGGCCCATACATGGCATATGGCTGCACAGGTAAAGAGGTCACATCTAGTCCAGAACTATGGTCTATGATATCCCAGTTACTGTTTCCTTTCTATAAAACTTCTACATGCAGTGATAGTTGTGGGATGTGCTGTGTTGTGAATAGTTTACACACCACTTCTCATTTTTAAATATATATGTGTGTTCATTTTTAAATATATATATGTGTGTGTGTGTGTGTGTGTGTGTGTGTGTGTGTGTGTGTGTGGATTCACTTTAGAGCACTGAAAGCCCAAAGACTGAAATTCAAAACACAGAGACCAAAATCTTGAAAATTCAAAACACTGAAAACTCAAAACATTAAATCCCATAACATTGAAAAAACATAGGAAACCAACATTTAATATATGCCAGCACAACTACATACAGAAACAAAAAAAACTTCTCCAAATATAAGCAGGGGGGCAAAGCCACCCTGCACCCCCCACACCCCCTGCTACTTAAATACATCAACTAAGATCACACTACACAGAACAAAATGGCAAACACCATTCTGTGCTTCATGACTGCCTGTTTAAATTGCAAAAAAACTATCCTCAACCTTCTCTTAGAAACACTACTTTACTCTTCAAACCTTACACATTACTATATATATATCTGGGTCTATATTACGTGATCGAACACCTAAATATCGACCATGTAATATCGAAAAAACCAGCGAATGGCCAATTTAACGCAGGGAAAGATTTCTCTTGGACGTTTGCTGGATTTTGTCATTTTCTCCACTGTGGAGTGATCTCTGAGTTGGTACATTTAGTTATGGGGGTGGGGGTGAAGCACCCTGTAAAGTTTTTTTTTTGCTTTATTTTTGTGGCTGACAGTAACGTTTCCTGACAGCATTCGCTATTTTGCAGTTCGATATTACATGGTCGATGTTTAGGTGTTCGATCACCTAATCATTCAATCACATAATATAGACCCTATATATCTCTGCCATAGGTAACCTCAGTCATGTTCCTTTCTTACTTGCTATACTACAACATAACACAGCTTAGTGTAGTGCAATCTTGGAGTTGATATATTTAAATAGCAGTGGTGTGTGAGGGGTGCATCCCCCCCACATGGGGGATACAGGTGGGCTTTCTCTCTGCTTATATTTGAAGAAGTGTAATATGATTTTTCTTTTATTTGTTTCTGTATGTAGTTGTTCTGGAATATAGTACATGTTGCTTCCCTATGTTTTTTCAATGTTATGGGATTCAATGTTTTGAGTTTTCAGTATTTTGGTCAATGTTTTTAATTTCGTTGTAGGCTTTCGATGTTCTAAAGTGAATTCATATATACACACGTGTGTGTGTGTGTGTGTGTGTGTGTGTATATGTATATATATATATATATATATATATATATATATATATATACGTACATAAAACCGTTGCTTATTATTGCTCATTAGGCCTGAATGTTCAAAGACTTCTGTTCAGTGATGTCATAAGACACCATGTTAAGTAATAATCCCATTTTTAACTGTTTTGTTCAATAAGGTTACCCAAGTATACACATACTGAATATCAAATGGTTCAAGTAACACTAGGACTGAGGGTTGGTATAATGGTTAAAGTGCATACCTTATATCTCAAAGACACAAGGTTCATGGTTTGATTTTTACCTTTAGAAGTAAAATTCTCTGTGCTTAAAATGGCCCATAAGGGCAGCTAGCCTAGTATGGACCTATGAGCAATGGAAGGTTGGAGTGCAACTACAATGCTGGCAATTAGTAAAAACTGTTAGTTCAGTATTTAACATGAGTTCATACCTTGCATTTGAACAAAACCTCATCATACTGTTTTTGTATATTATGCAATGCTTTCTAAGTTTAATGTATGCTGTCTGTTGAGTTTCCCCACACTGAATTATTCTCTTTTGTCATATACAATAATTTGTATCCTCAGAGACAAAAAATATCATCATGTGTGCAGTGGTCAACGTGAAGTAAGAGCAGCATTTGTTTAAATGGCAGGATACTCATTTTAATTTGTAATTTACTCACCAATATTTCCATGAAAACTTGTGCATTACTACTTTTAAGTTGCAGGTAACAGTCAACTGTAAGAATGGTAATTGTACACAGTTGTTGTGTCTTTCGGCTTTTCCCGGTTAGGGGTCGCCACAGCGGAACTCCAGTCCGCTAATGATTGGTAGTTGATTTTTACGTGCCGAGTTACCAGCCCTGATGCACAACCTTCAACAAAGGTATGCCCATTCACGCATGTCTCCATGCAGAAGACGCTCTAGCTGAGAATCGAACTGGACAGCGTCTTACTGTGAGGTGACAACGCTACCGCAGCACCACTACCGTGCAGTGGTAATTGTACACAGTTCTGGTGTTAATTGCAATCACAGGTTACAGCATACAGATTTCTTACAACAGTTCCAAGAGGTTTTAAGCAGTACCATTACAGAATGGAATGCTTACATTTCCTTTTTTAAATAACTTATTCATTTCCGAGTTAAAAATTGGCCTGTATTTGTGAAGGTCAAATTGTAAATAACAGAAATGTCACACTTGATTCATAGTAGGTAAAGGTTAAATGTGTCAAGCTCTTAAAGAAAGCCTGGGTAATAGTGCAAGGGCATTTTGAAGAGTGGCTGTCATAAAAGCTGAATGGCGAGTTTGTCAGATGTCATGACCTACTTCTTGAAGATGATCCTGCAGACACTGGTGCAGGACCATAATCAGTACCTCAAATAAAACATTCTGCTAGGCATAGATAAACAGTGACATTGTCTACAAGAAATCAGCTGTGCTTGCTCCCCCAACTAAATACAGTGCTTTCTTGAGTAGAACTTGTAGTCTCATGTGATCCGCCCCCATGTGTCCAAACAGTACCCCATCCTCTTCTCACCCAAAAAAGAGACTCCTGCTCGAGACAGGCAAGTCCTAACTAGTGTATGTATGAATGGAGGTGGCCATGGATACTTAGTGTGCTACTATACTACACATCAGTAAGAGATCATGGCATTAACCATACTCTCTGCCATTTGCAAGCTGTACTGGAAATCCTGATGTATACCCTGGAGGACTCAGACCATTTTCAGCTGAGAGTCTGCAACAGTGCTCTGAGCCCGAACAATGTCATGATGTATTTACTGCTGGGCGGCCAATGCTTTGTGCATTTTCTGGGGTAGCTATAACTAGCTTCTGTGCTTGGCTCCCCTTTGCAAAGGTGTCACTAGGGACATTGTTAACTCTGAATATCTGCCATCAATCTCAAAGTGTTCATCTGGGGTTGGAGATACTCATAAGAAGGTGCATGGGTTTTAATCCTATTGAGTGTAATGTCAGCATTTGTTTAATTTTGTGATGTAGTGTCACTTTCCTCGGAGTTATAACATGTTATGGGGTGTGGGATCCTGCCATTAAACTTGAGGACAGCATGCCACTTCCAAACGCTAACTCAAACATGTAACTACGCAATCATCAGCATCATCATCATCATCATCTTCAGCAGCCATTCTGCTACTGATAAGCTCCAAACTGGTATATTTTAACTTGTTTCTGCTGCTGTCATTATAACACAATTATTTCAAAATATTACTAATAAAGAAATAGCATACACTAGAGTATGCTTAAGGAGTTTTGAGTGACACTTACCTTGCACCCTGCATTCATTATCATTTTGTGTAGATGTGGAGGTTTCACCTATTAATAGTAATTGTAATATGCTTAATGTAATAATTCCATGTCACTGGTCAATTCTCTATATAAATATATGTTGCCATTTTTAAACCAACCTTCGTGAGCAGGCAAGTGTTTCTGGTATAAATGTTGGCAGTAGCCAGTATCCACATCACCGCGGGTTGTTCCAGTGCCATCATTTTCTGAATCAGAATCACCCCCGCAGATGTACAGGAGTGCAGCTACAGGCAAACGCATTCTGCTTCACTTTTATTCTAGCTTGACCTTCCATATTATTTACCCTCTTCATACACTGTGCTAATGTGTGGTTTCCTCCACTGACTGCATTAATATCCAGGACAACTTGATTCCAGGATTTTGTCCTCTAAGATTGTTTGGGCCCCACTTTACCAAACAGAATTTCCTTTAGGTTTTAAGGGCTGTCATGAGGATATGTTTTTCTTCATGGCTGAAGTTGTCTTTCCTCTGTCTTGATCCCTTGTTCTACATTACTGCACTTGAAAAATATGCCACAGTCATGTAAAAACATTTTTGGTGTAATCATCAGTTTAAATAGCTTAACAATGACAGCATGTCAGTCATCCTCATAAAAAGGTAGGTGACAAACCCCATAATTAATAAACACATGAAAAGTATAATTTCAGCCAAGTAAAGTTGTGTTACAGTAATGTCGGCAGTAACAAATACAGTCACCACAGCAAAGCAATTCATTTAATGCACTCATCTTCCCCTAGACCCTACCACTGTACTGTATTCATAATACTGCCATTTCTTCATTCAGAAATCTCCAACTGTTGAGTGAGCAAAACATCCTTATCAGTTCAGTACTTCACAATTAAATCATTGCATTTCTACCATGTATGCATAATTACTAAATGACACCAAAGGTATTTTCTCTGTGGTTGCTAGTCACTTCCACTGCTGCTGTAATGATTTTTCATTTACAGATGTTAGCTTTACAGTAGTTACTTAAGCCAATGTTATCTGCCCATCATATCAGTAACACAAGCACTTCTTGAAGTGAACTCAATACTCTTACATCATTTTGAAGTGTTTCGTACTAATTTAGAATATTTCTATTACTTTTTTCTTACTTTAAAAAGTCTGTGGTTTCCCAAGTTATTTGCCATCTAACTCAAGTAATTGCAAGTTAAAATGGTGGTGGTAAAGTATTTGATATAAATTCAGGTCCATTTGCAAATTTTGTATCCAGATGATGCCCTTTTACAATGATCTTTATGAATCTCAGTAATACATGAATATGTACGTTCACTTTTGAATGTAATTTATTCTCACTTGCTCAAGAATGTGGCTATGGCTTGATGTGAACATGTTGGGGATGGGAGTGGAGTCCATAGCAATCTGCAGCATGGCACAGGAATGTGTAGTTAGCCCCAGACATGCTCAAAGCAAAATACATTTAGAAAAAATAAAATGGAATCATATGCATGAGAGTTTGCACAACCATAACGTATTATTTCTGTCCATCTATCGTCTTGAACACCTTCTTGCATCAAACCACTCACTTTTCAATAAAATTTGGTACTCTCACACACAGGAATTTGTATTTCTTTTTTTTTTTTTTTAATTATTTTTATTTGTTTATAGATACAACACCATATACTAAAGAAAAACAACTATATGCACACATAACTATATACAGTTGTATCATGCCCAAACATAACCCAATTGACTTTGTTACAAGTTACATTCAATTTAGAATATAATCAAAAAAAATCCTCCAGTATTCTTTAAGATAATCCTTCTGATTTGGTTTATGAAATCGATACCTATGAGCCTTAAGATAATTAACTGCAAGTAACTTAAAGCCTTCCCAAGAAAGTGAGTGTCTATTTTTCCAGTTAAGAGTAATGTAATATTTTATTAACATGAAGATGGAAATTTAAATTCTTAGTTGTAACTTTGATAATCCAGGTGGGGGGATATGCAACAGTGTAAATTTCCACAATAAAGTTGATTTTTCATAGCCTATTTTTTCTAACTGAACCCTTAAGGCACTCCAAAGCTTGTATGAACATTTACAGCTCCAAAATATATGTAGGAGATCCTCCTTTTGATTATTGCAAAATTGACAATGAGGAGAAGAATTGGGGTGGATTTTATTAATTATATTACGGGTAAGATATGCATTGTTCAGTAACATCAACTGGGTGTAATTGAGCTTTTTTTAGGGGAATAAGGATGTAGCTAGTCTTAATGGCATTCGCAATTTTGTCATGGGAGATGGATGGATCTTGTTTCAGCCAATAGCTAGAATATATAGGCTCCTTTTGGGTTTTTAAAGACATAATAAATTTGTAGGTGTTTGAAATCATTTTCTTTTTATGGAGGAGAAGGATCCAAATCATTTTGCAGGAAGAGATGCCTTTTTCCGATAGCAAAGGGTGATCTAAGAATTTACGAGATAGATTTATGATTTGTCTTAGTATAATTGTATACTTTTTGGGAAGTATCATCTTAGATCTGATATCTGATATTGAGTGGTGCTTAAAAGGAAGGATATCAATGATATTTTTGTCCTTCAGAAGAGGGGAATTGAGCTAAGTTTAGCATTATCCCTTTCATTTTTAGGTTAGTATTAAGATGTAGTCGTTGTAAGATATTAAAGGCAGGGGTCAATTTTAAGGAATGAAATAGTTTTTGTACTGCTCCTATTTCAGATTTTATGTCTCTGTGTAACTTGATTTTACCCAGATTATTTTTATCTATGAAAGGAAGAGCTAAAGGGTTAAACTTCAGTGATTTAATATAGTTGTTATATAGTATAACCCAGAATGGATGCCATAAATTGGACTCCTTGTTGTATGTAGCTATATTGATTAACCTACTGCAGCTAATAATTTCGTAATATAATTTCAAATCGGGTAACCCAAGACCTCCATGTTCTTTTGGATAAGATAGTTAAGAGTATCTAATCCTAACGGATTTAGGAGACCAAATACATTTTGAAAGGGATGAGTATATATTTTTGAAGAATTTATTGAAAATAATAATATTTGTTGCATTAAAAATATATAGGAATCTAGGAAGTATGTTCATTTTAATGATTGCTACTCTTGCGAGGAAGGGAAGATTCAGCTTGACCCATCTAATTAAGTCTTCTTGTACATTCGACCATAATCTGGTAATATTACCTTGGTAAAATGCTGTAGAATCCTGGAAGAATGAAATTCCTAGACAGTGGAAATGTTGTTTAATATTTATACCTTTTGATGGGAATATACTAGGGTACTGAGTAGACATATTAATTGGGAAAATTAGTGATTTATCTTTATTTAAACAATAGTTTGCGAAATTAGAGAAGGTATCAATGGAGTTCATCATTTTTCCTAGATCAGAATTAGGTAAGGTGAAATATATATTTAAATCATCAGCATAAACTGATGAGGATATTTTTGTGTTAAAAATTACAGGAACGTGGTGATAAGTATTCTGTTTAATAAAAGTAAAGGTTCAATGAAAAGGTTAAATAATAGGGGGGAAGGGGGCACCCTTGCCTTGCACCATTTCTGATATTAATCCTGGATGATACTTGTTTATTTATTTGTAATTCAGTATATGCATTAGTATAAAGCATTTTAATAATATTAATGAATGAGAATGGTATATTGAAGTGAAGGAGAGTATCAAACAGAAATTCTGTGCTGATTCGGTCGAAGGCTTTGGAAGCATCTATGGCTAGAGTATAAATAGGAATTTTAGCTAGAGTAGAGAGCGAAATCAAGGCATCTAGTGTAAGTGTATGATCAACAGTTTGTCTATGAAGAATAAATCCTGATTGTTCAGGTGATACGATACTGAGAATTATATTTTTAAGTCTATTAGCAAGGATTGTAGCCAGGATCTATATATCTAAGTTAACAATGGAAATAGGTCTATACATCCAGGGTTTTTTGGAGTCAGAATTAGGTTTTGGAATAAAAATAGTTCTTGATGCATTCAGATGAGCGTCCTTTATTCCAAAGTATATATTATTATTATTATAAAGCAGCAGCAGAGCTTCAGAGATTTTAGGAATAAAACATTTATAAAATGCAGGTGTCCAGGAACTTTGTTAGGTTTCAAATTGTTAATAACAATATTAATTTCTTGTTGTGTAATTTCCCTGGCTAGAATGTTTTGCTGTTCTTTAGAAAGTTTGGGAAAAGTTAGCTTGTTTAGGAAACTTTGGAGCTCTATTTTGTCAGGAGGACTATATAACTGAGAATATAATGTTTCAAAGAGTTTAACTATTTCTTGCATAGTCTGATAACCTATCCCCTGATAATGAATTTCTGGAATAGTAGGAGGAGGTTTATTTTGATTCAAGATTCTGGCTAGAAACTTAGAAGGGAATTGTGCCCATTCAGAGTAGTTTGCTAATGTTTTTATTTCCTGGTATGAAAGATTTTCAGCATGGAGAGACAGAAGATCCTGTTGTAGCTGCATTATTTCCTTTTCTGTTTGGGGGGAGTACTTTGTTTGAATTTTAGCTTCTAACTTAACTATATTATCTGATATGGATGCTTCGAATTTGTTATACAGTTTTTTTTATAATATGCAGCTTTATTTATCTAATCATTGCCTTAGTAGCAGCCCAGGAATAGTCTGCAGAAGATGAATTGGATTGAGTGGTTAGAAGGAATTGATCTAGGTAGGACTCAATTTCTGAAATTATATCAGTTTTTTTGTAGTAGGTTAGAATTTAGATGCCACCAAATGATTTTGGACTTTGAGAATGTTTTTGAATTCCCTTGAATAGAAAAGGAAATTTTTGAGTGGTCCGAGAGATATCTTGGCTCAGTATTAAATATGATATCAAAGTCATTGAATACTGAAGAAATTAAAAAGAAGCCCAACCTAGATCAACTCTTATGACAGGTAGAAAAAAAAATGAATGTATTCTTTTTGGAGAGGCCTTTTTGATAGATGTAAGGATCAAACAAACTGTAATCCTCCTTAAGATCATGAATAGTTAAAGTAGCGTATTTATTATATTTAGCATTAATATTGGACCTATCTGTCATTGGATCTTGTATTGAATTCCAATCCCCTCCCACTAAGTAGTAATGATTAGGAAATGATTCCAGTATTTTATAAATTGCCATAAGAAAGTTTTGTTGACTGGTGCATGGAGCATAGATATTAATAAATAAGGTAGGTTTATCTAGGAATGAACACCGAGTGGTAAAATAAGTCCTTCTACCTTCTTCATCAGCGTCATACTTAATGTCATGTTGGAATGAGTTTTTGATAATTATAGCAACCCCTACACTATTCGTTTTAGCACCTGATGCAATAATAGTTTTTATCCAACGCTTCCCTTGTTCCTGTTCCCACGGATTATCAGCTAGATGAGTTTCTTGGATGAAGATTATATTTGATGCAGATTTGAACACCAGATGCATGAAAAGTTTCCTTTTCTTAATTGCTTGTAACCCTTTAACGTTCCATGACTCAATATTCAGCATCTAGGATTCTTTTTTATTTTTTTATTTATTTATTTTTTTTTTAATAACAAAAAGTAAGTTATACGTGGAGAATGAAGGATTATTTAAATGAGGACAGATGAAAGACCAGTATGTCTGGGCAGATATAAGAAACCCTTCCTGCCTAAATCCCGTGCTTAACCACCACCTCTCAGGCCCGGAAGAGACTGGGATATTGTGTGAAATAACCGAGTTAAAATATATTGCAAAAAAACTGGTTAGATTGAAGATATCCCATATTGAACCAACAATATCTACAGAATCTAAATGCAAAACTATCCCTAACAGTTTCAGAAACCATACTCGTAGCTCAGCAAACCTGAATTAAACAGAGAAATTGGTTATAAATATGCATGAAGGAATATACTATATCCATACGTGGTACATAGCTGACTAACCTAGAGAATATATTAACTGTATGGATGAGATGTAACTCATACTCAATACATTAAATCCGAACTGCAGTTTAACATTTCCAAAGCGCTAGAAAAACACAATTCTGAAGCTACAGTATAACAATCAGAGTACATGTTATGTTTTGAGTATAGATTAGGTTAAGACATTGTATATATATGACATTACATTCTACTCTCTTTACATGAACCATTAATACAATACACACTGCATGTTAACACTTAAAGATCTGGCATCATTATACTATATGCTTATACCACACATTCTAATATATAAAAAAAAAAAAAAAAAAACGGAGCAACACTTTTTAGAGTATACCATTAACTAGTATATCAACAGCAATTAAGTACAATATTCAAAAAGGAAAACATTTCACCTTGAGAAATTACATTCAATATAATACCTGTATTGTGCAATAAAACAGTGCTACCCAGAGTGTCTTACTGTCTATTTAGATTGCGGTTGAACAAATTAAGTAAAGGGCAAATTACTCATATAGCAGAGTATATAAATCCAAACTAACTGTTGCCCACAAGCCTTACCTACAGCTTGTAAATAATCATTGCCCACAAATAACAAAACCCTGGGTTATAAGTTACAAAGCTGTTTGATCTTCTTTAATGGGAAAAATTAAAAATAAAAAAGTTTTTATGAGCTGAAGTACCTGATGACTTCATCATATGATGAGAGGCTGCTCATTAAAAGCATGATCATTGCTCTTGAGATTGTTTATACAGCCAGGAATTCACAATGGCTTTCATTCCAGTGATCCACTGTAATAATTTACAAATCAACTCCTCATATTGCTAGTATATGCCCATATAAAACATAAATCAACCCCTGCTCCAGACAATGCATACTGAAAAAAAAACAAAAAAAACCCAAAAGTGCCTCTTTAAACAAAATGACAGGTTCTTCCTTGGTGTTTGGAACATTGTTTAGATGGCTATTTCTTTAAGGCACCAAGGCATTATGGGAGAGCAAAGGTCAGGAAATGTCACAGAGGTTCAGAACATGGTAGAAATGGACGTTGTAGTCTCTTAGGAACTAATCTAGCTCCACGAGGCGCAGGGCCCGATCCCCAGCTGGCAAACAGAGAAATGAAGGTCCAGGAGGTTAGGGCAAGTCACCGGACAACTTTACAGACTCACCGAGGTCTGCTATCGTCCTCCCGGATCGGATACAACAGACAAAAAGGAAAAATACACTAAGGTAGGTTAGCGATTATGTTGTGTTGAGTCAGGAGATTCATTGAATGCTTTGATAAAGACCGATGTGGCTTCCTTACTGTTTCCTGCTGATAACTTGCAACCTTGGTGATGAAAAATCAAAGTATTGGGGTATTTCATCTGAAACTTAATATGTTTTTGTATTAAATATGCGCAGAAGGGTGCCAACTTTTGTCTCTCCAGTTTTATCGGTGCACGGAGGTCTGCTGCAAGAAAAATTCTGGTTTCATTCCAAACCACATATTTTTTAGTTTTAGCTGCCAGAAGGATTTTGTTAACATGTTGGTAATTTAAAATTTTAATGTAGACAATTCTAGGATTTCTTGTATCTGAAGATTGAGAGCTCTGTGAGCTCTTTCTATTATTTGGTCTATAAAGGGGGCATTGTCCAAGAGTGAAGCAAAGATATTACTAATGATTTCTGGCAAAGAATTGTGCTCTATTCGTTCAGGAATACCCCTTATTATGACATTATTGCGTCTTGATCTGGCTTCCAGGTCCAAAAGTTTCTGTTGCATGTCTAAGACAGATTTGGCATTAGTATTATAATCTTTTTGTAACTGCTATATCTTGATTTCGTTATCCATTACCTTTGCTTCCGTTTTGTCAATCCTAGTAAGTATTCTGTCTATGGAATCCCCAAAGGTTTGTAGTTGAGAGGAGAAGCTTTGTATTGCAGCTTGAACAGGTTGTAGTGCCAGTTATAATTCATCCATGTTAGTTGGGTCTGTTTTTACCTTGCCAGAAGGTTTTGTATTTTCCTGTTGTTTTCCAGTTCTTGCTCTCTTAGGTAGTGTTTCTTTTTCTGGGGATGCGATTGAAGAGTATTTTGCTTTTGTAGTTTGAGCATCCATGTGTATAGAATCCTGTGACATACTTGATTTTCTTGGTTCCCTTTGTTAGGAGATTGCAGGCCGAGAAGTCTCAGATTACATAGGATAGCACCTGTAGAGCAAGGGATGGGACTATCAGCCACAATCCTCACTGTAATACAGTTTTTCTTTAATTCTGACCTGGTATGCAGTAAGAAAAAATTATCCTTTATTCCAAGGTAAGGTTATTGTCCAGGTAAGTTGATTCTCTGATGATACTTTAAGGTAATATTTGTTGAAATTTTGCTGAGCTAAGATTCAACACTGTTTATAGGATAGCAGCCATCTTCAACTAGCAGGAATTTGTATTTCTACAACCCCCGCCCCCCCCAAAAAAATGATGCTGCTCTTCTGCATGAATGAATGACTTTCAGGTGTAATACTCAAAAAGAAGGTAGTTAAGGCAATGCCCAGCAATTGCAAGTAACAAACAAAAAAAGAAGTTATGTACTCACCATAACGTTCCATGTGTGTTGTCCATCTCACCTTTATTCTGTACTGGATGAGACCGCACCCCTGGCGCAAACTTTCTTGAGTGGCTCTAGGGAGAATATTCTTCAGAATAGCGAACCCAAAAGAGACCCTGTCCCTAGCAGCCAAATCCACTTTGTGATGAGTGATAATGGTATGAGATCTTGCCCATGTTGCTGCAGAACAAATGGTATCAATCAGTAATCTCGCCCGAAAGGCAGCAGAGGTTGCTATAGCTCATGTAGAATTAATTTTTATCTTTTTGGGGAGTTCTTTGTTCAGAGATTTGTAAGTAAAAGTAATACAATCTGATAACCATTTAGAAAGGGTGACTTTACATACTGGAGCACCTTTCTTAGGGTCTGAAAAGGATACAAATAGCTGGTCAGAGTTTCTGGAGTCCTTTGTCCTATGTAAATAGAAATAAAACAAGCAAAAAGGCGAACGCTGACACCATACTATGTAGCTTGAGAAACTGAAAACAATGAAGCAAACTCGTGCAAACCAGCAGGACTAAATAAAAACACTTTTAATAACAGTTGAGCGCTTTCACCTGTTACAATACAGGCTTCCTCAGAACAAAAAAACATTCTGAATTACAGCCCTTAAATAGATGTTTTGGCTCCAAAAATTTTAAAGCAACATACTCCACTAAAACTTTCTGCATAAACAATAAACAAAAACATTCCAAAATGAATAGGTAACAGAAATAAACAATTATATTATAAATACATATGTATCCTATAAAATGTAATACACAAATTCCTCTGAAATTCATATTTGTTAAAAACATATGTTTCTATAAAAACACGGACTCAACTTATTTATAAACAATTTGACACTAACGTATTTTGTATAGCAGAGGTTTAATAAACAGTGATTCATTCAAACCTGGGGGTGAGGCAGCATCAGTAAAAATTTGCCACCACATTTCTCTATAAGACAACCAACTCTTATAGTCTCCCCCCTAGGGTCTATTTGAATAAGGTCAATAATACTAAAAGTGAATTTGTGTTCAGAGCCCTCTTGTTTTATGTGCTTATATAGGGCATTCTTCTCATCTCTCTTTCTAATGGAGTAAAAATGACCGCATATTCTTTTGTTCAGCTGTCTCGGTCTTCCAAATGTAGAAAGTGGGGACAAGCTGAACATAATGCGATATATATGACAAGTTTAGTAGTACAATAACCTGCCTTGAATCTAATAGAGGTGTTGGTAGAATTGCTTAACCTAGTGCCTTGACTGTTGTTAATAGCAAAGCACCAGTTGCATCTACCACACTTCTGTGTAGGTTTAGAAGTGTTAGAAGTCAGAAACATCGTATTTTCTAACAACCTTTTCAAGTTCATACCCATTTTATTTACAAAGTGGGGTTTATCACCTAAAATGTTGGATATAGAAGCATCCGCCATAATAATAAACCAACTTTTATTAACCAATTGCCTCATCTTATAACTACAAGGACCATATTCGATTACACAAGCTTTGTTTAAATCACTACGACTAACTCTAGCAAGGGAAACAACATTATTACCTTGAGAATTCATTCCTAACAAAGGTGTGTACCTAGAACCCCAGCCTTGAATAACCTGCTTACTTACATTTTGCATCATACCAAGGTCATAACCTCTATCACTGAACATAGCCGTAATATACTCAACTTCAGCTATCATATCTATGTAGTCTGAAGTCATTCTAACTGCTCTAATCAACTGTCCCTTATAGATGTTCCTTAAAAGACTTTTTGGGTGATTACTAGAATATTCAAGATAGTTGTTAGAAAAAGTGGGTTTCCTGTATATTCTAGATTTAAACCCAAAATTAGCTGGAGAGACAAGGGTGTCAAGGTATGCCAGACCATCATGACTGAATGCGTGTGTAAATTTCAAATAAGAACTACTGGTGTTAATGAATTCTATAAATTCAGTCAATGTCTCAGTGTCACCATCCCATAATATATATATATCGTCAAGGTAGCGAGTGTAATATTTGATGTAAAGATAGAAGTCACTGGTGAACACTACAGACTCCTCCCAGTCGAGCATGACCATATTAGCAAAAATGGGAGCACACGCAGCACCCATAGCTACACCCTTAGTTTGTTTAAAAATCTCTCCTTCAAAAAAGATGAAATTGTTGTCCAATACCATACTCATCATATCTGTAATCAACCATATCTTATCCCAATCCAACCCTGCATATTTAGTAATACTACGATTAAATGCTTCTAACCCCTCACTTTTGGGGATGCAGGAGAAAAGGTCTATGACATCAATAGTTACGTATAACAAATCTTTTTATATAAATGTGTAGGAAAATAAGCTAAAAAATACCAAGAATCCTTGGCAAGATGAAATATCTTTTCGTACACATGTTTCAAAGTATGGTCGATGACCACACCCAAAGGGAATGTTTTAGATCTGCTGCCAGAAACAATTGGTCTAAAAGGCGGGTCAGACACATTCTTATGAACTTTGGGGATGCCAACTAGCTTGGCTAACACAGGAAATTCCACTTTGACAAAATTGTAAGTATCCAAACTAATTTGCCTGTCTATAAGAAAGTCCTCGAGGTGACAATCAGTTTTTCTAAAGGCTATATTAAGTTCATTAACAGATATGATCTCATAACTGTCAGTAGAATGTAAACTATCATGAAGTTTAGAGGTATATGTAAGTTGATCAAAAAGAACTAAACCCCCACCCTTGTCAGGTTTCATCACCCTTATTGATCTATTCTTCCTCAACATTTGTAGGGTGTCCTGTTCTTCTCTAGATAAATTATGTTCCATTCTCCTAAACTTATTTTTGTTGTTAAGCTCATAAATCTGCTTAACAATACATTTTTCAAATAAACCAATCGTTGGATGGCATGGGGTTATAAAGGTACTTTTCTTTTTCAGGATTTTACAGTCATTAGAGCCAGTAACATTATTAATGGGATTATTAAACATTACTGCCAAGTTTAATTTCCTAGTATACAATTTAACTTGACAAATATTATCAACCACATCAAATTTAGTAGTTGGTATGTATTTCAAGCCCTGAGAAAGTAAATTAAAATAAGACGCATCGAGCTCAACATCTGTATAGTTAAAAATGTTAAAGCTCTTGTACCTATAAGTCACACCATCTGTGGAAGAAATCTCACAGTACTTTGTGGTGTTATGTACGTCATGTTTAGTAGCAGTTAGCTGTGTAGTCTGCAAATCTACATTAGTAACTAACTCTAGATTCATATTTATATTGGCTATTGTTGATGATGGGGTTTCTTCCAATTCCCCCCCATTTCCAATCTCTTCTTCTGTCTTGACCTCTGTCCGTGAAAAAAATGGGAATTACTTTGAGCCTGAGAATTATAATCATAATCTGAGGGGACCTGCTGTCGATTGTATAAATTGTCGACAGCTTTAAACTGTCCTTCTTTCCACCCATATATAGCCCCTCTCATACTGCTGAATATCCCTAGTAAGTTTAGAATTTTTCCTTTCTAGAGATTTTTTTTATATTTAAATCAGCTGTAACAAATTGTTTATTATATAACCTTCCCCATTGTTCAAATAATAAATCACTTAAAAGGTTTTCATTCAGTTTTTCTGTTTCATCCATTAGTCTAACTAATTTTTCATCATTACATTTAACAGCTTCATGAACTCAATGCCACATTTATCAAAAAACAAGTTAAATTCTTTTTTTGTATTGTCATTCACATCTATGCCCATAGGAAATTTAAAAAATCTCAAGCCTTTAGGAATGACATTAATGTTCAAACACTTAGATAAATAAGCATTTTCTAACTTCAATGTATTAATATTATTCAAACAAAACAAAAACACCTCCGCTGGCTTTACCATAAAGGGTACCCTCCAAAAGCAATACTCGAACTCCAGAAACGACACAATATAATGTTCCACAAATGTGTCAGCCACTCGTTGTTTCAGATAAAATAATATATTTATTAAACAAACGTGAACATAAAACGAACTGGGATTTACTGAATGAATTCCTCTATTTGTTCCACAGTGCCATTCCAAATTATAAAAATGTCGTCCAAAAACCTGAAATATGTGATAACATATTCCCAGAAATTGGATTTAAAGACATATTCCAACTCCCAAAAAAGCATTATAATATTAGCATAGGTTGGGGCACACGAAGAACCCATTGCCACCCCACCTATCTGATGGTAGATGTCACCTTGGAAGTAAATGAAGTTATTTTTCAAAACTAACTCCATATTTTCAAGTATTAATCTAAATTCAGCTGTATTCAAAGAATTGAATTCAATTAACATATGCTCAAACCAGGTTAAACCAATGTCATGTGGTATTACTGAGAATAAATCTCTAACATCAATTGTAACAAAAACAAAATTCTCATTATAAGGAACAGCATTGAATTTAGTTAAAAAATCCCATGAATCAATAAGTATATGTTGGTAATCCTTATGAAAGTTTTTTAGCTTGGTATCTATATATATAGCTAAAGTCTGTGTTTTTGAACACTGGGATGTCACAATGGGTCTTAAAGGGGGGTTTTGGATATCTTTATGCATTTTTGGGATGCCAAATATCTCAGGAATTACGGGTTTAGGTACTTTAAAATAACTACACAGATCCACATCTATAAGACCTTGTAAAAGATTGTCTTTAAATTAATTAATAATAATTAATATTATTCAGTTTTTTACCAAATAAATAAATCATGTCTAAGTGAACAGTTAGAAATAACAGGATCTTTACATTTTCCACTAAAAGCATCATTATCTAAAAAACAATTAGTATTCATAAACATTTTAAATTTGTCAATTTTGTTAGAAGTTGAGTCAGTTTTTGAAAACAGCTCAGTACCTTTTCTTGCAGGTTCTCTGCCTGCTTGTGCATAAGTTTTATTAGGTAACTTCCTCTTAGGGATGGCCCCTATCCGTTTACCATCTTCCTGTACATCCACTAAAGAGAAGTCAAATGTGTAGTCAAAAAAAACAATTCTAATACTGTTGTTTAATTCAACACTATTTTTAAGTTCATTATATCCTTGCTCCAAAGGCAAATCAATACAGTTAGAGAGTGTACGACCCACTCCCTGTCCATTAGGAATGCAAGTGGAGTTAAATGATAAAGGTGGGGAAACACAAGGTTCTCTCCCCACTATAGTACCTGAAACATTAGTTTTCTCTGCTTGGGCGTTTAAAGATGAAATCTCATCTGTGAGATGAGTTTAAAGCTGTCGACAATTTATACAATCGACAGCAGGTCCCCTCAGATTATGATTATAATTCTCAGGCTCAAAGTAATTCCCATTTTTTCAAGGACAGAGGTCAAGACAGAAGAAGGGATTGGAAATGGGGGGGGGATTGGAAGAAACCCCATCATCAACAATAGCCAATATAAATAATATGAATCTAGAGTTAGTTACTAATGTAGATTTGCAGACTATACAGCAAACTGCTACTAAACATGACGTACATAACACCACAAAGTACTGTGAGATTTCTTCCACAGATGGTGTGACTTATAGGTACAAGAGCTTTAATATTTTAACTATACAGATGTTGAGCTCGATATGTCTTATTTTAATTTACTTTCTAAGGGCTTGAAATACATACCAACTACTAAATTTGATGTGGTTGATAATATTTGTCAAGTTAAATTGTATACTAGGAAATTAAACTTGGCAGTAATGTTTAATAATCCCATTAATAATGTTACTGGCTCTAATAATGACTGTAAAATCCTGAAAAAGAAAAGTACCTTTATACCCCCATGCCATCCAACGATTGGTTTATTTGAAAAATGTATTGTTAAGCAGATTTATGAGCTTAACAACAAAAATAAGTTTAGGAGAATGGAACATAATTTATCTAGAGAAGAACAGGACACCCTACAAATGTTGAGGAAGAATAGATCAATAAGGGTGATGAAACCTGACAAGGGTGGGGGTTTAGTTCTTTTTGATCAACTTACATATACCTCTAAACTTCATGATATTTTACATTCTACTGACAGTTATGAGATCATATCTGTTAATGAACTTAATATAGCCTATAGAAAAATTGATTGTCACCTTGAGGACTTTCTTATAGACAGGTGAATTAGTTTGGATACTTACAATTTTGTCAAAGTGGAATTTCCTGTGTTAGCCAAGCTAGTTGGCATCCCCAAAGTTCATAAGAATGTGTCTGACCCGCCTTTTAGACCAATTGTTTCTGGCAGCAGATCTAAAACATTCCCTTTGGGTGTGGTCATCGACCATACTTTGAAACATGTGTACGAAAAGGTATTTCATCTTGCCAAGGATTCTTGGTATTTTTTAGCTTATTTTCCTACACATTTATATAAAAAGATTTGTTATACGTAACTATTGATGTCATAGACCTTTTCTCCTGCATCCCCAAAAGTGAGGGGTTAGAAGCATTTAATCGTAGTATTACTAAATATGCAGGGTTAGATTGGGATAAGATATGGTTGATTACAGATATGATGAGTATGGTATTGGACAACAATTTCATCTTTTTTGAAGGAGAGATTTTTAAACAAACTAAGGGTGTAGCTATGGGTGCTGCGTGTGCTCCCATTTTTGCTAATATGGTCATGCTCGACTGGGAGGAGTCTGTAGTGTTCACCAGTGACTTCTATCTTCACATCAAATATTACACTCGCTACCTTGACGATATATATATATATATATATATATATATTATGGGATGGTGACACTGAGACATTGACTGAATTTATAGAATTCATTAACACCAGTAGTTCTTATTTAAAATTTACACACGCATTCAGTCATGATGGTCTGGCATACCTTGACACCCTTGTCTCGCCGGCTAATTTGGGGTTTAAATCTAGAATATACAGGAAACCCACTTTTTCTAACAACTATCTTGAATATTCTAGTAATCACCCAAAAGTCTTTTAAGGAACATCTATAAGGGACAGTTGATTAGAGCAGTTAGAATGACTTCAGACTACATAGATATGATAGCTGAAGTTGAGTATATTACGGCTATGTTCAGTGATAGAGGTTATGACCTTGGTATGATGCAAAATGTAAGTAAGCAGGTTATTCAAGGCTGGGGTTCTAGGTACACACCTTTGTTAGGAATGAATTCTCAAGGTAATAATGTTGTTTCCCTTGCTAGAGTTAGTCGTAGTGATTTAAACAAAGCTAGTGTAATCGAATATGGTCCTTGTAGTTATAAGATGAGGCAATTATTTAATAAAAGTTGGTTCATTATTATTATGGCGGATGCTTCTATATCCAACATTTTACGTGATAAACCCCACTTTGTAAATAAAATGGGTATGAACTTGAAAAGGTTGTTAGAAAATACGATGTTTCTGACTTCTAACACTTCTAAACCTACACAGAAATGTGGTAGATGCAACTGGTGCTTTGCTATTAACAACAGTCAAGGCACTAGGTTAAACAACACTACCAACACCTCTATTAGATTCAAGGCAGGTTATTGTACTACTAAACTTGTCATATACATTGCATTATGTTCAGCTTGCCCCACTTTCTACATTGGGAAGACCGAGAGACAGCTGAACAAAAGAATATGCGGTCATTTTTACTCTATTAGAAAGAGAGATGAGAAGAATGCCCTATATAAGCACATGAAACAAGAGGGCTCTGAACACAAATTCACTTTTAGTATTATTGACCTTATTCAAATAGACCCTCGGGGGGAGACTATAAGAGTTGGTTGTCTTATAGAGAAATGTGGTGGCAAATTTTTACTGATGCTGCCTCACCCCCAGGCTTGAATGAATCACTGTCTATTAAACCTCTGCTATACAAAATACGTTAGTGTCAAATTGTTTATAAATAAGTTGAGTCAGTGTTTTTATAGAAACATATGTTTTTAACAAATATGAATTTCAGAGGAATTTGTGTATTACATTTTATAGGATACATATGTATTTATAATATAATTGTTTATTTCTGTTACCTATTCATTTTGGAATGTTTTTGTTTATTGTTTATGCAGAAAGTTTTAGTGGAGTATGTTGCTTTAAATTTTTGGAGCCAAAACATCTATTTAAGGGCTGTAATTCAGAATGTTTTTTTGTTCTGAGGAAGCCTGTATTGTAACAGGTGAAAGCGCTCAACTGTTATTAAAAGTGTTTTTATTTAGTCCTGCTGGTTTGCACGAGTTTGCTTCATTGTTTTCAGTTTCTCAAGCTACATAGTGTGGTGTCAGTGTTCGCCTTTTTGCTTGTTTTATGGTGTACTTATAACGCTTGGATTATCATGTAAATAGAAATGCAATTGTCTATGCACATCTAGTTGGTGTAGCATATATTCGGCTTTGTTGCCATTGTTAGAAAAAAGACTGGAAGTTGTACAGATTGATTCAGATTAGATTCTGAGCATACTTTGGACAGAAAGGATGAGTTTTGTTCATAGGGATACCATGTATTTGTGGAAAAGCATGTAAGATGGCTGTCGACAATGGCAGTTATTCTGAAACTCTTCTAGCAGAAGTGATGGCTATCAAAAGAATTGTCTTCTATGTCAAAAACTTTAGGTCACAGGATGATGCAGGTTCAAAAGGGGGAATAATCAGATGACATAAGATAAAATTTAGGTCCCATGATGCTGGTGGAGCTTTAATGGGTGGTCTTAATAAAATAGTGCCCTTTAGAAAGGTCTTGCATCATCTGTGGGACATTAGATTTGGTTCTGATTCACTTACATGGATGTTCGATATCGCTGCTAACTGAACTTGAATAGTGGCTGCAGCTGCACCCTCATTAAAAAGCTTTGTCAAAAATTCAAGAATGGAAGCTATGGGAAAAGAAAAAGGGTCAATGCGGTTATTTTCAGCCCAAGCTGAAAATCTTTTCCATTTGCTCATGCATAATTTCCTTGTTGAGGCCTTATGAGAGGAGATTGACTGAGAAAGGTTAGGGAGTCTGGCTATGTTTGGAATCGGAGCAGCCACACTGTCAATTTGAAGGTTTGAAGAGAAGAATGGAGCATCCTTGACACACGAGTCAGAAGGTCTGGAACTGGGTCCACAATCCACGGCTCCTCTTGTAAATGAGGCCACAGGAAGGGGAACCAGATTTGGAGAGGTCAGTATGGGGCGATATGTATCAAGTTCCTCCTGCATGAGCTGGCTTTCTGAAGAACTTTGGGTATCAATAGAAAAGGAGGGAAGGTGTACAGGAGACCCAAGGGCCAACTGTGTACAAGTGCATCCCTTGGTGACCCCCCCGGGGGGATTAGGGCAAAAAACTGCAGCATCTGGCATTCATGGATGTGGCAAAAAGATCGCAGCAAGGCTGGTCCCATCTGCAAAAAATCATCTCCGCTATTTCTTGTTTTAGGGACCACTCATGAGTCATAAGGATCACTCTACTGAGTTTGTCTGCTATCACGTTGGATTTCCCTGGGATGTGCACTATCAGAAAGTGTTGGGAGCAGGTAGCCCACTGCCATACTCTCAGGGCATCTCAACAAAGGGAGTAGGACCTGGTTCCTCCTTGTTTATGTACCAAACAACTGACATGTTGTCCGTCTGTACTGCAACAGTTCCCAGTGGAAGAGAGTCTTGGAATGCTTGCAACACTAAAAGTACCACTCTCATCTCTAGGATATTGATGTGCAAATAGGTCTCATGTTCCTGTCAAGTGCCTTGAACTGTCCTTCCCAGATAATGTCCCCCCACCCTATCTGAGAAGTGTTGGAGGACACTGTGGCCAAAGGATGAGGGGAAAGAAAGGGGCAGCCTAATGTTACATGACTGGAGTAAATCCACCATTGAAGGTCCTTTTTGCAAGTTTCGGTTATTGACATCTGGTGAAACATGGGTAGTTCTGCATGGACCACTGAGTGAATAGTAGCCACTGAAGTCTTCTCATGTGTAGGTGTGCCAATGGGATCAGGGTAATTGCAGCTGCCATTGTTCCTAGTACTTTGAGGATTGTTCTTGCCTGAACTTTTCTTTTGGGAAATATGTTTAGGATTTGGGATCCCAAGACTTGAAACCTTTCGGAGGGAAGTTTTGCCACCATATTTCTTGTGTCTAAATCTGGTCCTATAAAGACTACATGCTGAGAAGGCAACAAGACAGACGTTTCATAATTTATTGCGATTCCCAGGTGACAGGCAGAGCTGCAAGGTGGTCTCTCTCGCTTTTATTAGTAGATGCTCGATGGCGGCAGTTAGGAGCCAGTGACCTAGGTACAGAAACACTCGGAATCTTAGGCACCTCAAGTGAGCAGTGACTATTGCCATACACTTGGTGAACACTCTGGAGTCTGTAGTGAGACCAAAGGGCAGAGCTCAAAACTGGTAGTGACTAGCCCCAGGTCGAAATAGCAAATGGCTCCTGGGTCACCTGTCCATCTTTTTATGGTAGTACGCATTCTGAAGATCAATGGAGCACATCCAACTGTCTTTTCCCAAAAAGGGAAGTACTGATGGCAGAGTTACCATCTGGAACTTTGATTTCTTCACTGATTTGTTTAATCTGCTGAGATCCAGGATGGGTCTCCAGTCCTCTGTTTTCTTTGGAACTAAAAAGAACCTGGAGTAAGTTCCGGATCCTATTTGGTCTGTGGGGACTGTTTGGATGATGCTTTTTTTCTAGCAACTTTTCCATCTCTAGAGTTGCCTGTTCCCTCTGACAGGGTGGAATGTACGGGATGTTCCTTATGTTTAGGACGGGAAAGGAAAAGTATATGCAAGAAGCCTCTGGATACAATTCTTTGTACCCACTTGTCTTTTGTGATTTTAACCAAGCTTCTGGGTACAAAAATAAGTGACCCCTGACTGCCTTCAGAGATGGACCTCCTTTAAAGAGAGCTAAAAGGGCTTGCTAAAGAAGGATTCTCTGTTGCCCTGGTTTTGCAGACCCCCTCTGCCTTGTGGCCGGCATCTTCCATTATTGCATCCCCCTCTGCCCCTGGGGGAAGGCTCACCACGTGTGTCTTGAAAAACTCTTTGGGATTTTTGAAACCATGAGCTAAAGGTTAACAAGTTACCAGGACCAGAAGATGAAACTCACACTGCAACTTACTGTAGGAAACTAGTTAAGTGCTTTCATCCCAATGGACTTCATTAGAACTATCTGATGAAGTCCTTTGGGATGAAAGCGCTTAAAAAGTCTACCGTTTCCTACAATAAAGTGCAGTGCGTGTTTCATCTTCTGGTCCTGGTGATTTTTTTTGCCTTTGGTTCTTGGTTTGGACTTTGTTTTTGTCATTTTCGAAACCACATGTTTCCTCTCTTTTGGATATGGCCTAGAAGGTTGGGAAAAATGGACTCCTACAACAGAGAGTTTTTCCTTCCTGTTCACACCTAGTTAGTGTGCCTGACTTTGGGGCCAAACAAGGCCTGAGCCATCAAAGGAGGTGTTGACAAAGGTGGACTTAAAGGGCTCCGAAAAGTTACAAAAGCACATCCAGGAACGTCTCCTTAGGGAAATTCCTGAACCTGATGCCCTACTCATTCCATCAGCTGCATAGGAAATGAGCCTCATTGAGGAGTTTATCACTGAATTCAAAGTGGAGAGCTGGGAGGACAGTTTACCTGATACCCCCACAGCTACTGAACCCTGAAGAGCATCTCCTAGCTCCTTCAAGAGATCTCTCTGTAACCTGGTAAAATGTTTAAGGTAATTCAGGGACCTGAGTGTAAAGGTCACTGATGAGAAGGTACGCTTTCCCTATCTGTCCATCATACGAGACTCTATTTGAGGGATGGACAGAAGAGGATGTCTCTGGCAATTCCATCTTGGTGGCCGCCACCACCATCATAGCATCTATTGGGACACCTTTTGTAAGAAATGTTTTATCCATGGGGAATGTAATGAATTTATTTGGCCCCTGGTGAACAGGCTAAATCCATGAGTTCATCAAAAGGTGGAGACACCCAAGTGGCGGAAGGGTTTGACCCAAAAGCCTTCAGGTAGACAGACTTCTCAGAAGGGTTGATGGGCTTCCAGCCACCTCTCTGCTTAAGTATTTCTAGGATGCCTGCAAATGAGACATCCTCAGAGGGTGACCGTGGGGATCCTTCTGACTCATCAAGGTCTATGTCAAATGTGACTGACTCCTCTGGGGAGTTCAAATGATTCTTCTTACATAATATCTTGTGAAGGACCTCTTCAGAAGTGTATTTTGGTGAGGTTTTAGAAGAGAGTGGTTCACCCAATGGGGTGTCCTGAGGCCATGGGTCTCCATGTCTGTGTGGATGCAGTTGTGCAGAGACTGACAAAGTTGCTTTTGGGGAAGAATGACCGGATCTGAGAGTGGAGCTGCCTGTGGGGACAGCGTTCTCATCACCTTGAAAGCCCCTCATCCATGGTCCAAGGAAGTTCCCAGCTCCAAAGAATCAGAAGGCATCCCCGGGCACCAAGGGGGTTGGCTCTGAGCTCGATGTAGGTGCTGAGCTCACCTGTGCCAAGGCCCCGAGAGGCAAGTTTGAATCAGACAAATGTCTGATCTGACTGTCCTCCCTGGACAGGACCAGAGAATATCGGCTCCTAGACTCCTTGAGCTTGGACAGCACAGAGGAAGTTGGAGCAATAGTCGGGTCAAAGATCCTGGAGCAGGAAACAGCTGAGACTGTACAACGTTCGACCAGCCCCATGCATTCCGTCTCTGAGGTCCCAAGTCAGGTTGGAGGAGGAATCGAAGTTGGCAGGGTAGGCTTTGCTGGTTCTGAAGCCCTCTGGTTCAGCTCCAACAACAATTTGGCTAGCGCCGATGTCCTCAAAACACTGCACACCACCCGATCCACATAGTCAACTGAAAGGCTACTGGAGGATCGAGAGGAGGGGGCTGGAGATCTTGAAACCTGCAGAATGAGAGATCTTAATGTCAGAGAAACCAGTTCCAGTTCTGCGGACTGCCTCCAAGCTTGAAACACCAATGTCTCAAAAACTGAAGGAACCGAGGTGGATGGTTTCTCAAGCCAGACAGGTTTCGGGTCCAATGATGACATCTTCGGTAACTTTTTTGTCAGATGACATCTTCAGTAACTTTTTTGTCAGTTCCAAATGAGTTTCTGAAGATGAGAAAAAAGACCTTTTTCCTGATTTCTCAGACTTTGAGGTGGGAGAGGTCTGTTTTGTTGGACTCCGAACTTCTACTATGGCCTCTAAAAAATAAGTCTTTAATAGCCCCCTAAGAACCAATTTATCCTTTCAAGAAGAACCTTGGAACTAAAAGAGTGGCAAATTGCACAAGACTCTTGTAGATATACTGCTCCAATGCAGCATGCACACACACGCACAGTATGACCATCAGTCATTGACATTTTTTGAGTACACTTGGAACATTTTTTGAAACCTGAAGACATGGTATTTTTGGTCTGCTTTGACATCTTAAACCAATCACTATATATATATATATATATATATATATATATAAATATATATATATATATATATATATATATAAATATATATATAAATATATATACACACATACACACACACACACCAAAAACAATTTTTTTATATATGTAGAAACACCAGGCAAAAGTGGGCTGAGCCACCCTAACTTAAACAAGCTAGCTTCAGTGATAGAACAATCCACCAACAAAAAAGTTATCAAACAACATATCTAACTCTAGTAATGCACACGGAAATGAAAAACCCACTATTTAAATGGGCCAAGCAGCCCTCTAACTTAAATGAGCTGGCTTAATGGAGAAAAAGGAAACTAAGCAAAAAGCACACACTTAGGCAAACACTCTATCTGAACGGGCCTTACATATATATATATATATAAATATAGCCCTGTAACTAAAACAATTCTAAGTTATCTAAATATAAGACTTTAAACAGCTCAAACAACGAGCCTAAGAAAAGTATTTTAAAACACTCAGGAAAGCCGGGATAGGGTAGATATATAAGCCATGAGAAAAACGACAGCCAACACTCAAAACAGCCAAAAGAAAAACACACACAGCCAAAGTTATTAACCAAGGTTAACAAATTTTACTTATCTAAAGAACTACTAAGCAATCCAGGAAAAGGCGATCAAATTTTACAATAAAGACTATAGAAGGAAAATCACTTAGCCAGAGCCAGTGTGAAGCACCTGATCTTGTTTAGCAGCAAACGAGATCTGGGGAGTTTCCTAGAGTATCATGGGATAGGGTTTTCAGTCACAACCTAGTTCAAGACCTCAAGCTTTTGTAAAGGGCAGAGTTGGAACAGAGGAATGGTTCTGAACCCAACCAGTACAGAATGAAGGCGAGATAAGAGAACATCACATATGATGTTTGCATACTTTTTTTTTGCCCGCCATATAAATGAAATGTAAATGTATGCATGTGGAAAAGCATTTTTAGCAAAACCAAACTTGCCACTAATAACTGGTATAATGCTCCTGCTGGTTAACTGAGTTTGGTTAAAGTCATATCACACCCCAAAGGGAGTGGTTCTAAACCTATGAACCACAGCCCAGCCTTTTCTTTCTTCATTCTGGTTCTGGCACTTTGACTGCAACACCTTTGAAGGCATGGGGCCATCTTCAGAGCTCGGCAAGTAAGGAGACCAAAATTATTGTCTATCTTCTTATGGAGTCATAACTGGATAAGATCCAGCCCTGGTTACAAATGGAAACACAGACATCTGACAGGTGTTGGGTGCGCACCTGTCATGTCTTGCATGGATCACCCGCTTCGGCCACTAGTGCCACCACAGGTATGATATAGTGCTGACACAGATATGATGGCCTGCAGAAGTGTAGGCCCAACCAATTGGCTGAATAGTGAGTTGATCAGTTAGTGGCGAGAAGGTCAGAGTTCTCTAGTAAGATTTTTTTTTTTGGCCATATTAAACATAGATTTAAAAAATTAACTATAAGAAGGTTATATAACTAAAGATATTTTGCTAGAAGAAATAAGTGCAACTGCAAACATATATATATATATATATATATATATATATATATATATATATATATATATATATAGGTTCATAGGTTCATACTAGGCTATCTGCCCTAGGGCATTTATAAGCCTAGCCAGAATGTGTTTGGCTTTCGCCACCCATTTTAAATTTAATTTGCTATGCCCTTTTTCGAGGTTAGTATACTGTGCCTCTGTCTAACAGTGAATGAATAAAACCTCAGAGAATGTCTTAACAGCACAAAACTATTAGCATACTCTTTTTATAAGAAATCCCAGGACTACAAAAGCTGGTAATTTGGACTCAAGTAGTGAACTGTTGACTAACAAACTTAAGACTTTTGATAATAAAATTAAAATGCAACTTCAGATTGGTTACTTTAAACAATGTATTCAGGAGAAGTTGAAAATTAAAATTGAATAAAAAAAAAAATTAGTTAGGGATAGGTTGGCTTATAAGGACAATAGTGCATATAACCTAGTATCACAGTCAGTTCTGATTTTGACGATGTTCAGCCTGATGATGAAAATCCCTATTACTGAAGAGACAACAAAATGTCCAAAGGAATAGGGTTAACAGTAATAATAGATTGATGTTAATGATTCAGAAATAGTTGACACAATGAGTGCCATTCAGGTGGGTGTAGTGCATGAAGTCCCACAAATAATTTTTAATAAAAAAGGAGACTTCAAGATTTATAACTTCACAGAGTTTAAAATCAGAGAGGAACTAGTAGAGCTTCTTGCTCTTGGTAGACAGGGTGAGATCTCAAAGGAGATTATTGAACTAAAATGTTTTGTTTTAACAATGATACTGATTTTCTACATGACACTTTAAAATTACCAAGTGTGTTTAATCCCCCCTCCATCCCTCTTTACAACTTTTTGAGAAGGTCTGTGAAGTTGATATAAGGCATTCATTTAGTGATAACTTCTGTACTGCTAACTCTATTAGATATAATACTTCCAAAGAACAACTTTCCCTTTTGGAAGAACTTTTTCCCATTCTAGTTAAGCCTAGCTGACAGTGTGGTGGCTTAGTTATTATGGACAACTCCATGTATACAGAGAAAATGCTAGATGTTTTGGCGTCATCTGCTTACACTACTGCTTCACTCAATGAAGTACATCGAACCCATAACATGATGAGAGGCCTATTCCGTGATTTATTCCTGGAGGTAATCGACCTGGGTGGTAAAATCGACCTGGAGACTTATAATTATATTGATATCACCTTACCTAAAACACCAGTAATGTTTGGCATTCCTAAGGTCCATAAAGATCTTAATAATCCACCTATGAGGGCCTTAGTTGATGGACGTTCTTCCATGACATATCCTAGTGCCAAACTAGTTGACAAAATTTTGTCAAAATATTTAAAATGTCTCCATGGGGTGTGTAAGGACTCTTGGTCCTTTTTGGACAATGTCAACAGTTTGGGGTTTGACGTTGAGAACAATTTTCTCACAATCGACGCGTCGACTTTATATACTATTTCCATTCCACACCAGGAAGCTTTGGAATAGATAGCCCTCTTACTAATTGAATTTGAAGTTGACCTTGTTACTGAGATCTTGTTTATCATCAAATTATTTTGCAAAAAGGGGTAGCCATGGGCTCCCTTGTGGTGCATCAGTTTTTGCCCTACCTGAATACATGAAGTTTGTCCAATTCTATACGAGATATCTTGATGATATCTTTATTTTGTTCCGTGGTAGTGCTATAGAAGCCAACCAATTCGTCCAATTCCTGAATGGTACAACAGAATTCTTGAAATTTACGTTCAAGTTTTCAACAACTGATACAGATTATTTGGACGTTAAACTGAGGAAGGATGTCTGTATAGGAAGCCGACATACTGCAATTCTTTCCTGCATTTTTCTAGCCATCACCCCTTCAAACAAAAGAAATCAATAGTGAAGGGGCAATTGGTGAGAGCAGGGAGAATGTGCAGTAAGTTTGTCGACTTCCTAACCCGAATCACGACCTTACCGTGACATGTTCCGTAATAGAGACTATCCCAAACACTTGATTGATGAGCTCATTCTTGAAGTTACAGCAAAGAGGAATAGTGGTTTCTATAAACCCATTCTCTTTCAAAATAATTTTAGTCCAATTTCTGATTCCCCTGATATATCATTGTCACATATGGTTTATACACAAGCACCAGATGATATTAACTGTCATAGTCCTCGATCGGACTTTTCAGTTTGTTATATTAATACATTTAGTTTGAATTCCATGTCCATTACTTCAATAATAAAGAAGAACTGGCAATATATTTTGAGTGCTCCGGGATTAGCAGAGAAGTTGGGACTTGTTAAAACTCTTACAAAGGGACCTCTCTAAGAAAAGTTTTAATAGGCGTGTAGGTATGTACACATGTAGTTGTTTGTGGTGCCATAAAAAAAATGAGAGCAGAGACTTACACAATTAGGGACAAAAAGTACACTATAAAACACCCACTTAATTGTGAGAGTAGATCCATAGTCTATGTGGCCTTTTGTGAGTGTTGTTCCCCTCCTTACATTTGGAAGACTGATATATGTATGCTATTAGAAAAAATAAGGAGGTCAACGCTCTAGCAAAACATATAGACAGTCATCCAGGCCACTCTTTCTCATTTATGGCTATTGACCAGGTCAACACAAATATACGTGGGGGACCTACTTCATTACTCTTAGTTATAGAAACTTAGTGGGCAATTGAGAACTAATGCCAGAACTGCAATATTTCTGCAGTTTTGAAAATGAGGAGCTACTTGAGATAATTGTTAATACATCTGAGTTTGTAAATGTACTGTTCTTAATTGATTATTTATGATGAATTAATTATTTATAATACATTATATCTTGCTTCTAATAATGATATATTTTTATATCAAAAAAAGTAAATAACAACTAAGGAGCAATAACGAAGCGGATTTTTATCTGTATACTGTTTTCTGTGATGTAATTCACTGGTTAGAGTGATTTTTTATATTTGAAAATATATATATTTTTATTAATTAGAAGTTTCTTTGCAACTTGTTCAATATAAAATGATGAGTTTATGTAATAGATTTTTAATGAAAAACGTATTTTAAGTGTCTTAAAATGTTGTGATGTCATTTCCTTTGTGAGTCTTATAAAAAGAGTATGCTAATAGTTTTGTGCTGTTAAGACATTCTCTGAGGAAGCTTTAAAGTGATAATAAATTTGCGTTTAGACAACGTTTTGGTTTACTTTTGGTTCACTGTTGGTACAAGGAGTTCGTGGTCCGTTTTTTATTCATTCAGTGGTTTTATTTTTCTTGGTTTCATCTGTCTAACAGTGACACAGAAGTGATACACGGGGTAAACCTACGATCTCCCATCCACTCATCAAGATTCCTCTTGAATAGAGTCAATGAGGGACTCTGCCTAACCTGGACTGGGATTTTATTCCAGAGTGAAGGGAGCCTCTGGGTTATGAATCTGTCCCTCCAGCATGTCCTATTTATTTCAGTGCTGAGGTTCAAGTCTCTCAAGCGCGTAGCTCGATGGGATTTGGATTTTCTGAGGTGCAGCATGTCCATTAATTCCGGGTTGGACATGGCTTTATACGTCCGGCACAGATCGCCTCTGAACAAGCGGTATGCCACTGAGTAGAGCTGGAGTTTCTTTAACCGATATATATATATATATATATATATATATATAGAGAGAGAGAGAGATATAGATATATAAAAAACATAATAGGTTCATAGGCTGGCACTGGGTTATCGGCTCTAGGGCCTATACAAGCCTAGCCATAACAATTTCCTGGATATTTATTTCCCTGGACCCCTGTCTAGCAGGATGACTGACGTGATCCCAAAGGTGAATTTCCTATCTCCCATCCAATTGTCAAGGTTCCTTTTGAAGAGGGCCAAGGAGGTGCTCTGCTTGACATGGATGGGCAGTCTATTCCAGAGTATGGGTAGTCTCTGGGTCAGAAACCTATCCCTCCAGAATGTTTTGTTCATTGTGATGACAAGGTTTAGATACCTGGAGTGTGCGTCTCTGAGGGATTGGGATTTCTTTCAGTGGAGCATGTCCAACAGCTCAGAGTTTGACATGGTCTTGTATGTTAAGCAGAGATCACCAGACGATATGCCAAAGAGTTTAGCTGGAGTTTTTTTCAGACGGTCAGCATACGTCATCTGATTTAGGCCTGTGATTCTTTTAGTGAGGCGTTTCTGTGGCCTTTCCAGCTGTTGCAGATGTCTTGTGAGGTACATACCAAACTGGGTGTTGTACTCTATAATGGGTCTAATGGGGGATGAGTACAGTGGGACAATGACCTCCTTTTTTCTGGATGAAAGCCCTTAGAGATGAAGTGTGCCACATAGAAGGATTTCATGACTGTTGTTGCGATGTGGTTATCGAAGATGAGGCCACTGTCCACCTGTGTTTCTAAGTCGCTCATCACACTTTCAGTGTTTAGTGTACTGCTACCTATGTGGTAATTCATGGGTACATGTTTTTTCCCAAAGGGGATAACTATACATTTCTTAGCATTCAGCTTGAGCCAGTGCTCTGGCACCAAGTATATGTTTATGTAAGGCCCTTTTGTAGAGTAGCCACACCATTTGGGGATTCAATAATGGCTCCCAGTTTGTAGTCATCTGCAAACTTTGTTAGCCAAAGTCCCTTAGTGTTGGCCTATACTTCAGAGAAGTAGATGCTAAACAAGAGAGGTCCCAGGACTGAACCCTGAGGTACTCCACTTGTCACCTGTCTGGAGCTGGATTTGGAGTCGGCTATTTTACAGTCTGGGTTCTGTGAGTAAGCCAGTTGGCAACCCATCAAGTGATGTAGGGATTTATGCCCAGCTAAATACGTTTATATAGGATTCCAGAGTGGGTGATGGTGTCAAAGGCCTTGGCGAGGTTCAGATAGGCTGTGTGGACCTCCTTACCCTCATCCACAGCTCTGGAGACTGATTCGAAGAAGTCAATCAGGTTCAGGAGACAAGACTGGCCCTTCATGAACCCAAACTGGGTGGGGTCCAGTGTTTGAAGGTTGCCAATGTCTTTGTTTATAAGTTCCATGATAATGCGTTCCATGCCCTTGCAGATCAGGCTCGTCAAACTGATGGGATGGTAGTTCCCAGGATCCAAGTTGGATCCCCCTTTGTGGAGTGGGATAACTGTAGCTGTGCACCACTCAGTGGGCATGAAGCCCAAGGTGAGGCTATGATTAAACATGACACTTAGGTGAAGTGCCAGTTCATTTTGTAGTTCATGTAGTACACAGCCCAGGATGTCATCTGGTCCCATGGATGCTGTATTCTTAGCTTTGGAGAGTGCGGTTTCTACCTGTGTGGCCGTGATTACTAGAATTTGGCAATCTTTTGGTATTAAGATGGGCCATTTAGTGGGTGGGGGGGTGAAGTTGGCACTAAATCTATCTGCCAGGATATTGGCAATATCCTTGGGATCAGTATATTTAATGCCATTCTGTTGTAGCTCAGAGCTGATCTGAGCATTGCCATTTAGATTCTTGATATAACTATAGAATGCCTTGTGGTTGTCTTTGGAATCTTTTGCAATTTTATTTTCGTAACTTGCTTTGGAGGATTTTATGAGGGATCTCAGCTTCTTACTGAGGCTGGTAAGGGAGTTTTTTTTTTTGCATTCTGGGATTTTCCTCTTTTCTGCAACAGTTTCTTCCTTCTGTTGTATAGTTTGTTAATGGCAGGGGACCACCAGATTGGCTTCCTTTTTTTGGAGGAGAGCATCTTGGTTCTATTTGGGATGGCATGATTCATACACGAGTGGATATGTTTGTACAGTGCCTTAGTGTAGGATTCAGCAGTCAAACTTTCAGCTCCCGTCTGCATGGGTGTCATGAAGTTTGTCACTTCTGACTTGAGTAGCATGAAGTTGACTTTGGAGAAGTTTCTTTTACAGAGATTTCCTTACTAGGGGGTGGGGGTGAGATGTAGATGCCAACGGTAATTAGCTTATGGTCAGACCTTACCAATGAGGGGGTGACCACTGGTGGAGCATCTATCGCCCATGTTGGTAATGACCAGGTCTAGGATACTGGAGCCCCTGGTGGGACAATGGATTAGTTTATCCAGGGCATTGGAATTTATGAATTCCAAGAACTGTTGGGAAAAGGTGTTGATACCAGAGTAGTTTTCCCAGTTAATGGCAGGGTAGTTGAAATTGCCCAGTATTAGGGTGTTTGGTTGTATCTTAATATTTTCCAGTATGTTTAGAAAAATGTAGTGAGAATCTTGGGGCATGGTGGGGGATCTGTAGCAAGCTACAATATGGATTGTGGTCTTACCTAGTGTTAGTTGCACCTGGAGAATTTCAGATGCATTGTGTTGGGCAACGAAGCCTGGAGGTGTGAATATGGACACTCCTCCACCTTTAGTGTTTTGTTCTTGGTTTGGTGGCCAAAAAGTGTGGTAAGAATTGTAGTCTGGTATTGCAGGGGTGCTCTCTGGAGCCTTGAACCAGGTCTCAGTTACTGCACAGATATCGATGTTCTCCATTTTTAGGAGTGCCTCGAGAGTGTTCATTTTGAGGTTTAGACTTCTAGCATTACCTTCAGATTTTGCATGCTTGTATCTGTTACTGTGGTGGTTTTGTCCTTTAAGCCTTGCCTAAAAAAGGTACTATAGGGGTGGCAAGAGCTTTAGCCAGTAACCTGAATCCCAGGGGTGACAGGTGCAGACCATCGCTGGTAAAGCATCGTGGTTTGTCGTTCATGTTGTCCCAGGCAGACATACTGAATCCCCTTTGAATGACACCAGAATAATGCAAAAGCATAAACATCTGTACATAGAAATGTAGGTGTATACAAATATATGGCATGCCTATGTGACATTTGTTTGTATAAATACAAATATAACATATATAAGAGTAAAATCTGCATATGTATGTCTACAAATCAGGTATTTATCTGCAGGAGGGCACTTACAACTATTTGTTCATATATTTATACAGAAAGCAAAGCACAAATATTTGCAATTTCACATAGTTTCATTTAGAATTGCATTACTCTAAGTAGTGGTTATAATTTTATTAATTAATTATTATTTTTTTTTTTTTTTTTTTTTTTTTTACAAAGAAAGGATTTTGTTTGCATAGAACAGAAAATATTTATTAGTATCAGAACTGTTTCAAATACACTTGTTTTATACTTTGACTTCAATTTTCTTTTTTTTAGCAGCCACCAGAATTAAACTTAACAAGGCCTTACTATGTCTAAGCAATTCAGATCTTCTATCTCGGCTCAAAATTTAATTCCCTTAGCTATATACATTTGCTCACCAAGCGTTTCTGACAGAGTACTCTGTAGGGGAATTTTTGTAGTCTTTAAAGTCATACTCCCAAAATATATGTTCCCAATTACTTCTTTCTATCCCACCATACCTCCAGCATTTGCCCTCTACCCGATGAAAAAATCTTTTCAGCCTGCTTAGGGTATAAAGATACCTATGCAAAACACTCCCAAGCAAAAATCATAAATCTTCTAGATTTTGTTTGATATTAGGGATACATACATATGTTCTCCCATTGTTTCCTTGTGAATTGCTTATCCAGCCTCTCTTCCTAGTCTTTTCCAAGCTCATCTGATTGATTGCTATAGTTATCGTACAACATTTTATAGACCCTACTAATTATCCCTTTAACAGCAGCTTATTTTCTAAATGCAACTAAATGCCCTACCAAAGCAGGATTCCACTATTCCTTTTCCTATCCTCCGATATTCAATCCCTGACAGGGAATGCAGTCTCTAGCCTGCAATCCAATTGTCTTCTCGGCCTCTTCCCACTCTATTACATTTCCCTCTAGTTATTTGCTCCCAACACCGTGGTTCCTTTACCAGTTTTCTCCAGTAAATTCCACCTCCCCTCCTGCATATTCCCTGTATCCCTAACTGCAGTCATCCCTATTGGCAGAATCTCATTTCTGCACTCTTGTATTGGCTTAGTTCTTAGAATACTATGCTACTTTATGAATATAATATTTTACAACTGTTATTCTCCTTACAGATCTGCATCCAAAATTTCACACTTCCATTATTTCTTGAATTTACTTTGCTGCATCATCAGCCCTTTCCATGTTGAATTATAGCTTTCTGACTGTGTTATGTATGAGCCTTAACTGTGTAGGTCTAAAATATCCATTCAAATCAGGTAATCCCTTAACCACCTTGTTCTACTGAAAGGATCAACCAATCCCACTTGACCTCTGCCCTCTTCTTTTCCCAGATAAAATCCTTCAACTCTTTACCACCTACAACTGCTTCTCTGTATACCTGACCTATTTATAAACCTAAAGGGATTAAAAACATTCCCACTGTTTGTATCTTGCTATTCTTATCCATACACAAGAGTTCCCAGTGTTTGTATTATCTTTTAAGTCTTTTCCTACATATCCTTAGCTGCTATAACAGAATCCTTTTAACCCATACTCAGATACTTCATTTTACCAGGTCCCCATAAATATGAACATTGCTGAACAAATTTGTATGGGTACATTGTTTGCAGCTATTGCCTTTGTTTTGTCTTCATTCATTTTATATCCAAAAAAAAAGCTTGAAACTGTCTCAGAATGTTCCACAACACTGAGATGTCCTTTTCTTCTTTTATCAGGTGCAAAATAATATAGTCTGCAAACAAAGCCAACTCTTCTTGATTACCATACCAATTATATCTTGAAATGTCTGAGTCCTTTATTTTCTTTATTTGCATTATACTTAGAGCCATTGGCAAAGGGAAAAAAAGAGGACACCCTTGCCTGTTTTCTCTATTCAGACACAACTTATCAAAGTGGAACCCTCCCACTTCAGTTTTTGCCTCCAACTCCTCATATAGCCTCCTAATCTTATTATCATATAATGGAATGTAAATGCTTCCACTGCCTGACTCAAAATCCCACTTTACTCGGTTGAATGTTCTCTCATCAAGACTAAACAACAATAGTAGTATTTTTTATATTCTGCTTCCCTTTGGAGCATCACTGTTATATTAATGTTATCAAATGTTTGTCTCCCCTCCACAAAACCACATTGATCCATATCTATCGGGTTTGGTTACACATTTGCCATTCTTTTAATTATAGACAAACACTTTTGTAATCATGATTTAAATTTGAAATTGGCCTATATAAATGTGAATCTGATTGGTCTTTACAGTCTTTAGGTATTATAGCCACCTCAGCTTTCTTCCAAGATGTTAGTGCTTCCCCTCCTGTTACAATACCGTTAAAGAAAACCTTCCAGATCTTTATCACTTTCTTCCCTCCAAGCTTCCAAACATCCATAGGAATATCATCTATACCTGAAAACTTTCCTGCAGATAGATTATACCTCACTGTTTTTATCTCATATCCTATCTTAATTGTTAATTGTTGAGCTTCATCTAACTCTAAATTAGGCATACCCAAGTCTTCCATAAAGATTTCCATTTGTGTTCTTTCTTGATTCTCACATTCCTCTTTTATACAAATTTTCATATTTCGGAAATAACTTTAATACCGCTACGGGATCTCTGTTTTCTTGTTATAGGCTAAGTTTAATTGTTGTTGTTGTGTCTTTCTGCTTTTCCCGGTTAGGGGTTGCCACAGCGGAACTCCGGTCCGCTAATGACTGGCAGAAGATTTTACGTGCAGAGTTGCCAGCCCTGACGCACAACCTTCAATGGAGGTATGCCCCTTCACGCATGTCTACACACAGCAGACACTTTAGCTGAGAATCGAACGGGATAACGTCTTGCTATGAGGCGAACGCTACCACAGCTAAGTTTAGTAAATTAAAAAAAAAAAACCTTTCTACTTTGTTGCCTAAGTTGATGTGCTAAACCTTTTGTGCTCTAGAGTTATCAAAAGACAGTTGCTTAACAGCAATCTTTCTAAACTCATGCATATTATCCAGACATTCCCTTATTTTCTCTTTAGCACTCTGCAATCGAGTCTCTGCTTGTTCTACAAGATCCCGCTTATTCTGTAAAACTTCATCCTTTGTCAGCCCCTCTAAATAATTCTTGTTACTTTTTAACCGTATCTTTTTTTTTTATTTCTACCCTATTATTAAACTTCCATTTTATTCCACTCGGCAGTTACAACTTCTGAAGGCATTTCTATCTTCCCAAATAACTCTAATAAGCTCCACTACCAATTCCTTAACTTCCTCTCTTTTTAAACAGCTAGGTGGGGAAGTACCAGTGTCTCATTTATACTTTGTTACTCCGCATTTTTATCTTGGTTGTTATTGTCGCATGATCTGAAGAAGTTATTAGACACATGTTGAAACCTTCAATTAAATGCATGTGGACTTGTGAAATAATTTCTGTCTACTCTAGCTCAGTTATTATATCTTGGGAATAATATTAAATTATCTGAATTCCTACTACTGAAATCACATCTTCCATACCAGATATTTTCATAAATTTCTTCAAAATCTACCCTTTTTTGTTATATTTTCCCTTCTAGTTCTCCCAGATACATCCTGACTACTGCAAATCCAGTTACAGCTCCCACCAATAAGTACTATTACCTGCTGAAAGCTGGTTTATCCTCAAATTTTCTTAAGTTCCATAACAGCAGTTTTACTTGGAATACAGAGACATGCAGGTATAGTCCTCCTCCCTTGCCAGTACGCTACCACAAATCTACTATTACTATATTTTTCCCTCTTCTATCACTGTTAGAACTCCTCTTGCTATTAGCACAAGTACTCCACATTTCCTTTGCCTTTGACACTCTGTTGAATAGCCCTCCTGAAATTCTTTTATCAAATTCACATGCTTATTTACTTCCATGTGTATGTCCTCTAGGACTTTTATTTGCACTCTGCATTTCTCAATATAATTCAGCACTCTTTCCTTTTTATCCATAACTGTGAGGCCATTCACATTCCAAAATAATATATTTAATGTAGCCAATATGATAAGAAATTATCCTACCTATTATATATGACAGCATTTTTAAATGTTTATTACCAGCTTTAGCGTTACATTCACCTAATGTTTGGCAGGTTGATATTATTCATTCAGTTTTTTTTCTTGTAATCTCCATTTGAAACTATGTCACATTTTACAAGCCTTTTTGTTTTAATGAAATCCCTCAAACAACAACAAGCAGGTAACTATGTACATATTCAAATAATACAGTTCAACCCGCCAGATAAGAATCGTCTCAAACTGACAGATGCACTAAAAGGCAAAACCTAACCTAAAATTAAGGTTATATATGCTAAAACATGTTACAGCCTGTGCTCCTACTTACACTAATTGCCTTTTGTTCTGTCTTATCTTTATTCCATTCACGGATGTGAAAAACAACTTGCATGTTTCCAGAAAACACTTTTAGCCTTAAGAAAATGTGCACTTGCTATCTTTAAATAAAACTTCATTTACACTGCTTCAGTAAGTGCATTAAATTAGTTGCCAGAAAAGCTGCTATTATCTCTTATTCACTTCAAATAATTTCAGACTATTTACTATTGAACTGCTTTTGTCCTTGTACCTTTTAATTTTATATCTCCCTCAGTAATCAATGTCCAGATCTCTCGATTTATTACCTTCACCTTTGGTCAGCAGCATGTTTCTATGGAAACATATAATGTAAAGCCGCCCTCAGCTTCAGATTTCTCACCTGACACTGAGCATTCATTTTACTTTAAAGAAAACTATTTATTACTTTGTGGTCTCATTTTTTAAAAAAGCCACTTGCATTCACAAAAAAAAAAAAAAAAAAAAAAACTTCTCAACAGATTAAGGGCATTAATCCAGAAATCCTCCTATGCAAAAGTAAACATTTCAACTCTACATATGTCATAATCAGTGCACTTTTACACCCCATTCCCCACCCAAACAGCCCAAGATTACAATATTTTGACTTAACATGCTTTTGTCCAGCCTTTCTGCTCTCCTTACACTGTAATACATACATTTCTTAAAAGCTAAAAGAGTGAAAAAAGCATAGCTGTGTCCATCCGCAATATCTGAAACAAACAAAACCTAGGACTTGCACGAAATTTTGATGTACTTAATGCTTAATTTAGATATTTTACACTTTTGCCTAAGTAGGCTTTTTCCTAAACTTTGCAAATAACACAACGGCCAGCAAGTATTGTTCCAAAACCATTTTATTAACGAATGCACAAGGGATATATAAATATATCCTGCTCCAAACCGGTTTCGGTTCCCCTTCTTCAGTGGAGCTGAAAATTATGGAAAAGCCAACATCTGATTCCCTTTTATAGTGTCAGTAAACATTATAGACCAATCAAAATTCAAACATATTTTCAAACATATTTTCTTAATATGAAATAAACCCAGCAACCATATTGTGAATATACCTTAGTATTATTTAAACATATATGGGCTAACACAATGCCCTATATGTATATATATAAACTAATATATATATATATAAATGAACATAAAATAATGAAAAATAAAAATAAAATACACAAAAATATTTTTACATTGTCAAACTCAAATCTAAATATATGGAACAATATAGAAACCATACTAATAAATATATATCATTTGATAATATTTGATAAATAATCTATGTTATATAAGATATATCAATCATAATAATGCATAGATATATATCACAAGAAATGTATTATAGGTGATCATTAATACCTGGCGGGAATAATGCACCCAAATGTATGATCCAATATTTCTCCTTTTCTGTCAAAATATTGTCCCAGCCTTGTTGGTGACTCCTATCACCAACAACCCTGTCAATAATAGTGAACTTAAATTTTGCCGTGGGATGTTTCATAGTGTGTAAATAAAGGGCATTAGTAGATATTTTGTTCTTAATGTTACTTCTATGTTCCCCAATTCTGATTCTAAGGGGCCTAGAAGTCTTTCCCACATAGAATACAGAGCATTGACAAGTGGCAAGATATATCACCCAACTCATCGAGCAATTACCAAAAAATTTTAGATCATAAACTTTGCTGGTATTGGCACTACTAAAAGATTTAGTTTTATTAATATCCAAACAAGACATACAATGTCCACAAGGATAGGTGCCAATCAATTCTTTGCCCATAATGGTGAGCTGTTTATACCTTGCCCCTCCACTGCTATGATGTTTAAAGTGTGAGAACATAGAGGCTAAAGTTTTGCCCTTTCTATAAGAAAATTGACAACATGTCCCCAGATGTTGTTTAAGAATGTCATTGGCCATTAAGATATTCCAATTTCTCTCTATCACACCTCTAATAACTTGATTGTTTCTACCATAGGTAGTGACCAATCTCATAACTTCATCTCCTTTTTTATCTTGATCATGGTCTTTATATTGTATGAGTTGGTCCCTACTTTTTTTGTCTGACATATATTTAGCAGATTTGATATCAAACGTAGCATACCCTCTATCATAGAATCTATTTGTAAGATCCAAGCTGGCTATCTCATAGTCTTCATAACTGGAATTAATTCTTTTAATACGACAGAATTGAGATTTTGGGATGTTCCGGACAGTGTGGCGGGGATGCATACTCGAGGCATGTAACAGTGTATTATATTCAGGATATTTCCTATATATTTTTGTACCTAGTGTGTCATCAGGCTTCCTATATACACTGACATCCAAGAATTCAATATTGGACCTACTACTATTAATAGTAAATTCAATGCCCCAGGGGTTACCATTAAGGTAATCCACAAATTCTTTAAGATATTCCGCATCCGCCCGCCACACCATCCAACAATCATCAAGATATCTGCGCCAGATATCTATTTCTACGATGTAAATATTGTGAGATGTATCATAAATTAAGTATTCTTCTAAATACGCCATAAATAGGTCTGCATATATGGGTGCAAAAGATGCACCCATAGCAGTACCTTGTAACTGCCAATAGCAGTCACCTTGAAAGAAGAATACATTTTTATTCAAAACATGCTCACACATACAGATCAAAAGTGTATTAAATCCAGGCCTATATAAGTTGGATTTCTCAAGCCAATATTGTAATGCTTGAAGACCCGCCCAATGGGGAATACTCGTATATAAAGATCGTACATCCAAAGTACAGAGTAGCCAGTCTGGTTCAAGTTCCATCTCTTCTATGATTTGTAAGAACTGTGTAGTGTCTTTAATTCTAGCTCTTACCTGAGTTAACAAAGGTATTAAATATTCAGTCAAAAAAACTGAAAGTGGTTCCGTCAAAGAACCATGACCAGACACAATTGGACGGCCAGGTGGGGAAGTCAGGGATTTATGGATTTTAGGCAGTAGATAAAGTATCTGTTTATTAGGATCATTAACAGTCAAATGTTTAACAATAGTATTAGACAAAATACCATTTTCAACTGCACTACTCAGGAACTCATCAATTTCCTGTTTAAAAGTAGTGGTAGGATCAATGTCCATTTTCCTATAACATTTTTGATCTGATAATTGTCTTAATCCTTCCTGTATATAATAATCTATATCCAAAATCACTACTGCCCCACCTTTATCTGCCCTGACAATAACTATGTCATTATTATTTTTTAGTTCCTCAAGTGCCCGTCTTTCAGTGTGCTGAATATTGTCTGACAAAATATTAAAGCCATATGGTGGAAAATGTAAATCCCTAAGTACTGCCTGTTGAAAGGCTGTAACATGCATATTAGCAGGAGGTTGAAAAGTAGATTTGAGAAATCTAAATTCAGTAGATCTTTGAGCTGTATTATTTGTCTGATCTGAAAAGAATATCTTAAGGTTTAAACGACGGCAAAATTCCAAAATATCTTTTACAGTTTGATATTGATCACAAGAATCCGGGTACAAACCCTAAACCTTTATTCAATATTTTTTCTTGTTCCAATGTTAATTCCACTTTAGACAGATTAAGCACATTTTGAAATGTGGTAGTTGTATCTATTTCAAAAGAGCCTGCACTATTCCATCCATTGATTCCAGATCTGAACCTATTGCGGTGTTTCCTCCCCCCGCGTCTTGTCTTCTTACCCCAAAAGGGGTAGGTATATTGCTTCTTTTTTTATAAGGTGAGAGGTCAGAAGTAACCCCCTCACTATCAGTGGGAGAAGACTCATCACCTGAGGTGCTAGTATATGTCTGTTCTCTATTTTTAAGAATAGGTCTAGGTCGTTTCTTAGCCTTGGCACCACTCCTACCCATAGACATATCTTTAAATCTCACTGATTTCTGAAGCTCAAAGGGACGTCCCCTAGCATAATCATTAACGTCCCTATGAAATTTTTTAACTTTCCTCTCTTTCGTCAATTTGTCATACTGGGTCAATTCTTTTGATAAGTTAGCAACCAACATACCATAGTTAGTATTAGATTCAAATTGTTTACAAATACTGCTTAATTCTTTAATCTCAACAATATTTGAATCTATTGTCCTTTCATAATAATCTGTCAATATTTGTACAAACTTCATAGATCCCTCTTGAACTGCCTCAAACCACTCATTGGTCAGCCTCTCTTCAGATCTGCTGACCATGGGCTTCAACTTAATTCTAAGTCCACGTGGCACTAGTTTTTTGTGCATGTAAGCCTTAAATAGGCGTAGATGCCATATATTTGCTCTCAGCCCCTTAAGGGCTTTTTCCAAATTACAAAATGCAAATTGGCATCCATCACTAGAAGGAGTGGTCTGTTGATTCATAGAACTGTTGCTTGAGATCGATTCCAGTCCAAAGACCTGGATATCTTCTCTATCAGCACACATACCCTGCAAAATACTATCCAAATTCATGGTAACTATCCCAGCAAGTCCAAAATAGGGAGGTAGCGGTGCCAAAACTAAAAAAAGACCCAGATAACTTATGCCAAAACAAGGCACAAATATATAGTATCCAATTATAATGGAATCTATAACATATACAAATACCAGCAACTTAGGAGAACACCAGCTACACTAAGTTAAGCTAACCAATATTGACCAAATTACATAAATCCAAGGTAGATGGAAAACCTTATAAGGACCTAAAAAATGGCCAATGGATGAATAATAGTACAAACTACAAAATAGAGTCAGTTCCAAAAATACGTAACCAATCCCGTCCAGTTATATTTTATAAATAACATAGTCTTATCAATAGCAAGATAAACAGTCTCTACCTTGCAAAATGTATATAATACAAAAATATTGAAAGATAGATTCCTAATTGAAAAATACAACCTTATATCACAATAACCAATTGACTGATGAATAAATACTGTTCTAACATAAACTCAAATATCAGCTCCTATCAGGTAGTCTATAAGAACAGAGCATGCTCAGATATAGGTAATGCAGAAAATTCTAAATATTAGCAACTAATAGAACACACAGTCTTATATCCTAATCTTTTGGTAAGACCAGTAATAATATGTTTTCCATATCTTAGAACTCAAAAGGCATAAAAATACCTTTATATTATTCAATCCAGCAATATACCTATATGTTCAGTTATGTAAGTGTGACACAATATATAATGGTGATATCACCCTATACTGTATATCAAAAATATAAAATATTTGTATAATCAGTATACTAACATATACCTAAAAAGGCCTCTGGACTATACCAAAAACTAGCATAATCCAACCCTCTCTAGTATATGATAATAATCTGTCCAATCTAATATCCACAATTCCAAGAGCCACAGGCCAGTCAATATTTAAACAATGTCAACAGAGTACACAAGTAACCCCAAATATAGGCTTATCATTGTGTGGACATAATTATAACCATAGGTTCAAACCCACCATTTTATTTACAACCATGCTTTAACGCATCTCATAATAATGTATTAAAGAATAGACAAATACACAATCTATAACAGAATGCTATAAATATGTGTAAAATATCCTATATGGTCCCAACATAATATAACCATATGTCAGCACAATTCTGGGTATATCATAAACCTAGATAACTAGGTGCAAATCACAAAGTAAAAAAAACTACATAACTAGTGTAATCAATATTTTGACAGAAAAGGAGAAATATTGGATCATACATTTGGGTGCATTATTCCCGCCAGGTATTAATGATCACCTATAATACATTTCTTGTGATATATATCTATGCATTATTATGATTGATATATCTTATATAATATCCTTCACTTAGTTTATTTGCATACATGCGTTGCAGCACTCAGAGTATATCCACTAAGTAGCTGCAAAGTCACGGACTATGACCATCCAAACTTTAAAAAAATGAATGTCACCTCATATGGTTATATATTCAATTAATGCATGGAAGTTCTGGGTGCTAAACCGTATTAAACTGTGTGTGTATGCGCTGGGAGGAGCATTAGCCATACCTTAAATATACATTATGGGTAGCAAGACAGAGTGAGTTGAGTCAAGTGTGGTATTAGTTTTATTTATAGAAGGGTTTTGTAAACTGTAGAGAATGGCAACATATGTTGTGCCATTTTTAGTCCTATTTTTAGTTTATTTTTGACTGCTACATGTATGAAGTATGATACTACAAATATCTGTACATAAGGAAATGCACATGCATCTTCCTGCTCCATTCCTCAGTCCGAACACATAATAATAAAAAGGGAATCCTGCTTGTCCTTTTCAAATAGTCACCTCTTCTTCTAGGAAAGCAGTTCAAACATGGGTTATAATTCTATAAAGCTAGAGAACCAAGTTAAAGAATCTGTCTAAATAGTTTCCCTAACTTTAGAATATACAACAGAACTGACCAAGTTTAAGTTAGACATATGACTTCTGTATCTAAACCTGGTTTACATATTAGAATTTAGGAAACTAAAACATTATCCAAGGACTTGAGAAGGCAACCATAAAATAGAAAACAAATGATTAAGAAAAAATACAGAAAATGGAATAAGGAGCGATTAAGGAGAGAAGGTGCATAAGGGAAAATTTAAACAGGGTGTTTGGTAAATATGGCAGCGCAAGAAGTTCACTTAGGTGAATAAAGCAGAAAAGTTACTTATATAAAAAAAGGTTTGCCATGCTTTCCAAGATCAGAATTTGGAGCACTAAAAAGAATATTTAATGCTTAACTGGAATATTATGATCACACAAACTACTATTAATATATGGAAAATTATAGCAGAACATGCTTTAGTAAAAAGAAATTTGTATGAATTTAAGAGAAGTAATGTTATGTAGAGTTAATTGGAGACTGGTAGGTCAAGAATAAAACAAAAACTAATGTTAGAATCATTTAATATTAATGCACTTACCGGGTATCATGTCCAGTGATTCTATAACTTTGATTTGGTCTCTGGCAGTTTATATGGTAGTTGAGAGGTAGTTGGTCTACATATGAAAAGAGGGCAACCTCTTATCATACAAAGTGTGGGAAGGAGAATGCCAGTGGTGCAAAACATAGCATACAGCTGTGTCTGTGTTTTTAAGTAATGCTTACACTGCAAACAGGAAACAAACTAACATTAGTATTGTTCCAAGATTGCAAACAAACCCAATGAACCAAACAAAAAATTCCAGTACTGCAACATTCTAATAAGCATTCAATACCAATATAATTTACAATTTCATATAAATTTTCTCTTTATAACAGAAGAAACATCTCTTCAGATCTGTAAGATACTAAGTCTTCATCCTCAGCACTCTTATGAAGTCTTCATCCTCAGCACTATCATGAAGTCTATCTACACAAACCCTGATCTGTAAACAGCACACAAATGTTGTGGAAAGTGTGTGTTCGTGTGTGTTAGGAGGAGACACAATGAAGGCTTCCCTACTCTTCTTCAGTCAACAGGCCTTGAACTGCATCTTTAGGGGCTCTCCATGTTGAGAACATACAGCAACACCAAGCATCAATTCACAGCTTTCTCTCAAAGAGAAAAAGTCTTTGCTGCAACTCCGTAGCTATTCCATTGCCATAGAGGAAAGTTTTGTCATGATAATTTAAAAATGGTTTCTTCCATAGTGCTAGAGATTTTGGTGGAACAGTGCAGGAAGTTTTATTTTTTCTACAGAATTAGATGACTACATTTGTTGTATAAAAAAAATTTCGTTACATATTTAAAAGGCATTGCCCCACTTCATTTCCTGCACAGAGTAGATATTGGGGGTGTGTGATCTTGCATCTCAAAGAAAAAAACTGGCACTCTGTCAACATATGAAATCAATTTTATAATACTATTTCTGTGATGGATGCCACGACTTTAGAAAAAGTAACCATGGGGCCTTTAAAGCTTTGGGGAGATGTAGAAATTTGGCAGAAAAGGTAGTTGGGGTGTTTCCTCCTAAACTTTTACTCATGTCTTATATTCTCAATTTGTTCATTCTTGCTCTATTTACGTGGTCACCTGTCTTGAAGAATCAAGTGTCTTTAATTATATGTTAAGACCAAAGTGGATTTGATATTCATCTATTCCTGCATATGCCTGCTTCATACAAAGCTCAATATCTGACAGTTTGTCTTGAATCTGATTAGTTTCTAAATCGTCATACTGCAGAGTTTTAAACAGAGCTAGTTCAGATTCTAAACTAGATGAAATGAACTTTGAACAGCTCTCTTTAGCAGATTCAAGTAGAGTGGATTTATTAGAGCTACACAATTTTCTGTTTCCATTTTTATCACAGCCACTGGAGCTTTTGAGCTCCATTAATCTAATTTTAGAAAGACAATTGAAATGTCTGTTACAAAAGTCTAAGAATATTGATTCTTAGGTATTCAGAAATGTCAAATGAATTTAGTCATGCCATGTCAATTATACCTCAGCATACATGTGTGCAATGAAAAGCTTTACAGAAACTAACATTTAGTGGCCACGCTGGCCCTCTTTATCCTTTTTCATATTCCACTTATCATAGTAGCAATGGGTTACAGAATGTGCTTGGATCATCAGAGGCCATTTCAGGGCTGGGGGACTAAGCACACAATGACAGACCTTCACAGTCAAGAAGATATTAACAGTTGCTAATGCAAAGGAAACCCTCAAAAGAAAATAAATGATCACTGTATACTGATGTTTACCATTAATATAAAGTGGATAAACACAGTCTGTGGTACAGGTGCAAACACTCATCAAATGCATCTGTAATGTGCCCTTCCTCATTTGAGAGTATGCTAGACCACTATAACACATTTGTGCATTCCCAAAGAAAGACCAACCCTGCAATACAGAAAGGCTTAAGGGAAAGTCCCATACTGTAGTAACTGCCTTTTCAGAGGAGGCAAGGATGTAGAAGAAAGTTTAAATTTGTACTGACAGGCAAATAAAAATCCAACTAACTTTGTTAACAACAGTATCATAATCTCCTCTCTCTCTATTGCAGCATCACTCCTCTTCAGGTCAGGTGCAAGTATAGTCTGGTAAAAACATTACACTTTTCTGCCATAATGCCGTATAGACGTAGACAAACACTCACTGTGTCTCACACATACACAAATCCACATACACGCGCATACACCAGAAATGCAAGTTAACATGCAATGATTTCCCATGTAAGTGAACCTGTCGGCACAGCTGCAGCAAACTAATCTGGTGGCTGGATATATCATGTCACCCAGGACCATGTCTGCCTCACTTGCTCGCCCAGTCCCCCACTGAACTGCAAAAGAAATGGCCTGTTATCTTCCACTATAGTATACGTGCTGCTAAATGTATTTACAGCTTTTGGATTTTACAACAAATGCATTTACATAATCATGACATAATAATGCAACTAAATGTTCTGTACTTCAGAGGTACAGCTAGAGTGGAGTAAAAGAAGGCAGCAGCACTGTGTGTAAAGTGTTACTGGGCATTTTGTAGTCAGTACTAAAGCACTGTAGCACTCCATGTGTCGTATAAACGGAAGCATCTGCGAGATACAAATGTAGTAAACAAGAAGAAGTGTTTTTTTTTTTTTTTTGATCCTCAGTGTAAAATTAGAGGGGTGGGGGGCAGATCATAAAAATTGCACCAGGTGCACAAATAGCTTGCTACAACTCTGTTTAACATGTTGTGAAAGTGGAAATTTTGAATGTCGTATTCCTCACAAGTATGGGAAATGTCAAGCAAATGTAAACTATAGCAAATAAATAGAAAAAAATGAAAACTGTGATAGTCCAGAGTTACAGAAAGAGACTCCTGTCATGTCTCTAAGTGAAACTGTAGAGCAACAAGAACTGTTCGGAAAAAAAGACCAGGAGGCTATTATAAATAATCCTGCTAACACGTGGACTATTCTAGAATTAACAAAGAAGTCAGGGACTGAGGTTGCTAGCTCGGATATGCCTTTCTGTAATGTACACTAAAAGTTACATATGTTAAGGCATATAGAAGATGGCATCTATGCTAAAGTGCCAAGATTAATTTACAATGCTTATTGTAGGGGCACATACTTCCAAATCCTTATTTTTTCCCATTAATCTCTGTGGCTTATTTTTAATTTATTTATTTTACTTTATTTGATAATCTATTCCATTTACTAATGTGTTCACATTTTATCTTCACATCAACTAATGTGGTATGCTCATCCCATATTTCAGCATTCGGTAATATTTCAGATCGGCATATTGTTGGTAGTAGGTTCATAGTTTCATAGGTGTTTACGAGGCTAATGACCACAAGGGGCTTTTAAGCCTAGTCATGCAACCTAAATTTCTGACAAGTTCTGGTACCTTTGATGAGTGTAAGCAGGGGCTTGGGCGGTGAAATATTGACAAGCGGGGGCCTGAGAAATGAACCACCTTGCTTTGCTTCCCACTGTGTGCTTGTACTATAAAAGTCTTTCTTCCAAGAAATCTATGTATTAACATTTGTCACAGGAAAAAATAACATTACCTGGTTACAACTCTGCTACTTTTTCTTCTTAAATACAACATTCTACATCTCATTAAGCGATTAGATTTACATACAAAACTCCAACTCCCAAACAAGTACTCATTCTAGAAACAAATTTGCATTGCTGAAAAAAAATTGCATATTACTGCTTTAATAAATAAACCATAATCAATTATAAAGTAAGCATACACACACTGGAGACAGCAAAGCTAAAAAGGTAGTAATGTTCCAGAAAGTTCTACCCATTTACTGTACCTGTTTTAAAAGCACATGAATACATATTGACCACTATTTTGCTGCTAATAACCACTATTATGTACTGTGTGCTTCACACTTTTTCATTCTAATCCATTGGCATATTGTTTTATTTGTAGGACAATACGAACAATAAAAATAAACCAAACATTCCTTTTTAAGTTATCATTTGCTTCTGCTGTTCCCATGAGCATTGCAAGCCAACATACAATCCTCTCTACTTGTTTCTCATGAGGAGCAGTCATTAAGACTATGTAGTTCCACATCTTCAAACACCCGAGTAAAATGAAGGAACAAGTTAAAAAAAAAGCTGGAGTATTATGCTGGCTAGATAAAATGAAGACACTGTCATCTCTCTTGTGCTCTCTCTCTCTCTCCAACCCCCCCCTGTTTTTTTTTACCCATTTCAATCCAGCTACTCCCCAAAATGAAACAGTTTTGCACCCTTTCCTATAGACAAAAGTTATTTGGCTTGCACAGATGCTACTTCTGACTTTTGTCTTGATATCCACTTTTACAACCAGTGACCATGAGCTTGATAAGACGTTCTAGGTCAGAATACCAAATCATCAGTGAGAGTAACAGAAGTGGTAGAAAAAGAAAGAAGCTATTTGTGCGCCCCATAGACAGCTAAAGGAATAGTGATGGTGTGGCAGAGTAAAGAAGAGAAATGGACAATCTAGGGTGGTTAATTCAACCATAATACCAGCATGTGTTTAGGAAATGGATTGGAAATGCAGTACTTAGACAATGCTCACACAGCCAAGGTGAAAGCAGACTCAACACATTCTACAGCTGGAGATTAAGGATGAAGTCTTAACCAAATGCATTTATAAGTATATTTAGTAATGTTCTTGTTCGCCATCACATTGGTCCCATCTCTTTATCATTCAATCTCAAATTTAATACAAAACTTTTAAAGTTCCTACTAAAGATCTACTGCTGAGAGAGAGAGAGAGACCCTCTCTTAAGAACTGCCCTTCTTCAGGGTTTGCCTGTTCCACACTTCTTGTTACCCTAACACCTTGATCAGAATAATCACAGTTTTTCATTAAATGCTGCAACAGACTGCCTCTTCCCAGTTTTCTCATCTTTTTCCTGTTCAAACAAATAATCCTACAGCTCGTTTCCTCTGTATACAGTGTGCTGTACAAACCTTGCTGAAAAATACTAGTCTATTCCCTTCCCTTGTCCTTCAAACCATCTAATTCCCTAACAGATGTCCACATTACCTTTCCTCTTTTAACAAAGACACCCTTACTAAAAAACATCATGACCATTGTAAAATTACGCAGTATGTGAAATTATTCCCCTTTGGGCGAGTATTAGTCTTAAAATGACTTTCCTTAGATGCAAGTGTTCTTATAAAGCATGTCTTCATCCCTTTCTTGGATGAGAACAAGAAATAGCTCATGGATCACTGTGTTTTCCCAGATGGCAGCATTAAACAAATGCTGGCATGTGTGAACAATACACTTATTAGTGTCCGTATATGGACCAAAGTAATATAAACTGCAGGCTACAGTTTCAGAGTCCATGAAAGTCAGAGAGTGTAGAATTAAAACTGGCATAAGGTTGTTTCCATTTCCAGACATGCAGTTTTCACAACAGCTATAATACCTTCAAAGTGAAACTGCTTTGAAGGCTATACAATTTATACAGCTAAGTTGTTGTTTCCAAACAGATGCAGAAAGAAGTTATAGTCTTTGGCACCAAGTGCAATGCTTCCTACAACAAGGAACATGAAATATAAACTTCACAACGCATGGAATTTGGTCTGCTAAAGGAAAGGTTATATAGTACTTATTTCTAGTATGTTCAAAACATCCTTTCCTGTAAAGTCAGAAAATAACCCATAGGCAAATGTACTTTTCCTGTGTGTCTGAGTTGCTCTGTATTCAGTAGTGCAGTGACTTACAGGGACAACCTATGTCAAAACAGATTTCCAAATGGTTATCTGAGACTATTACCTTTCGTTAAACTCACCATAACACAAAACTGTTTCAGGCAGGGTCAATGTCCATTCTACCAGGGCCTCAGATTCATCAATGGCTTTTTGGAAACGGTTGAAATCTAGAAACTGTTACTTGGTCCTCTGCACATCCTTTTACAAAGCATTATATGCTCGATTCCTTCTCTAGACCCAGGTCAGGCTTTGCTAGGAGCATTTGCCAGGAGCTCCTGGACTCTCTACCTATCTTACTACATTTGAGAGGTGGAAGGAGATCTATCCATATAGCTAAGGCTACTACAGCAATGATCAATATGATTGTATAAGTAAACTTACCATAACAGTAGATGCTCGAATGATCACCCTCCCTCCATCTCCCTTGTTTTTGTTGTGTTTTTTTATGCCAGTGTGTAGACATTGTTTGTTGTCATTGCTTCTAGCATCATCATTCCAGGGATCAGCTTGCCTCTCCTTGTTGGCAAAAAAGCTCAAAAGGTCTTGGCACCCAAACTTGTCTTTTAGTCAGCTCAGCTTGAGTTGCCCAACCGTTTGCGCACATAGGTGTCCTGAAACTGTGGAAGCTGGCTGGCTGTTACATTCTTGGCAGGATATAACCCATATAACTAAGACTACTGCAGCAGTGAGCAATATGATAAACATCTACTACAGCATACTGCAGCAAATACCTTACGTAATCATGAAATATAATTTACACTTTGATAACCAAGACTGAAAAACTGGGATTTGTAATAGAGGAAAGATGAGCAGATATCTGTACAGGGATTTCCAACCTTGGTACACAAATGCAGTGTGATGTTAAAAAACGTAAACTTAGTCTAACCACTGTTTCTGACTTTAAAATCTAATGTCACAGCATCTAACTTGAGAGAAAAATGAAGAGTCTGGAAGTTTAATTTTTTTTTTTAAAGAAGGATTTGCCATCGACAATTGCAACAATCTGCTGCCACAGTCTATCCTACTAGAAAGCCTTATTTACAGTGACATCAGTGCAGTTGGAGTGGTTCAGTAATACCAAGTTTTTAAAGATGTAACATTGCTTATGTCAATAAAGTTAAAGCAGAATAAACAGTTGCAAAAAATGGTCACTGTTCATAAAATAAGAACCAAGTGCACAGAAGCTGCCAGTTGTGAAGACAAATTAAAGAAACTTGATTCAACACCATTGCTACATATTTTCCAAGCTCAGTCAAGACAGTAAATGGGGCAGATTAGAGACAGTATTTTATTTTTTCTTCTTTATTTCAGTTTGAAGAAATAACACTTCAATGGATACGTACGGATTTTAACTATTTGAGCACAGTACCACTGATTACTCTCCAAAACTAAAGCCTTGTTATTAGTGAGACCCATATTTAAACATGTTATTTTTCATCATGACAAGCTTGTTATACTGTGGTGCCTGCACACGAACCAGTATTACTAGTTAATGTCATGCCATCCCTCACAGCATTCACTACAAAAGTGCATCGTTAACAGCTGTAGAAGCTGTAATACACTTCTTTCTGCACACAAGCAACAACAAATATCAAAAGCATGGCAGTGCAAACTAGTTTTTTACAGATGATGACCAATAACAGCTGTGCTTTGTTTCTGGACAACAACTGCTTGATTATGTAAGGTATGTTATGTTCATGCTGCCATTTTTTTTCTTTTTAAACTCTCAATACATCTGGGTAAACCTCCTCACATCACAAAAAAATATTATTGGGTCTCCAATAATAACCGAAGTTGTGTTTTTGAAACTGTTAAAGATACTCATCTTGAGCTCTGCTCACAGATTGAGTTTTTTAGAATCCACTTTGCATATACATAAATGGTTACAACTGGTGACCTGATCACATTCCATATTATTTTTAGATTATTCTAAATTGTACAGTTTTAGCAGTAGTCCCTATTTTATAAATTTGTTTTAAGTATTTATGAAAGAAATGATAGCCTTACATACAACTATATAGCAGTTTATTCATTTTTTCTTTGCAACTATGATTTAGGGAAATGCCAACACCTGAGATAGCTTTGTCTTTTACAAAGGAGCAACTGATAAGACATTTAAAAAAAGTCATTAACAGAAGAAAGGTTGAATACTGCACTGTGTGCAAGCTTCTGAGCAGTGCCAAAGTCTGCTCTTCAATTTTTCCCATTAGATCTGCTAGTTCTCTCCTCTTCTGCACTTTTACTAGCTTGTTAGTCTAGCACTTTACCAGACTTCTTGTAGCAATTATCGTAGCACACAAAGGTGCTACCAGCACTAAACGTTCTACAAGGAAACCGCTCCAGTACTTATTATTAATGACCACACCTCTAGGCATGTCTAAAGGTCAGTTCCCTGTGCTTTCTCCTATTAACCTGGTGAACTTGGGCATCCTGAGGCAATGTAGCAGGTCTATATTAGATGAATGAATGCTTAAAATGACAAGTACGACATTTGACAGCTTTTAAGCAAATGTTCATCTAATCGAATCCCCAGAATATCAAAACAAGGAGTTTTGAAAAGTTATAGTTGTCCAACGGCTGACGGCTACAATGTACTGTACACCATTACAGCCACCCCCCCCCCCAAAAAAAAAAAAAAAAAAAAAAATCGACGAATGAAATAAAGTGGGGGGGGTTGTGCCCCCCTCCTTAAATATACCAACTCAGAGATTGCACCACAGTGGAGGACTGTTAGAACATTACACAGGGTGAATGTTGAGACCGCACCACAGTGGAGGACTGTAAGAATGGCGAGACAGGTTGAACATTCTGACGTCAGCCGTTGGCTTTCTCACAGCTGGCCAACTGTAACTTTTCGAAACTCCTTGTTTCGACATTCTCCAGTTTTACTTAGATGAATGTTAGCTTAAAAGCTGTTGAGCATGTTGTACTCGACATTTTAAGTGTTCATTCATCTAATAGGGAACCAATGTAGCAACTGCCTCATGTACACAGACAACCCTCTCCTCTTACCTCCCAGCACTCAGACTTGCGAGAGATGCACTTATATAATCAAACTGGAAGCCACGCACTCTCCAGCCAAGACCAGAACAGCTGGTCAAGAGGAAAAGATCAATACTTGCACCAAACCACATGGAACACACAGACCTCCAGAACACACACCAGCACTGCCCTCACATAAAAACACAAACCACACGCCCACCTTCGGGGAGGCTCTCAATAAAAATCTACCCAAACAGCAGAGATCTCGAAGGCAGAAACGGACTTGACCGCCACAACACTAATCACAAGACGCATAACTCTCCTAAACAGTGTGACACTCAACCAAAACCCCTAAGGCAAAACAGCATGCTCAACACACTAGTCACAGGTGACTCGATAGTGAGGTACACTGATGTCCCACTCACTAAGTTAAATGAGGAGAAAGTAACAGTCAGCTGCCTGTCAGGATCCACCACATAACACACGCACTCAAGTCCCTCAACAGCAAGTACAAATATGACTCTGTCATTGTACATGTGAGTGTGAATGACCTGAGATGTACTTCCCTGGACTACATGAAAAGAGACATGGAGGAGCTCTCGGATTATGTAGCCCAGGCGAGTATGACCCTAACCCTGAGCAGCATCCTACCATCACCCAGAATGATACCACAGTACAAGCAGAAAAGTTTCTGGTGTCATTTTAAGGGGATCCAGTATCCGTCTACCTGGGATGGCATGATTGACAGACCTCGATGCTTTGCCAGAGATGGCCTGCATCCATCACCCCTGGGCTCCCGGATACTGGCCAAGGCTCTTGCCACACCTATGGTACCTTTTTAGGTGGTATTCCAAAGACCAAATTACCACCATAACAGCTACAAACAAATGCAATCTGAGGGTCATGCTGCTCAATGATAGAAGTCTAAATCTCAGAATGCACTCACTCGAAGCACTCCTTAACTCATTCACTCTGGAGCAGCTCAGAAAATGCTACCTGCTTAATTCCACCATAGGAACAACAGTGCAGCCTGAGTTCATTTTCAGAAAATCCATTTGTAATACCATACAGAAAACAAATGTTCATAACTCTATAAGAGCTAGATGAAAAATGTAAATGGGAAAGTTGTTAAGCAGACACTGACCTTTCCAATGGTGTAAATGTTGATAGTGCGTATCAAACTCCTTATTAAATATTTGGCAATGAATGATGATAGTGTGCATATTTTTTATCTGTTTGGAAAAGCAAAGCACAATATCTCAGTCAATGTACCATGTAGACCCATAAAATTAGCATTTCATTTGCTTGTATGAATGTCAGCTTTAAAATGATTTCTTAACCATTACTGTGTGATGCTCCTTTTCGGAGATATTCACAGAAATATGATTAATATAATATTTCTCATAATTGATAAATAAACAAAGCATAATATCTCATTATCTGTAACAGAGGCTACATATCAGTGTACAAGTTGTGTGGCTCAATGTCAGCTTCAAAATGATGCATCATTTGTGTCATCACCATGCTCCCTTGCAAAGATATGGGTTTAATAATGAGAAGTATTGGAAATGTATAATATTCATAATCCTACAAGACTAAACAAACTGTGATATCTGTACATGTGTACAGTACATAGACAGTTCTTTTTCCATGTTGTAAGGAGTAACACTGTCTTCAAAATGAGGTATTACTTGACACACTGACATGCTCCCTTGCAAAGTTATTACCGAAATATGAAAAAAATCATAATTTCCATAACCTAAGTCATAAACAAAGCGATATCTGTAGATGTGTATGACATACAGACAGTTCTTTTACCATTGAGATGCTCCCATGCAGAGTTATTTACTAAAATATGAAAAAAATAATAATGTCCATAACCTAAGAAACACACTTTGATATCTGTACATGTGTACAGCATGCAGATAGTTGTTATACTATCTTAAGTACAAATACTATATTCCAAAAGTAGGTCTTACCAGACATGTTGACAAGATCCCTACCAGAGTTATTCACCAAAATATGAAAAAATATATTCAATTTCATAACCTAGGTCATAAACAAACTGGCATCTGTGCATGTGTACAGCATACAGATAGACTTATTTTACCTTCTTGTAAGTACTAATGCCATCTTCAAAATGAGGTCTTAATCTCCATGTTGACATTCCCCACCACAGTTATTCACCAAAATATGCTAAATGTCATGGCTGCTTTCCATCCTCTGTCACTAGCTGAATGTTGCCAGTATAGCCTGCATTGCTGACATCACACCATTATGAGAAAAAGAAGAGAAAGGTAGTTGCATGAGGGTTTTAGCTGACAAGTGATGTACTATAACTGCACATATTGTAGACTGATAATGTGTTAATGACTTACATTTCATTATTGAAAGGTTCTGCATGTTCAAAGGTGATAATTACTGCTGTTGAGCAGACATTCATTACATTCCAGTGCAGGTGTGATGTTTGAGTTCTGGGACTCTTCTGTGTTTCATACACTTGCTGTACATTGTTTTTATATATATATATATATATATATATATATATATATATATATATATATATATATATATATATATATATATATATATATATATATATATATATATATATATATATATATATATATATATATATATATATATATATATATATATATATATATATATATATATATATATATATATATATATAATACTAGACCACGGAAAACAAATTTTACTACCCATACTGCTCCAAGCAAAGCACAGATTTATCCAGATATTTCAGGCCATTTAGTTTACATAAAAAGCAATACATATGTCACACAGCAAGCTTCACTGGTGCTACTGAGGGATGAAGCCCTGACTATGGCCTTGGCAATCTGAGTTCAGTTACTGGCTCAGGTGTGCGTGATGATGCGGCATGGCAGGACAGACATGCCTATCCTGGGAATGAGGATGTGGACTCGCCTATATGTCTGCTCTTGATCTCTGGTGGACACTGAGCTGCCTACAAGGGGGTGTGGGGCTTTGGTGGAGTTCCATATGGAGACACAGGCCATAAGCTTTGATTCCATCACATGCACCCCCTTTGGCAGTGTGAATACACATTGTGGTGGGATTTTCCTAAGCAAGAAAAACTCCCCCAGTAGCAGTGAGATGCTGCCCCAGTAAGTCTTGATCTCCATGCTGGCCATAAAACACAGTCTGTCTAGGAGTGGCAAGTTGGTTTGTATGACCTGGTAGATGAGGAGAGGCCCTTTGAGCAGTCAGTGGTCAGCTGTATAGAACAAACAGAATCACTGAACATAAATATAACACTTAATCTGGTCCCATTCTATCAGAATGTACACTAATACAAAAACACATTACCTCACACTGGACCTTTCACACATAAATCCTAGAAAATCCTTTCAAATCTCTGCTTCATCTCTCAACCCATCCAATACAATATGGTCATCAAAAAGGAGAAAACATGTTTTATAAACTGTTAAAAATAATAAAATACTGCCAATCCAGTTACAGGCAATATTACACCTGGAATGTTGTTCAGTGACAATAAAAAACAGGAGAATAAAAATAATATAAAAAACTGTCATGACACTCCCTGATTCATTTTAATCAAATAACACATTCACAACATCCTGAATTAATAACTCAGACATAATTAAATTTGTATGAAATATTCATCAAACAAGAAACTCTAATATTAAGCATCAGGACATTTCATCAAATCATAATAGAGCAATGCAGGTAATGTTCTGGAAATTGCACATCTGTGTGTGCACTTTACCCACAAATTTGTCTCGTATCAGATCAACCTTAATAACAGAAGAGTCATAATGATTAATTCTGACATTTAATATAACATATACATTTATTTAAACAGTTGATTTGGTTAATGTTAAAGGAAAAAAATACACCTTCTTTATAAAGCAAAATGTGAATCAACCTTATCAGCCTTGCATGCCTTTATTCCTTAGTCACTGTTCTTCCGTTGAACATTGTATAATTATTAATAGAAATGCAATATATCACTCATCTTATAAGCTGTTTAATCTATAATGCACTTGCCTGTTTTTTTTTTTTCTTTTGTTCTACCAAGGGACAACTTAAACTTAGCCGCAGTCCTGGGCACATACTCTAAGTTTCAATATAAACAGTAATTTTCCGTATAAACCCAGACTTTGCAATTTTTCAAAAGACAGTTTCATGGGCAATTCCATTGGAAATCGCAGTTGCTTGTAGTTGATGTAATTTAACATTATTATCCGTCTCATCTCCACTATATAGGATCAGCAAACAGGAACTGGTATTTCTCCTCTTGTTGCTAAGGTAATGGATCGCTAGAAATATACAACTCAATGTCACAAATGCACTAGGGTGAGATTGGTACACAGGATCTGGCACCTTTACTTTAAATGAATTATGAAATGCAATTGCAACTTTGGAGTACCTGCAGTGTGGTCGATAACCGGGAACTGCAGTTTACTTTCAAAGTTAAAGAAGCTGAAAACAGTAATTGCCGAGCAGCTGAAACACTTACTGCAAACAATGGCACCGCTACAAACAAAATTTGCATCAGGAGTTTTTTTTTTTTTTTTACGAAAACTTAAAAGAAAAACAGTTCCTGTTTGCCGATCGTGCATGGTGTAAGTGGGACTGATGATCATGTTAAATTTCCTCGGCTACTGACAAGTGCAATGAAAATTATGTAAAATCTTCTCCTTACTGCTTAAATGTAAGAATAATTTATTATGGTCTGCCTGAAAATCCTACCTTGCATACATCTGTTGAAGGAATCTGCCCTAAATTAGTAAATTGGTGACAGACACATGGCTGCGGCCATGTAGTCTTAATGTAAATTAAACTGCCACTTTTTGTCTGCTTCAAACTAGGTATCTACCCAGAAAGGGCAGCTGATATCAGGCCTACAGATTGTTCTTCCCTACTAGATTCTAATAACTCTTGACAATTTGCCTATTTAGACACTTACCCTGCAATCTTTAGCCTGGGGGGTTTTGCTGAAAAAGGACCTGTATCCAGTCGGAATTTCCTGGTAAACAAATGTAAAATAAAAAAATCTGCCAGAAGTGTATGTGCCATTCTTAATATAATTTTGGGATTTGGGAACTTGTGTTGAGAGTGATCTAACTTTTAACTAACGTGTGTCTACAGTTGAAAAAAAGTCCCCGTATACTGCACAACTTATAAATAACGGTTGCCTCAATAACAGAATGATAAAAGCACAGAGTTGGAACTCGAGCAGCAGTATGGCACTTGCAAGCCAATTTTCTCGTAAACTTTAAATCTAAACCTGATGTTACTCCACACTGAAAATTAAGTTGAGAAAGTACCTGACAAAGTTCTGGTACTTTATCAACTTAATTTTTAACAGTGGAGCTAAAACTTTACTGCAAAGTCACTGGCGCTTGTGAAAGGCACTCAGGTGGAACAGCAAAGCTTTTTAAACGTCTCAGAGAGCACACGGCTGTAAACACAAAGGCGCCCTGGGAAGGTACTCTGGGTTAATGATTTAAAATGGAGAACATCAACATTTGTGCTGTAATAGAGACCTGGTTCAAGGCAGCAGAAAGCACCCCTGCACTACCAGGCTATAACTCATTCCACACCTTTTGGCACCAGAACTTGGACCAAAGCTCCAAAGGATGCGGTGTTTCCATATTTATAAAGGATGCACACACCTCCAGACTGGTAGCCCAACATAACTCATCAGAGATACTTCATGTGCAGCTAACATTGGGTAAGACAGTGATTCAGGCTGTAGCCTGCTATAGGTCCCCAACCATGTTCCAAGGTTCACACTCCACGTACCTAAGCATCTTGAAGAATATTAGGGTCCAACCTAACACTCACATACTGGGTGACTTTAACTGCCCCTCCATTAAATGGGAAAACTACTCGTGTACCAATACACTTGCCTAACAATTCCTGGCATTCATTAATTCAAATGCCCTCGACCAGCTTGTTCTTAGCCCCACTAGAGGTAGCAGCATCCTTGACCTAGTCATTACTAACATGGGAGACTGTTGCTCTACACCAATAGTCAGCTCCTCCCTGGTTAGATCTGAACACAGACTAATCACCTTGGAAATCCTCATCCCTCCACCCCCCACAAGGGTAATCACCATGAAAAACTTCTCCAAAGCTAACTTTGGGCTCCAAAAAACAGAGGTGGCTACAGGAAAATAGTTGCATGACCACCGAATCATACACCAATGCACTGTATGAACATGTACACAACTGCATGGATCTAGCCATACCCAATAGAAGCAAGATGCTCTCCTCCAAAAAAAGGAAGCTTATCTGGTGGTCCCCTGCCATAAACAAACTCTACAACAGGCAGAGGAAACTGATGCGGAATAAGGTGAAGTCCCAAAACTGGAAAAACTCCCTTATCAGCTTCAACAAAAAGTTGAGATCCCTCATCAAATCCTCTAAAGCTAGCTATGAAAACAGAATTGCAGCAGATAGTAAAGACAACCACAAGGCCTTCTATAGTTGTGTACAGAATCTCCATGGCAATACCCACATTTGCTCTGAGCTACTGCACAATGGTACCTCCTATACCGAGCCAACAGATATTCCCAATATACTGGCCGACAGATTCAGTGCCAACTTTGCCCCCCTCCCAAAGGATCAATCACAATACCAGTAGATTGCCATGCACCCAGTATTACTGCAGCAGAGGTTAAAACAGCACTGTCCAAGGCCAAGAATACACATTCTATGGGACCTGACAATATCCCTGGCTGTGTTCTACATGAACCACAGAGTGAACTGGCACCTCACCTGTGTGCCCTGTTCAATCAAAGCCTCACCTCAGGCTTTGTCCCTACCGAATGGTGCACTGCTACAGTCATCCCTCTCCACAAAGGAGGAGCGACTACAGACCCTGGGAACTATCGCCCCATTACCCTGATGAGTCTGATATGCAAAGCTATGGAACCATCATCATGGACCTAATAAACATGGCTATAGAGAATCACTAAACTCTGGATCCCATACAGTTTGGTTTTGTGAAGGGTAGATCATGCCTGCTCAACTTGGTTGACTTCTTTAAGTCAGTCACCAGAGCTGTGGATGAAGGCAAGGTGGTTCATACAGCCTACCTTGATCTGGCCAAGGCCTTTGATACAATTCCCCACTCAGGAATCATAGAAAAACTCACTAAGCTTGGCATCAACTGCTATATCAATCGGTGGGCTGCAAACTGGCTCACCAGATAGAACCCACAGTATGAAAGTAGCTGACTCCAAGTCAGACTGCTAACTTGTCACAAGTGGAGTCCCAACAGGGTTTGGTCCTGGATCCTCTCCTGTTTGATATCTACGTCTCTGAAGTCCAGGCCAACACAAAGGGACTCTGGCTGACAAATTTCACAGACAATTGCAAGTTGGGAGCTATTAACTCCCCAAGTGATGTTGACATCCTACAGAATTGCCTGACTGAGACCAATGACTGGTGTCAGAACCATGGCCTTAAGCTTAATGCCAAAAATGTGTCATTGTCCCCTTTGTTAAAAACCTGGTTCCCATGAATTACCACATTGATGGTAGTCCACTGAACACAGAAGGCATTATAAGAGATATGGGAACACAGGTTGACAGCAACCTCTCTTTTGAACACCACATTGCCACTTTGGTCAAAGTCCTTCTATATGGCACATCTCACTACTAAGGGTTTTGCATCCAGGAAGAAAGAGGTCATTGTCTCCTTCTACTCGTCCCTCATTAGGCCAGTCATTGACTACAATGTCCCATTTGGCATGTACCTCACTAGACACCTGCAACAACTGGAGAGACCACAAAAGTACCTCGCAAACAGGATCCTAGGCCTTAACACTTGTCCTTTATGGACAGACTAAAAAGAACTCCAACTATTCTCTGTCTCATACTGCCTATATAGAGGCAATGTATGCTTGACTTACAAAGCCATGTCTGACCCAGCCCTGTTAGAATTTCTACAATTAAATAAATTCCAATCCCTCCGCACGACACTCTCCAGAGTCCTCAACCTCATTACCACAATCAACAGAACATACTGGAGGGACAGGTTTATAACCCAGGGACTGCCCATGCTATGGAATAGACTTCCCATACATGTCAAGCTGAGCACGTTGCTGACCCTCTTCAAGAGAAATCTTGATAAGTGGATGGGAAATAGAAAATTCATCCCAGGGATAACTCGACAGAAGCACTGGGAACTAAGGTCAGGTTCCACAATGCTAGGGTAATCCTATGTCTAGGCTTGCAAAGGCCCCAGGGCCATTAGCCTAGTACACACCTATGAACCTATGATTCAGTTGGCACCCTAACAGTCATGACCTAGTTAGGACAGAGGTTGTTCACTGAGACAGCTGCTTTGTGAGGTCCTCCTGCCCTATGTTCACCAGTTGCAAGAGATAAAGTAGAAACTAAGTCACAGAGACAATTCAATTTCTGATGCAAATTCATCATTCCCTCTGCTGAAGTAGTCTTTAGGCTATATGGGGTGTGAAACCTAGGAAACAACAGGCTAACTTCAAAAAGCTCAGCACCTCCACTCCAACCCCCCCCCCCCCCCCAATATATACACATGCACATACACATGCTTTCACTCTGACTGCTGACCTGCTAATCCCAAGCAGGGAAATCAGCAGTCAGAGTGAAACTTTCTTCAGGACTTCCTTGCCCATACAAGGAGAGAAAAGCTTAAAGGCGTAATTATTATACTTTTTGTTCTGTAATTTATTTATGTCAGCTATCCCACTTTTTTTTCTGTCTCACTAGCTATGTAGACTCGCTCTCTGACAGTGCCCCACTAACTTTCTATCTGCTGTGTATTCAATTTTTTTATCGTGACTGACAATGTGATATTTCATATTAATGATATATTTAAGTCTCCTTTGTTGTTTTGAAATTTTTCATTCTGCACCAGTTTTGCAAATCTCAGTGATGTGCTGAATACACTTAAGAGTTTTCAACTAAATTTAGCAGCTGACAAAGTCCTTTTGCTCCTGTGAAAATTTTCTTTCCAGGTAAAATGTTCCTTCTGTCTTTGCAAAAATAAACATAATAATAGTTCACTTTTCATCCTACAGTGCAAAAGCACTTAGAATATTGCTGCATGCTGTAAACAAGATGAAAATTTGGCTTTTCCGATAACTTGATAACATAATCAGGTATATTTCCTCACAGTCATTATTACTAGCAGTCTGAAGAAGAAGCAAGGATCTCACTGTTTTCTTAGATAATGTGTCCTTTTAATTAAATAATTAATAACTATCACTTTCAGCAAGGATTTCTCTGCATGTGACAGTTCTCAACAAAAGATCAAAGTAAATGGTAATAGAGAGGCTCTAGGACAGGACTGCAGTACAAATAAAATTTCTCTTTTCTTGTATATCTTCTGCAGTCACATACACTCTTGTTGGTTTGATACTTTTTTCTTTATTTAGATTATTTAATCTTTCCTAATAGCACAGGGCGAATGGTTATACGTAAGAATACCAAGCTTGCTTGCTTGCTTGGTAGATAGATAGTTCATAGTTCAACTCCACTTTATTTCTCCCTCACTACCTTACAAATCCTATGCCACACAGAACCAGCAGCATCTAACAAAAAAAAATCAAACCAGTGATATTATGGACTGGATTTTAAGTAGTTACAGCTTACTTATTCCAAGTAGCAGCAAGTCTTATCTATCTTTTCACAGCATATGGTGTGCTCTAAATGTGAGATAAATATATACAGAGAGAGAGAACTTAGGATGCACACACTTTATAAACACACACACACACACACACACACACACACACACACACACACACACACACACACACACACACACACAGGCTTCCCTTTTCACAGGTGACTCGGGAGCACTGTCTGGTTAAGTGACTTGGTTGTCATACAGTCTGCAAATAAAGGTGGAAGGAATCGAACCCTCTTCCCTGAGCACAGGAGTCAGCTTCGTTAACAGCTCAGAGCTTTAATCCTCTGCATTAACTGTTACACTTCGCAAAGATGAAATAGAGAACATAAGGTACCATTATTTATTAATTATCTTGTCTAAACCATAGAAATGTAAGAGGGTAGTAGCTCTCAGAAATGATAACAAGTAGGACTCATCTGAAAAAATGTAAGAATGTTTTTTCAGATGTGCAGACAAGATTTCTTGAAAGGAGTGAGAAGACAGCATTAAAGGAAATCAAAGAAGCAGGGAACATGTGAATAGTGCAAGTCTTTGAAGCAAAGTAGGAAAAGGTTTGCTAGTCAAGAAAGCCTTTACAATTTGTCCTGAAAGTAGGAAAATGTACACAATTCTGTCTTTATGTATTGTCAGTCTATATTTTCTGCTTTTGTTTTTCTTAGGCATATTTATTATGCAGTTATAACTTGTAGATTGTCTTGCTGTTAGTTTGTGTGTGTGGTTATCGAGCAACACTGTAGCTGTTATTTTTCCAATGCAAAAGACGAAGCATTCAAACAAAGCATTTAAGAAATTCAGAGATGTTGCAATGCAAAAGCTTCTATTATAAGCCTGTAATAGAAGAGGCTGTACAGAAGAACATCTGCTTCATACATAAATCCATCACTGAAGGACAAAAACAGTTTGCTGCTAAACACTGAAAAAAAACAGATCAAGAAGAAATGTTAAAGCTAATCATATTTGCTGATGGATGGAAGAGAATGAAGTAACCCATTTGACAAAACATGGTAAAACAGAAGAACAATGGCTGTCTCTCTGAAATGTGACACAGCAGTGCAGTATAGAAGACTCTGACTTACTAGACCATATGTACATGTAAGGTCAGTGATATCAGCAGTTGTAGGCAAGGCACTGTATATCACAATATGAGTGTTAAGTGTCAGTCAGCAATATGTCACACAGGAATACAATTCTTAGTGTGAGCTTGGACACTACAGAAACCAAAAGTGGGAATGAATGGCTGATATTGGCTCACTCATTTTGGGAGGAGGTGGTCTGATAGTTGCAGTAATGGTGCTCTATGGGAGTGTGGAGTAACCAACATGCAGTACAGGATAAGATACATAGTGGTTGTTTCTGCCAAGCTGGTGAAGGTGCCTTCTGATGAAAACATGTTGGACCTATGTGTAAAGTGGTGAGGGTACTTCAGGTCCCTGTGGTAACATGGGTGCAGACATCATTCATCATTGGGGGGGGGGGGGGGGGTAAAACTATCAAGAAGCATCTCTGAACTCTGTCTTGAATGATGCAGTGCCTGTGGATACTGCTGCCACTAGTTCCCTGGACAGCAGACAATTTAGTATTCCAAACTCATTGGAATGAGAGCAGTTTCAAGTGACAGAATCCAAGACTTCCAAGTTGTCTGGATGAAAATGTGCACTGCCTAGGAAGCACAGCAGATTGCAATAGGCAAGTATGATACAGAACACCTTCATGTCTGCATAGATGATGGCTCCCTTCATTCATCTGTAGTCCCAATATTTGGAGTATTGACTTTGACTGGAAAGCAAATGAGCTCAAAATCCACAGGTGGACACTGAAGGTCAGCAAGCATGGAATAAAATGCATACAAAAAAAATCATATTTATTGTCTGCGCTGTGGTACTATGAGACCTCAAATCATGCCAGCAACCCCAAATATATTTTTTGTAATCTTAAAAAGCAAACTCTCACATGGAGAACTGTCCAGCAAAGAAGAGTGGTCTGATTTGCAAATTAGGGATACTGTCTGAATTCATACTTCTAACTTTCCCTAAATTTGCAGAATGTTCCCGACTTTCTCTCATATTTTTGGCCTGTTCCTCATACCTTTGTTATTTTAGAAATTTCCCCAATTTTAGGCTTTAACCCCCCCCCCCTCTTTTTTTGGCTTTATCATGGATTCCTGAGAAAAGTGTTTGAGAGAGACAAGACTGATCTGCATCATGTGGGATTCTAATAGCGAAAATGGACCAGAAGATTAAAAACTTAAATAAGAGTTTGACATTAGAGCACAGAGTTTTAGATATGCAGTCTTACAAGAGTCAGTAAAGTGTCTGTACTTGGTTGGTTGATATGTGTGTGTGTACATGCTAAGGCATCATAATGGTGTCCACTAGATGTGTTGACAGCACCAACATGAAATATAAAAAATATATTACTGTGGCACTATTAGTTACATATTTTTCACTTGATCACAGACATCTGATGTATACACATGGTCAATAAAGAGGCAAAAATTAATGGGCTCTTCTGTCTATAGAAAGTTGCAGTGGCCATCACTGTAAACATCTGACAGTAGCATGCTAAAATTACTGTGACTATTGTTTATGCATTTACTCTTTCATTTAAACATAATCAGACATCTAAAGTGTACAAAGTCCAAGATTCTGTGCTTGGTAGACAACTGGGTGCATGTGTGTACATTAATACGTGGCTTTGTGTGTTGTACTGTGTGCTGTCACTGCCTTTAACCAATTAGGTGTGTAGATCATATTGTCCAAACCTGATGACTGTGTCCATGTGGAAGGGTACTGACCTAGTGATAATTTTTTTGGCTGCTTAAGATATATGGAAACTGACAGGGTTGGGGATGGGGATGAAAAGGATTAATTTCTTACAAACTGGGCAAATATTCCAAGCTAGGGTGTGCTTTTCTAAATGCAGTATACACTGGAGTGGATGCACCTGATCCCTAATCTCATCTACTGCACTGTCATCATCAGAGCCTAAGCTACCTTACCTAGTGGCTGGTGCAGTTCCCTGATCCGGGACCTCCCAAATCCAAACTGAGGACCAAAAAAAAAAAAGAACTTTCAACAAGTCAAGGATGAAACACAAAAAAAGTCTTCTGCTGAAGCTCTATTAAACTGTAGAAAAATGCTTGCTACAAATGTGAAGAACAGCTAGTTATAGTACTACACATACAGCACTTCAACCATGACCACAAATACAGTATTGGCATTCATTTCTAAATGCCAGTACTGCAATACCACTCCCTCTGCAACTGACAAATGAACACCCTAATATCTTGCACCTAGTGCAGCTTCCCAATTCACCCATGCTATAGATACATCTCTGGTCTACATTCTCCACTGTGTAGGTTGCTCTCTCTTTCTGTGAGTGTAGACAGGGGGTATATTGGATTGCACTGTATGCATCTGACAAAAAATAAGTTATATTTATGTGGCTACTTGTTTATAAATTCATTTATTCAAAAACAGACACCCGAGGTGTACTCAGTAGGCAGATGTGTGTGTTTAGGGGTTACAAAAGTTGGTGTGTGCATGTGCTTGACAGTAAAACTGAATTATAGGACTGTGATTATTTATGTATTTATTCATTCATTTGATCACACTCAAACTGGATGCAATTAGTGGGCATGTCTGTGAGGTAGGTAGTAATGGGTTGCACTGTACATGACTGTTTACAATGAAGCAAAATACACGGTACTGTCATGTTATGTATGTTTTGATTTGTTTGTTTGCAATTTGCCATCTCTGATGTATATAGTCAAAGGGGTTATAAAAATCAGTTGGCACATCTGCATGCTTTAGGGGGGGTCTTTGGGTTGCTGCATGTGTGCCTAATCATAGCAAACTGAAACATGCAGTGAATTAAATGTATTCCTGCTTTTCATGGGTACCACTGAACATTCTGGCAAGTTGTTTTGCAATTACCAACTACTAAAAAATACAGTATTGTCATGTAGTTATACAAGTGACGTGACTCTGCAATGTCATGTTTATTGATGTGCTCACTTCACCTTTCACATTACACTTCATGTTGCACATTTAGGCAATAACAGTTTTTAAATTATTGCCGAGGACTGATTCACTAATTTGGTGGATATTGTCTCTCTTTCATCCCTCTCTACTATAGATGACGAACAGGTAGTTTTTTTACATTCTTAATTACATAGAAACATATCAGGATGGACAGCCTCATTGCAAAATATAAACAAACTGATCAACTGACAGACTATACAGACATGCATGCTTACATCTCAACAGCTTACTACAAAAAGGGCAGTCAGGCTTGCACGTGCTCAGTATTTATACGCTTGTGCAAGCTCCCAGAAGGCTTCTTAATGAGATACATACATACTGATCCACATCCTCCCTCTTAAATAGATTGCCCTCAATGAAATGACAAGAAAATAAGACAGGCAATAATATAGACATTAGAAACAAACACAATGTTCATGTCCAACTTGTCTATCTGTAACATGGTGGTCTGGAAATGTGAGCTGATCTACTGATATAGTAATCAGAACTGGGTTTAGCAACAGGGACAGTCATCGGTGAACACATCGTATCAGGAATTTCGAGATTCATCTCAGGAACAGGAATATTTACTGGAATTCCCTCTTGAACTGGAGCACAAGACAACTCACTCTGAGATGTAGAGTCTTTCTCACAGGCTAAATGCTGCAGTACAGGCTTGGACACCAGCAGCAAATGTTTCCGATTCCACCTAAACTCTACTCCTTGTGATTCCACAATATACAACCTCGGCTATGCACAAATACTTTTCACAACTCCAATCTGATCATAACCTTTGCACATTTGTATTCTCACTGTCTCTCCTTCACATAATGGACTGAGTGGTTTGTTGGACTTGTCATAAGACGACTTCTGGGCTAAGCGCTTATTTGACAGATGGACTTTCACTGATCTGCTCTTAACACATGGAACCAAAAAATTACTGATGACTGGTAATGTAGTTCTGGTTCCTCTCAAAAGAAGTCTCTGGGCAGGTGAATCAAGATGTTTATCATGAGGAATACTTCTGAGAGTCAAGATATTCAGGAAAACATCACAATTGTCTTGTTTTGACTTCTCTAATAATTGTTTCACACTTTGAACTATATGTTCTGCCAAACTATTTCACTGCGGGTACTCAGGGCTACATGTAACATGAATAAAGTCCCACTCTTCAGCAAATCATTTGAATTGCTGGCTTGTAAACTGTGTACCACTGTCAGAAATAACTTTGCGCGAACAACAATGAACTGCAAAATGATACTTCATCTTAGTAATGATAGTACTGGACGCTAGATTAGGACATAGGTCAATCTCGAACCAATTTGAATAAGAGTCTACTAACACCAAGTAATGTTGACAATTCCACACGAAAATGTCAGTGGCTACTGTCGGCCAAGGTAGATCAGGAATGGTTTAGCTGAAGTGGTTCCTTCTATTGATGCAGCTTTGTACTATTACATACAGAACAAGATGAAAGTACGTTCCCAATATCCTGTGACATAGGAGGCCAAAATACTAGTCCTCTCACCCTTCTTTTGGTATAATCAGTCCCTGGGTGGCCATGATGCAAGATAGTAATATACTCATGTTGCAAGGACTTTGGAACAATTACCTTTGGACCTTTCACGACGATACCACTTGTCAGACAAAATCTCATCTCTGTAAGGAAAATAAGGTTACACTTATTCAGGTAAACTCGATTGCTTTGATGGCCATCCTTGATTGATAAAGTATTTGAGCTTCTGTAAAACTGGATCTAAAGCTGTAAGACTTTAAGCTCATCAAGACATGTGGAAGAAAAATTTCCCACTTCCATGACTTCAAAATCAAGTTACTCATTCTCATGCTGTTCAGTGGTATATCTAGGTGATCTGGATAATGTATCAGCAAGACAAACAAGTTTGCCTTTTGTGTAGACAAGATTGAACTCACACTTCTGCAATCTCAACATCATGTGTTGTAATCTGGCAGGAGCTGTATGCATAGGCTCTCAAAATAGTGACTAGAAGTTGGTGATCAGTTTCAACCTGACTAGGTCTACCATAAAAATAATCATGAAACTTTGGATATGCAAACAATCGCCAAGAGTTCTTTCTCTATCTGAGCATACCACATTTCAGTTTGGGTAAGAGTTCTGGACACATAGGCAACAGGCTGACCCTCTTGAAGAATGACTGCACCAAGACCAAAGTTTGAAGCATCGCATGAAAGAGTAACTGGTTTATGAACATCGCAGTACCTAAGAGTTGGTGGACTGGCAATTCTCGGTTTCAGGACATTAAATGCTCTCTTGTGTTCCAACCATGCCCAGGATACATCTTTACATGTCAACACTTTGAGCAGTGCTGTTATCGGACTCAAATCTTGAATGAACTTACCTAAATAGTTAACCATGCCAAGGAAACATTATAAGGCTTGAACATTGTCTGGACCTGGCATCTCAAGAATTGCTGCTTGCTTGGAAGGGTCTGACTGTAAGCCTGAACTAGTAAATAAATGAACATAAGTAACTTCTAATACCTGAATTTGAATTTCTGAGGATTCAGCTTAAGATTCATTTCACATGCTCTTATCAGAACTTTCTTGATATTTCTGTCATGCTGAGCTTCACCATCACCTTATATAGAATGTCATCTACTATAATAGCACAAGGATACCCAGAAAAAAAATTGCTCCATTGCACTCTGAAAGACTTTAGTGGCAGAATTTATCCCAAATGGCATTGCCTAAAATCTGTATCTACCAAAAGGAGTACTGAAAGTAGTTAGCAATGAAGATTTTCTATCTAGCAGAATTTGCGAACATGAACTCTGCATCCAAGAAAGAAAAAAAACAGTGGCATTTCCATAAGAGCTGCAACTTCTTTGACTGTGCATTGGATAATGAGGTCTTTTTAGTCCTTTGTTCAAGTCTCATGGATCAATACATATTCTGATATCATCTGAGCTTTTCTTATGAGCTATCACCATGGAAGATACCCACTCAGTTGCTTCATCTACTGGACAAATCACACCTTGTTGCTCCATTTTATCTAGCTTAGGTTTGAAACTGTTCTGCATAGCAACTGGAACTTTCTGAGATGGCCTAACAACTGGGCTGACATCTGAGTCTAACTTTATGGAGTACACAACTGAAAGCTTGCCTAGTTTGTGTTCAAAAAGACCAGCATAGGTAGAAAAACTACACTAGGTGAAATTAGAATAGTTGTCTTTTAAGAAAACAGCATAAAATACTTCAGTTCTTTGCCCATAAATTTACTGCACTAACTGTTTCATTAAGCACAGACACACCGTCAATGTAAAAAGTAGGGTCACAGCTTTCTAATTGATCAACTCATTTCTTGGAAAGTTTCCTTTTGAAATGATTCCACTTACTGCATTTGTGGCATTGCTGAGCAAAAGCTAAACATTTTTCTCTTTTAGACTCATGGTTTCCACAATTATTACAGTTAGCAATAAAAATGGGTGGAGGCCATTCTTTGAGTTGCTGATTCACTCTTGAGATTCACTGAGACTGCGAGTACTGTGGAATTTGCTAGAAAACTCTGAGGTTTACCAGTGACTGATGCAGGGTTTACAGTTGCTGCCATGCGCTTGGGCCTGTTTCTTTTAACCATGTGGTGCATACCATCAACACTGGCCTTTAAATTTACTGGAAGCATGCATTTCTCATTTGTAAGCATATTTGTGTGCTTTTCTGTAAGCTCATATCTGACAAATTTCAACAGCCTATTCAAAGTTAAATCACTGTCACAAAGCAAAATCTTTCTCACAGCATCATCTTTAATACCATACAAGTCTGTCTTATCAACTCATCTCTTAAATCACCAAATCTGGATGTTTTAGCTTTGTTTCTCAAATCAGTTATATGGGCTGCAAAAGTTTCACTAGGCTTTTGATCCCTTGTGTAAAATAAGTGCCTTTGCATTGTAATGTTCATTTGGGGGTTACACATTTCTTTAAATTTTCATTTTAAGCACTCGGGGTCTTCTCTTAACTCGGCTGGTACAACTATAGGACGGTTTTCCCCCTCCCGCCAACACAGCAGATGCATACACAAATGAACGCTCTCTTTCTATGGCTTCTGACCCAGCTAAATTAAGCAGAATAAATGCCGTTGTATTGTCATCTTCATCAGAAAATGCAGCCTGTATGAAAATATTGTACTCTTCTCAAACACTCTCCAGTTCTCTGCAATATTGTTATCAAACACAAGTGAACCAGGTTTTTGAAATCTGTCTGCCATGCCAACAAATTATGCCCAAACACACTAACAATATGGCCCCTGTAATCATATAATGAACAAGCTATGTGTGCTTGTAATGACATTCAAATGCACAATAAACTCTTCAAAATACTGTACTTTGTGAAATATCCTTCGAAATGTCTGTATTTTTCAAAACAGCTGTACTGTAATACTGCACAAACATGCCAACACATCATACGCTTCAGATATCTCAAACAGCTTTGATTAATGAGAAAAAGTAGTGCTTAGTAAAAAAAAAAAAAAAATGCAATTTTCCCCTTATTTTATACATTTTAAGCAATTTAGAATTTATTTCAAACATTTGCTGTAGTTATTTCAAATATTTCTATCAATATGTTGCAGTTTCGGACATTTCATTTACTTAGAAGTTAGTTTAGAGCATTCTAAAGGCTTTGTTTCATATTTCCCAAATAAGAAATAATTTGATAAAGTTTTAATACCTGAAATTAATTTCTGACCTGTTTTGCGAGTTATATGTACAGTAGGGATGACTCACTCCTGTTTATTCTTCCAATCTTAACAGAGTGCCTCTTGGTCTCAAATCTGAAGAATCTGGATCCCATTCTGGCACCATATCACTTGTCCCTCTCTAGTATAGATGACAAACAGGTGGGGGTAGTTCATTTACATGCTTTATTACATAGAAACACATCAGGATGGACAGCAGCATTACAAAATATAAAGGAACTGATTAACTGACGGACTATACAGACATACATACATACATCTCAACAGCTTACTACAAAATGGCAGTCAGTCTCGCACGTGCTCACTTTTGTGCAAGTCCCTGGAAAACTTCTTAAAGGCATACACACATTGATCTACATTATGCAAAAGTCTTTGTGTGATGGTATCCAGTAGCACAGTAAGTTTCTAGGATTCTTTGGAAATGTTTGCTTAGAAGAACTGCAGAATATCATTTCACAGGCCAAGTCAGCACCTAGGTCAGGAAAGGATTTGGACCCAACGAAGCTTCCCAGGAAGCAAGATAATGTGATTTATGTTCATATAAAATGATTAAAGTATGGCATACTAAAATTTCTTTCACAACTTATACCTGGAGGAAATTATATGGGACATCATTATTTCAGATGAAAGCATACACAATTCTCAGAACTAGTCATTAACACCTGGTGTCGAAGTACCACCCTTTTCCATATGTTTATTCTTGCTTAGCAATAAAATATGCATTATATTTATATAAATATAATATGCAGTATCTACTTGGAAGCATTGTATAACAATTTTTTTCAAGTCTAGTCAGCACACAGGGCATGAATTGAAAGGGTACACTTTCGTCCTTCACTGGACTTCCTCAGAACATAATTAACAATAATTTCAAAGCTCCTTATATAGCACACATTTTAGTGATTAAACAATTAACTAGTAAACTGGTAGGATAACCCCAGCATCACTTAAAGGCGCTCTGAATAATTCACTGAGTCCACATTTACATTCAACAAACAAGCAAAATACTATGCACAATTAAACATATACATGTATATGTTCATTCAGTCCCGGCTTTATAGCGACATTAAGCCACAACTGCCATTCTGCTTTACAATACTCTAAAAGACATTGCGGTGACCTACTAAACTATCCAGGTCAACTTTATCTAATACAAAAAAACTAAATTTCCTAAAATCTTTACATCTCTGAGTGTGTCACTACATCATTGTTAATATGTTTCTTATGACTGGACAAAATGTGTTCATATCTCCTCTAATTTGCTTATAGTCTTACTAACATAATAACAAGGACAAGTCTCACACCGTGCTACAAATACTACCCTACAAGATTCACAATTTAACTTTTCTTTGGCTGTTATGGTCTTAGCAATGGCTTCTGTAGAAATAGAACAGCAATTTGCTACAAACAGCAGTATTTATATCTGCCACATTTAAACGTTCCATTGATGGTATGTTTATTATTATTTTTTTTACTCTGTAGAAATAGTAAGACATTTTCTTTGACCTTAGTAATGTACGTTTTTTATGAATTAATTTAATAAGCTAAAGTATTTTTTTTTTAAATTGATAGTTGCCACATTAAGGCCATTATACAACTTTAAGATACTGACCCTTGTAATTCTAAAATTCAGAGCTTTTGTTAGAGCTATAAAATATGTATCTTTTAGCATGATAGACATACATATGCAGTGATTCTCCTATTGTATAATAGTTTAATAACATCTTATCTCTTCAAGTACCACTCCTACTTATTTATTTAGAAATTTAGTTGTATTTAATAAGTGAATAAGATAGGAATATTTAATGGATAATTATAATACCATTACATAAATAAGTATAATATTTTTAATTAACAGAAGATTATTAAACTTTTATGTAGTGATAGGGGAAAAGTTTTAAATGAAATTATAACTAATAGTTTTATTATTTTTAATTTGTATATTATATTAAATATTTGTAGGTCATGGCAGCTTTTGGTTAGTTTTGATGAATGTTTAGGTATTGATAGGTACAGAGATAGTATGACAGTTTGTATATTCTACAGGCAAAACAGGAAATTCTGGCATCCGTAGTAGGTTGTATTTTATTAGCAATATATGTTGTTACAGTTGTAGACTTGTTTCTGCTTTTTGTTATTTATGAGTTTTAGTTTATAGAAAGAAAACAAAAAAATGGAATGTTAAGATAGTGTTGGAGGAATGCAAATTCCAAAGTATAGCAGTCCTACTTCTTTTGTTAAAAAAGCAGATAACATTTTGTAAGCCAAGTTATTTAAGTAATGAATTTCTTTATCAGGTGAATCTCTTGCAAGAATATAATGTCTTTTCTATTTAATTTTAGATATCTCATTAATGGTCTCCTTTTGTTGCCATTATTTAATATATTTACATTTATAGATAATAGATTAAAATGATTCATACTGCATATTTGAACAGATTTCTTTTAAATGATAATATGGCCCATTTAACCACCACATTAATGCCGTTGTATGTAAGATAACCCCAGCATCACTTAAAGGGGATCTGAATAATTCAGAGTCCACATTTACATTCAACAAGCAAGCAAAATACTATGCGCAATTAAACATAATAATGGAACAGGTTATAAAATCAAAGCTGAATAAATAAAATATATGTAAAATGTTATGTTAAAAAATATGTATATCCCTAAACATGTTTTACCTGTGAAGCAAAACTAAAGAGTTTTAAACTAACAAATTATCAGATATAAGAAACTCTTACAGTGGGTTCAAAGTTTAGCTGATCTCATTCTTAACACAGAGTTAACAGACACATAGTCATTCAAACCTGGTTTTGGGGTAGCATCCAATCTAAGCTGCCAAAAGAGCTCCTTGTATTCTAGTTTGGCTTCCCATGCCCCCCCAACCCACCCACCCCCACCCCCACCCCCACGGCATCCTGTGGAACTATTTCTAATATCCCAAAAACAAATTTCTGAAAACCTACACAGGTCCTTCAATGTCTATATAAAAGCATTCTGTGTGTTTGCTTTCCTTATGTCATATATGCCCCAGATTGCCCCAGAATTCAGGCAGGGGATGGGGAGGTCAATGAATCACAGAGGAAGAGGTTGCCTATACCCAGAGGAACTCAGAACAGGTGGTAGATAATTCTATGGACCGTATTAAGGTTTTACATGATGGCAAAGTATTGGAGCAAAATGGTTTCCATATTTCTAACTACACCAACCTCACAGTGGAACCAACACACTTTCACTTGTTTGAAAAGGGTTTCAAGTTACACACACACACACACATAGTCCCAAGCCTTTACTGTTTACATTAGTAAATTTTGCTTTTACTTTCAGCATAGTCTCTAGACTAATCACAACTCTCGCTAAAACTGCCAAAGAGCCCTGTTTAGGTGCCTGCAGTGAAAATTAAAGTATTCCAGAGCTACTTCAATTAAGCTTTTGTTAGATACTGATATTTTAAGCTCAGTACTCGCATTTAAACTGATATTTTTTTCAGGTCTTCTCCCTGTGGGGCTGAACCCACTCCATTCGCTATGCTCACTCTGCTCTCCTCCCTGCCCCCATAACATCAACCTTATACCTAGCATGACCCCTTCCCATGCTTCTCTTTCACCTATCCCATAGCCCCCCTAATTATTCCCCTATCAAACCATACCTCCTCATTATTGTACTCCACCTCCCCACCCATTTCTAAATAAGTCCATATAGTACTCCATCCTCTAAACTACTTCTATCCTGCTCATATTCTTTATCACACTGCACTCAACCACCATCATGTCCATCACAAGTATTACTTTGATCTGGCTTCTCTCACTTACACTCTCTCTCCTAACAATAATCAGAACTTTCCCGACACCCAACATACCTCCTGCACCCACCTGTACAACCAGCATACATAACCCACATTTATCAAGTTACTCAGACATCCACCCTAGCTTATTCACAGCTAATAACACTGCACTATGCAAAGTGAAAATTCTACCTCTCCAAAGACACTCCCTTTATCATACCACAAGCAGCAACTACACCATTTTTAGGAAAAAACAGAAAAGTATAACCTACACAATTTGCCAAAGCACTATTTCCCAGTGTGGTGCTGTACAACCCAATCCAGGCCCAGCCCCCCTCAGCTCCAGCAAACCTAGCAAATCTCTTATGCTATCAACCATAAATCTCCAAAGCCTTAGAAACAAGATACCTGAACTCCATACGTGGATTTCCAAGTACAACCAGATATTATAGCAGCTACTGAAATATGGTTGAAATCCTATATAAAATACACTGAATTTCTCCCCATAAGCTACTCATGCCTGAGAGTCGATAGACTCAACAAGAGAGGAGGAGGAGGAGGAGTAGCAATACTCTTCCCTAGAAATTGCAAATTAATTCCCTACTGAAAACTAACACCCAACTTTTCCCTAGACGAAGTACTAATCTTTATATTAAAACTTAACAACCATAAAAACATTTGCGTAATTGCTCTTTATATTCTTCCAGGAAACAACATACCAATATTAGAAAACATTCTTGCCTGGACTTCTCAAAATATAGATAATGAAACCATCATTCTAGGTGATGTAAATATCGATTGGCTAGATATAGGCCACAACAACCCCTCAAAAAACATAAATCTTTACAACTTCTCCCAACTAATTGAAGACATCACCAGACCTCACAAAAATTACATCTGGGGCTCCACAATAGACTGGATATTAGTGTCCCACCCTTTCAATGTCATCAGTGCAGGCATACTACCTAATACCATTAGTGACCACCACCCAGCATATATCATATGCAAAACAACTCCAAGCACAGGCCAACACCAATACAAATCTACCATTACTAAGTTCCAATCATCCATATTTAAAGAAACCTTAGCTAAAGTAAACCGGAAACCCTTCAAATCCCTACCACTTAATGAGGCTGTTGAATTCTTTAACTCTGCATTTCTAGACATCCTAAATAGGCAAGCACCCACCCACCAAAAATGAATAAAACAACCATGCATGCTGGCTCTCAAAATCCACCAAAGAAGTAATGTCCACAAGGGATAAAATCTGGAAATCATGGCAGAAAAACAAAGACAACTCTACTACATTACAAGCAACTCTGTAACCAGGCAAAACATCTAATAAACACTGATAAAAAAGACCACTGCTTCCACCTACAAAGCCAACAAAAATAATCCCCAAAAAGTCTGGTCCTCCATCAGCCAACTATTACACCCAGGCTCTCAAAGCAATCCATCCCCTGACCCAGAAAATCCCCCCCATTGAACTTGCTACCCTCTTCAATTCCTACTTCATTGACACCATAGCTAACCTAACCGCCACCTTTCCTACAATTAAACAGCACCACCACCAAGACAGCTGATGACCAAATCATCTCAGAAAACAAGTCTACCCTTAACCCTAACCTAAAATTCTCCCTCATACCCAATAGCACAATACAAATACTTTTACTTAAGCTAAAACCCTGTACTCTGGCCCCTGACAATCTACCCCCACACGTCCTGCAGCTAGCAGCAAACACTATAGCTTATCCCATCAGCATACTCATTAACAGATTGATTAAAAAATCCCTTGTCCCAGACAACTGGAAAAAAGCATTCATTCTCCCCTTACACAAAGGTGGCACCAACACAGACACCACAAACTTTCAACCCATAGCAATTCTCTCACCCCTATCTAAAATACTGGAAAAAATGCATCCATGCCCAACTCCTCAACCACCTGCATGAAAATCAAATTTTATCACCCACTCAGCATGGTTTCAGACCAGGACACAGCACCACTACCGCCTTCCTATCCTTCCTTGATACAGTTAACCAGGCACGAGATTCTGGTAAAATAATTGCTTCACTTTTCCTTGACCTCTCCAAAGCTTTTGATACCATTTCCCACACTATCCTCCTCTCTAAACTATCCACACTTCACATTTCTCCCCCTACTCTACAATGGTTCAACAGCTATCGCTCCAATAGGCAGCAATCCACCAAATGGCAACAATCTTACTCTCCCTTCCTCAATACTTCCACAGGGGTACCCCAAGTTTCCATACTTGGTCCTCTCTTATTTATCATCTTTATTAACAACTTTCTCACCACTCTCCCACAATGCTCAGTAATCCAGTATGCTGATGACTCTACAATAATATGCACTGCAAATTCCAGCTCTGAACTCCAGCAAATTACCCAGAATGCCCTCACTTCTACTGAATCTTGGGTGCTTAACAATCATCTTGCCCTAAATCCAAAAATAATTAAACTAGTAATTTTACTCCTAGGAAAACCACTCCATTTGATAAAAAACTCTTCACTATACAAGCCCAAGGCAATACCACTAAAGAAGTTGTCACACACACTAAATTACTAGGTATTATTATAGATGAAAACCTTAACTTTGACCTACACAAACAATAACATCAAAAAAACACACCAAAAGTTTGGTATGCTCTACATGCACCATCTTAGCCTCTCTACTAGACAAACCCTTGCAACTACCTTTTTATTACACTCTCTCTCCTTTATGGCGCCCCTCTCAACTAATATCCAAAATTCTACAAAATCCAAACTTGCTATGTGTTACAACAGAATAGCAAAATTTGCCACCAAGGCCAAATTCTTATCCCACCACTGTAAGTCACTGAAACAATTAGGGTGTCTGGAACTCCCCCACCATCTCTCATTCACCCATCTAACTACTGTGCACAAAATAATCTACAGACCCACAGACTGTCCTGCTCCCTCAACTCTACTTGCCAAATACCATCCCAGCAGGCATCTAAGATCTGAAAATCATCTACTTCTAAAAGTAGATAAGCCCACCTTACCTGCTGGTCAACTGCTCTATTCCTTCACTGTCACCAAACTATGGAACTCACTTCCACCTTCTATAAGAAACATAGGCAGCACCACCACCTTCAAACAAATACTGAAAAATCATCTCAGCTCTTCCTGGCTATGTTCCTGCTCTATAACCTAACCTCTTCACTCTCCTTATATGATTACTAAACTCCTATGTCTTTTGCTACTAGTGACTGATGATACTTTCTCCAAATTTATTTTTATCTTCACTTGTTGATACTGGTAAAATAATACTGATTAATGTATCTCTGTTTAACTCTGATTGAATTCTGCTTTAATGTATATTTTCTGTTTATATTACTATAATCAAACAAACTAGACTCCTGCTTTTATGTATATATTCTGTATATGTTACTATACTTACTATCTGTAACACTGTTTCTACTTCTGTACCAATTAATGTTTATATTTTTTCTGTATCTCGTTGGAGCTTTTCTCCCCGGGCCTCCACTGAAAATAGGCTCTTTTAGGCCCAGTGGACTTTCCCGGTAAACAAATGCAATACAAATAAAAATAAATAAGTTTGTCCCAAAGAACAAAGGAAATATTAGTGAGGAAGTTCTGGATTTAAAAACTGTTTACAAGGAAACAGTCTATAATTTTTGAATAAGGACAAGGCTAAACTTAAAACTGTATTTAACACGAAGAAGAGCAGCACATTTAATCTGCCCTTACATACGACACTACAATTTTTTGAGAAAACATGTGAAAGGGACCTTTATTCCCTACACAGGGGAGAAACTGGTATACAGACAATTTATCTCAGAGTGAGTGCGTCCTACTGGAGAAACTAAGTGGAGATAGGTCGATCCATATCATGCAACCTGGCAAAGAAGGGGGAGTTATGATTGCCTCGCAAATTGATTATGTACACAAGATCTACAACATGCTTATAGACGATTCCTGTTATATGATAGTTTCTAGAAATGAAATCAATATCGCATATAGAAACACTAATTTGTTCCTAGTGGATACCTTTCTCCAGGGTACTATTACACCTGAAATCTATGAATTTTTACAGAATAAAAGTCCTTATATACCCGCGATGTTTGGGATTCCAATGATGTCCTGGACCCTCCTTACAGGCTGATTTTAGCACCCCAGGGTTCCAAGACATATTCCTTAGCTGTATATATAAGATAGGAAATTGAAAACGATCCTGACTTTTTATCCTAACATCTTAAGGGACTCTTGGGATTTTTTGGTTAAACTTAATAATGACCCTACCAAAGATTATACCAGTTTTCTCACAGTGGATGTGGTGGATCTTTTTCCCAGCATTCCCCATGATATGGGGCTCGATTGGTTTGAGGAAACTCTTTTATAACATCACCCCTCGAATGAACTGAAGTGGCTTTCCTAGTACAGTTCATGGAAATGGTATTGAAAAACCACTCCTTCTTTGAGGTGGAATATTACAAACAAGTGGTGTGGCAATGGGCACATGTGCCCCTATATTCGCCAACATTGTAATGGTAGCATGGGAGAACCATTTATTATCAGCTCAGATCTAAGATGCCACTGGACATTTTATATCTGGTATTTGGACGATATGTTTTTCATCTGGAAGACCGATCCCAAGGAGCTAGACTCCTTTGTGGAATATTTAACACTACTGAGTTCCTGAGGTTTATGTACAGCCACAACTATCACAACATACATTTTTTTGATTTCGAACTTTAAACTGATCAAGGCCAGTTAGCGTCTAAGATTTTTAGGAAAGAGATGTTTTCCAACAGTTACTTATATTATACAAGCAATCACCCTCTACATTGTAAAAAAAAAAAAAAAAAATGGTAAAGGGGCAGTATATTAGGGTGGCAAGGATGGTTTCAGCTGGGAAACTCTTGGAGAAGGAACTTGACAGAATGACATCAATGTTCCTGGATAGAGGGTACCCAGTAGACCTCTTGAAGCCTTTACGGACCCAGGTGGAGGAAAACAGGGATACAAGATTTGAGTGTATCCTGGGTAAACCAGATCTTTTGGAAAACATGAGGCCACCCTATGATCTCAAGGCAGATAAGTTCCATCAGGTAATGACTATTATGTTTGACAACTTAACCAGTAGGGTAAAGCAAATAATCATAACTGGGTGATTCTCAAAACAGACGAATAACTTTACAAATACCTGGGCAGTAAAGCTACCTTCATATATAAGGTTCATCCCAATATTAAAGGTAGGTTAGAGAGAGGCACACAAGAATTCAAAATATGTACCATGAAATGCAGCAGTTGTAATTACCACCAAATTATCGTAGACCACAAGGAAATTACCTTGGGTAATAAATGTGGAACAAAAATAACCTTCAAAAAAGGCAACTGTAATTCAGTGGGTCTGGTTTATATAGCTCTGTGCAACCACTGTCTTTCATTTTACGCAGGAAAGACAAAAAGGAAGTTAACAAGGAGAATTTAAAAGCATTTATATGACATAAAGAAAGCAAACACAAACAGTGCTTTGCATAGACATTCAAGGAACTGTGTAGGTTTTCAGAAATTGTTTTTGGGATATTAGAAATAGTTCCACAGGATGCCAGAGGGGGGAATGGGAAACCAAACTAAAATACAAGGCAACTTAAGTTGGACGCTACCCAAAAAACAGGTTTCAATGACTAGGTCTCTATTAATTCTATGTTAAGAATGAGATCAACTAAGCTTTGAACCCACTGTAAAAGTTACTTATTTCTGATAATTTGTTAGTTTAAAACGTTTTAGTTTTGCTGCATAGGTAAAACATGTTTTTGGAGGGATAAACATATTTTTAACATAACTTTTTACATATATTTTATTTATGAAACCAAAAAAACAAAAACAAATAAGGCAGTGGTAATCTCCAAGAAAGAGTTTATGTTAGCGCTTTCATTGAAAACAGTAATTCGACTTCTTCAGACAAGTACAAATGATTCATTCCTTATATAATGACTAAAAAGTGATAACCCATATTCATTATTCAATTAACCATTAAAAGACCTAACCACATTTCTTTAAAAATAAATAATAAAAACAAGCTTCTGTAATATAATGTAAATTGAATATAAATTGCCACCTCCTAAATCAAACATACATATATCATGAAATGCATTAATAGTTCAGAAGACAAACCATCTATCAAGTGCTTTTAGTTTCAAAATACATTTTAAAGAACACTGCTCATTAAGTCCGGGGAAAACACAGGCATTAAGTCTGAGCTGCCAATATAGCTCTCTTTCTTCCAAGTACAACTGCCATGGGCCACACCTTTTGTCTTTCATCACTTGCTCGACCATATATACAAAAGTGTGTCCCTCATTTTCCATGGCACGTCTAGCTAGAGCATTAGTAAACTTTCCTTCACTCATACTGTACTGGTGCTCATAAATTCTTTCTTTGAAGTGCCTTTCGGTCTTTCCAATGTAGAACCCAGTACAAAATTGGCACAAAGCAATGTAAACAACCCCCGAGCTCTCACAGTTGAATCTACCCTTTAAATAATAAACTCTATTTGCAATAGAAAATCAGTTAGAAACCTTTATAAGATGACAAAATCTAAAAAATGCACATGTATACATGCCAGACCTACCAGTATGCATTTGACTCCTGTTTTCTAATAAGTTTTTGATGTTAATGCCACATCTAAATAGCATGTCTGGTTCAGTACCAACCTTTTTTGTCTAAATGAAAAATCCTCCATAAGTAGTACACAATTTTTAGCCAGAATATTTCTTAAAATTCCAGCATCCAAAGAATAGGGGGTACTAAATTTCAATACATGATTAGTATTACTATCAGAGAGTGAGGTATGTGCCTCATTGGAAACATCTACAATGTCGGTATCAATATCTATCTGTTCTCCCTTTAAAAGGGGTTTAAACCAACCAGTCACTCTTTTAGTTACTACTTCATCAATAATAGTTGTTAATAATTCAATGGGATAGGACCTAGCCAGAAACATGTCTTTTGAATGTTCACACTCAAGTAAGAAATCATTTTCAAGAGTGACCATTCTGGCCGCTCTCACCAACTGACCCTTAACCATCACCTTCTTCTGATGGAAGGGGTGGTTACTTTCGTGGTGCAAAAAACTGTTAGAATAAGTGGCCTTTCTAAAAATGTTGGCCATGTATCTCAAATTAATGGTGTCCTTAAAAAGGGAAACATCCAAATATGAAATATGCTCGGTCCCAAATTCAAAGGTGAAATCTAAAAAAATCAGTTAACTCAGAGATTTCCTCCACAAACTTCAAAGCCTGTCACCTTTAAAAATCATAAAAATGTTGTCCAAAAATCTAGTATACCAGACATGTTCCTTATAAATATCACATTTAAATAAATGTTCCTCTTCCCAAAAGGCCATTACACAGTTCGCAAAACTCCCCCCCAAAGGGGGAGCCCTTTGCTACCCTGGATTTCTGAAGGTAATAACCATCTTTGAAGAAGCTGAATTACTGTTTTCAACTGAAGTGCTAACAAACTGTTTCTTGGAGATTACCACAGCCTTGTTTGTTTTTACTTGGTTTTATTTGTTTTTTTTTTTGGTTTCATAGTTTGTTTGGTATGGCTAGTGGTTTGTCTCCTAGTTCACCGAATATATTTTCTCTTGAAACTAATGGCCCCACTGAAGCGAATGCTGTGGGGAATCTACAATACTGATCCAGCAGCTGGCTACAAGAGTGGATGATTTGGCTGCTAAAATGAATTGCTGCTGTTCTGTACCTAATAATACTTGTACACCAACTACAGGGGGATGTCCTGCCTTTGCAAGTACATCTTTCTCTGGGACTGCTTCTGGTTCTATGAGTCTACCTCCTGGACAAATGGCTTTGTCAAACAATCAACCATTGAATGTGTCAGCAGGGACTAATGAACACAGGTCATGCACTTCAGGTAGCAATGCTGTTCCTTTCCTTGTTAATTGTCTGAGTGAATCTATGAGTTTTCATAATGTGACCGGAGCATCTGGCTCTGTGGATAATAGACTTTCTGGTGAACATAATATTGTGGAGAATTTAAAATTATTTGATCTCAAGCTGTTTAAATATAAGAAATTACAGCTTGAGATTTTATATCTTGAAGAATGTATAACGAGGCACCAGATCCCGAAAGGATTACGCCAATGGAGGTTTCCAATGGGGCGGTGTGAGATTCTCCATTTCATCATGAATTATTGCAGCTATTAATTAAAAACTATAAATCGGACATGGATTTAATAAAAAATGAGTTAATGGGTTTAGAATCTACCATAGTTGGTGACACTGACTTTGCAAGATACAGATTTGACTACAAACGTATATTCAGCAGTATTGAAAGTGCTTTGAGTAAGCTCAAAGACACTAAAGTCAGATAATTAGAAAGGGTTTGGTTGGATTATCTGCATGGGAAAGCTTATCCCCTTCCAAATAATTTCTGTGATTCGGTGACCATTATCAACAGACTGAACACACTTGATGGGTCATTGGTATCTCCTGAAACAGAGGAGGACAAGAATATTCATGAGAACATCAGAACTCACAAGAGACATAGCAAATGGCTACAGAAGTATGCAGCTAACACTAATAGTAATACCAACACTAATGATACCAGGGAACAGGGTTTTCAGAATGGAGGGTGACAAAATGCACAGCAATCGAACGTTCGTTACTCCAACAGCAAACAACAGAGGAAGAACAACAGGCAGAGGAGGTAGTGACTCAGCGAGAGGATTTATTCGGTCCTGGTGTTGACACAGATAATATGCTGCCTGCATTACATATCTTAAGAAACTCAATAGATGACTTTAAAATCTACAATTTCTCAATGTATGAAATTTCTCCTGCACTTGTTGAACTTTTGGCTAAAGGGTTGTCATTTATGCCATCTAAAAGAGCTGACTTAACTGCCACTTTATTGAACCTTAAAATTTTCACCCGAAAATAAAATCAAATTTAATGTCTTTGTTTGGTAATTTGGTTCTATGCCTCATGATTTACATGTATCAAGTGTGTTTAATCCTATTTTACAGAACAATGTTGCTGTGTTCGAAAGATTATGCGAAATAGACATTAGGAATGCATTGATTAAAAATAGGAAACATGCTTATGATTCTAATATTTCAGTTACTGAATTAGATGCTTTGAATGAGCTTAGACATGCTGGTGTTAAAGATTTAAAGCTTGATAAGGGAGGGGGTTTAGGCTTCACGAATGAAAATGACTGCAACAGCAAGATTTTGGATATACTTAATTCTGATGTTTATGTTGAGGTTTCTTTGAATGAATACAATGGGGCTTGTCAGCGTATTAGATCGTATATTAATGATTTATTTATTGATTCTAGAGTTAACACTGACGTTTTTTATTATGTGAATATATTGGCCCCTGTAACCCAAACTATGTTTGGACTCCCGAAAATTTACAAAAATGAATTAAATCCACCCCTTTGTTCTATTGTGAATGGGAGAAAATGCATGCCCTATGGCTGTGCCAAGTATGTCGACAGCTTACTGAAGAAATACCTAAATGTTGTACCCCTGGTATGCCGTGACTCATGAGACTTTTTAAATTCCTTGACCTTTCATGCTGGATACAATTTTCTAACACCTGACATTAGGGATTTGTACACCAATTCAACAGGCTTTAGGCATTGAATGGGTAAAGGAATTCCTACTCAGAAAGGGTGCCCCTGGGGATGAAATTGATTTAATCGAGCATTTACGTGATATCATTCTTTCAAATAATTTCATCTTTTTTAAACATAGTTATTACCTTCAGTAATCTGGGGCAGCAATGGGCTCCCCTTCTGGGAGGAGTTTTGCCAAGTGCATAATGGCCTTTTTGGAAGAGGAACATTTATTTGAGAAGGCCAACCCACTTAGGTTATTAACCTTGAATTTTTCTTCTGCTCCTCCTTCCTCTCTACTTGCACCTTACTAAAAAAAAAAAAAAAAAAAAAAAATTGCACTTTATTTTGCTTTTGCCTCTTCTTAAAAGTATTTAATTGTATTTATTCTGCTGCATTTATTGCTGCTTGGTAGTAGCCTGATTAAATTACAACAGTTATTCTAAGCCTTTGGTTGAAGCACTTGGGCTTCAGACCTGTTGTTTTACATTAAGAAGGTTTGTGGTCTGCACTGTTGTGACAGGACAGGAAGCTTACATCCTTTTAAGTTGGGAGTTGTTGACTGAAGGCTTAATGTCCGTTATTCTAAAAGTGTATTAGTTCTGGTTAAAGCACTTGGGCTTCGGGCCAGTTATTTTACATTAAGAAGGTGTGGTCTGCACTCCTATGGGAGGAGAGGGTAGATTCTACCCTTCTGAGCTGGGAGTTTCTGGTTAAAGGCTTATTGTGCCTGCTTTTTTAACAGTTTCTTTCTGAATTTGGTACGTCTTGTTTGCTATAGCATAGACTAAATCCAGACCTGTTGAATCTAGCTTTGTTTGTATAACCTGAGCACTAATCCAGACCATCTTTTTTTGGAGAAGGTTCCCCTGCACCTTAGTGGCAGGAGTATACAGTTAGAACTTGCCTGATTGAAGACTGTTGGTACTGGGCTCAGTTTTTAGCTTTTTATTGGTTAATTTGTTTAAATCAGTCTGCTCATTTGCTACTGTTATATTAAAAAAATACACTTTATGCATTGACGCTTAGCTAGGGTTAAACTATTCTCTGTGCCATAGTCTGCTCTTCAAATTTTCCCTTAGAACTAGCCAGTTTTTTTTTAATTTTAGCACTCAAATCTGTTCCTTTGAGCTCAGCACTTGTTCAGAACTCGTTGTAAGCACTAAATAAGCTACAAATTACTACAGCACTCAACTTTCCTCACTTGTCTAGAGGAAAACAGTTTTTAGTACTTAATAAATAAGCACCTATCCAGGCATGTCTAAGGGTCAGCTCCCAGTGTTTTCTCCTGTCTACCTGATGAATCTGGGCATCTTGGGGCAATGCAGCAATTGCCTCATGTACACACAAAACCCTCTCCTCCTACCACCCAACAATACAACCTGTGAGATGCGCACTTATATAGCCAAACTGGAAGCAAAGCTCTCTTCACCCAAGCCTGGACTAGACAGTCAAGAGGAGAAGGTAAACACTTGCACCACACCACAAAGTCCCTCAAAACCTACACCACCAAAACACATACATAACATAAAACACACACCTACATTCGCTAAGGCTCTCAATAAAAATCTGTTCAAGCAAAAGAGACCTCCAAAGCAGAAATGCATGCAACCTCCACGTCCCAACACAACGCAAATGACACTTAGCCCACAAACTCAGTGTCCCACTCAACCACAGCCCATAAGGCATAACAACATACCCAACACTCTAGTCATAGGTGACTCTATAGTCAGGCACACTGATGTTCCAATCACCAGACTAAACAAGGAGAAAGTTACTGTCAGCTGCTTGTCGGGTGCCAAGATCTGCCACATAACACATGTATTCAGGTCACTCCACAAGTACAAATATGACTCTGTCATTGACCATGTTGGTGTGAATGACCCGAGACGTACCTCCCTGGACTACATGAAGAGAGACATGAGGAGCTCTCCGATCTTGTAGCCCAGACAGGTATGACCCTAGCCCTGAGTAGCATCCTGCCATCATCCAGAATGATACCACAGTACAAGGACAAAATGATCGACTTCAACAATTGGCTAAGTTTCTGGTGTCATTCTAAGGGGATCCAGTATCTGTCTGCCTGGGATGACGTGATCGACAGACCACGATACTTTGCCAGAGATGACCTGCACCTGTCACCCTTGGGATTCTGGATACTGGCTAAGACTCTTGCCACCCCTATAGTGCCTTTTTTAAGCAAGGTTCAAATTACAAATTCACCACCGTAACAGGTACAACCAAGCACAATCTGAGGGTAATGCTACTCAGTGCTAGAAGTCTAAATATCAAAATGCATTCACTTGAGGTACTCCTTAAAGTGGAGAACATCAACATCTGTGCAGTGATAGAGACCTGGTCCAAGGCTCCAGAGAGTACCCCTGCATTACCAGGCTAAAATTCATACCACACCTTTCGGCCACCTAACCTGGACCAAAACACTAAAGGTGGAGGCGTGTCCATATTCATTAAGGATATCCACACCTCCAGGCTAGTTGCTCAGCATAACGCATCCGAGATTATCCAAGTGCAACTAACTCTGGGCAAGACTGCAATCCAAATTGTAACTTTCTACAGATCCCCCACCATGCCCCAGGATTCCCACTCCTCATTTCTTGATACACTGGAAAATATTAGGGTACAAACCAACACCCTAATAATGGGCGATTTCAACTACCCCGCCATTAACTGGAAAAACTACTCATGTACCAAGTCGTTTGCTCAACATTTTCTGGAATTCATAAATTCCAACGCCTTGGATCAACTTAACCACACCCCCACCAGGGGCAGCAATATCCTAGACCTGGTCATTACCAACATGGGCGACTGGTGTTCCACACCAGAGGTTAATTCCTCATTGGTAAGATCCGACCATAAGCTAATCAGCCTAGACATCCACATCCTACCCCCACCCCCCAATTAGGGAAACCACTGTAAAAAAATTCTCCAATGCCAACTTCACGCTTAAGACAGACGTGGCAAACATTACGACACCCATGCAGATGGACAACAGAGGTACAACTGCTGAATCCCACACAATGCACTTTAGAAGCACTTACATGAGTGCATGGATCGTGCTATCCCTAACAGAACCAAGATGCTATCCTCCAAAAAAAGGAAGCCAATCTGGTGGTCCCCTGCCATAAACAAACACTACAACAGAAAAAAGAAACAGTTGCAAGAGAGTAAAATCCCATGACTGGAAGAACTCTCTGATTAGCCTCAGTAAGAAGCTGAGATCCCTCATAAAATCCCCCAAAGCTAGTTAAGAAAACTGATTCTACAGACAACCACAAAACGTTCTATATCTATGTCAAGAATCTCAATGGCAACACTCAGATATGCTCTGAGTTACAGCACAATGGCACTAAATATACAGAACCAACTGATATTGCCAACATCCTGGCAGACAGGTTCAGTGCTAACTTTACCCCCCCCACCTCCTAAAGGGCCCATCTCTATACCAGAAGAATGAAAAGTTCCTGTAATCATGGCTGCACAGGTAAAAACCACATTCTCCAAAGCAAAGAACACAGTATCCATGGGACCTGACAACAACCCAGGCTGTGTTCTACATTAATTACAGAATGAACTGGCACCCCACCTAAGCACCATGTTCAATCATAGCCTCACCTCAGGCTTTGTGCCCACTGAATGGCACACAGCAATGGTTATCCCACTCCACAAAGGGGGAGCCACCACAGACCTCGGGAACTACCACCCCATTAGCCTAATGAGCCTAGTCTGCAAGGCCATGGAACGTATCATCATGGAACTTATAAACAAAGACATTGGTAATCTCCAAACTCTGGACTCCAACCAGTTTGAGTTTATAAAAGGCAGATCATGTCTCCTAAACCTGATTGACTTCTTTGAAGCAGTCACCAAAGCCGTAGACGAGGGTGGGGCGGTTCACACAGCCTATCTAGATCTTTTGACACGATCCCCCACTCTGGAATTATAGATTAACTAAACTAGGTATACATCCCTATGTCACATGATGGGTTGCCAGTTGGCTCACTGACAGAACCCACACTGTGAAAGTAGCAGACTCCAAATCAGACTTCAGACCAGTGACAAGTGGAGTACCACAGGGTTCTGTCCTGGGTCCTCTCCTGTTTGGTATCTACTTTTCTGAAGTACAGGCTAACGCAGAAGGTCTTTGGCTAATGAAGTTCACAGAGGACTGCAAACTAGGAGCCATAATTGAAACTCCTAATGATGTGGACATCCTATAAAAGGACCTCAATGAGAGAGATGTCTGGTGTCAAAGTCATAGCCACAAGCTCAATGCCAAAAAGTGCATTGTCATCACCCTTGGTAAAAACTCTGTACCCATGAGCTACCACATAGGTGGTAGTCTACATAACACCAAAAAAGTGCGATAAGAGACCTTGGGGACATAGGTGGATAGTAGTCTCTCCTTTGATAATCACATCACCACAGTAATCAGTAAATCCTTATACGTGGCACACCTCATTACAAAAGGTTTCTCATCCAGGAAAAAAAAAAGAGGTCATTGTTCCCCTCTACTCGTCACTCATTAGACTCATTATAGAGTACAATGCCCCTTTTGTATGTACCTCACAAGACATCTACAACTGGAAAGGCCGCAGAAATACCTCACAAACAGGATTACCAGCCTCAAACAGATGCCTACGTAGACCGTCTCAAAAAACTCCAGCTTTACTCCATCGCATATCGCCTACTCAGAGGCAATCTCTGCCTAACATGCAAAGCTATGTCAAAGGTAGAGCTGATGGACATTATCCGTTTAAAGAAATCCCAATCCCTCAGAGCTACATGCTCTAGGGACCTAAACCTTGTCACCACAATAAACAGAACATGCTGGAGGGATAGATTCCTGTCCCAGAGACTTCCCATACTCTGGAACAAACTACCGATCTATATCAAACAAATTTTCTCATTAGCACTCTTCAAGAAAAATCTTGATGTTTGGATGGGAAATGGGAAATTCACCCTAGGGATCATCTTTGTGGCTCTGCTCGACAGGGGCAAAGGAAAATAATTTTCTTGGGCGGCGAAAGCCAGGGTACCTTTTTGGCTAGGCTTGTATAGGCCCTAGGGCCAAAAGCCTAGGATCTACCTATGAACCTACTTGAATGTGATATTTATAAGGAACATGTCTGGTATACTAGATTTTTGGACAACATTTTTATTATCTTTAAAGGTGACAGTCATCAGGCTTTGAAGTTTGTGGAGGAAATCTGAGTTAACTGATTTTTTAGATTTCACCTTTGAATTTGGGGCCAAGCACATTTCATATTTGGATGTTTCCCTTTTTAAGGGCACCATCAACTTCAGATACGTGGCCAACATTTTCAGAAAGGCCACGTATTCCAACAGTTTTTTGCAGTATGAGAGTAACCACCCCTTCCATCAGAAGAAGGCAGTGGTTAAGGGTCAGTTGGTGAGAGTGGCCAGAATAGTCACTCTTCAAAATGATTTCATACTGGAGTGTGAACATTTGAAAGACATGTTTCTGGCTAGGTCCTATGCCATTGAATTAACAGCTATTATTGATGAAGTAGTAACTAAAAGATTTGCTGGTTGGTTTAAACCCCTTTTAAAGGGAGAACAGATAGATATTGACACCAACATTGTTGATGTTTCCAATGAGGCACATACCTCACACTCTGATAGTAATACTAATCATGTATTGAAATTTAGTACCCCCTATTCTTTGGATGCTGGAATTTTAAGAAATATTCTGGCTAAAAATTGGGTACTACTTATGGAGGATTCTTCATTTAGACAAAAGATCAGTACTGAACTAGGCATGCTATTTAGACATGGCATTAACATCAAAAACTTATTAGAAAACAGGAGTGAAATACATACCGATAGGTCTGGCATGTATAAATGTGCATTTTTTTTGTCATCCTATAAAGGTTTCTAAATAGAGTTTATTATTTAAAGGGTAGATTCAACTGAGAGCGCTCAGGGGTTGTTTACATTATTTTGTTCCAATTTTGTACTGGGTTCTACATTGGAAAGACTGAAATGCACTTCAAAGAAAGAATTTATGAGCACCAGTACAGTATGAGTAAAGGAAAGTTTACTAATGCTCTAGCTAGACATGCCATGAAAAATGAGGGACACACTTGTATATATGGTCATCGAGCAAGTGATGAAAGACAAAAGGGGTGGCCCATGGCAGTTGTACTTGGAAGAGAGCGAGTTATATTGGCAACTCAGACTTAATGCCTGTGTTTTCCCTGGACTTAATGAGCAGTGTTCGTTAAAATGTATTTTGAAACGAAAAGCACTTGAGAGATAAATAGTTAGTATTGTGAAATATTAATGCATTTCATGATATATGTTAATTAATTTAGGAGGTAGCAATTTATATTTAATTTACATTATATTACAGAAGCTTGATTTTATTATTTACTTTTAAAGAAATGTGGTTAGGTGTTTTTAATGGTTAATTGAATAATTAATATGTGATGTCACGTTTTAGTCATTATATAAGGAATGAATCATTTGTACATGTCTGAAGAAGTTGAATTAATGTTTTCAACAAAAGCAGTGAAACTGTTTCTTGGAGATTACCACTGCCTTGTTTGTTTTTACTATATATTTTATTTATTTATCCTTGATTTTATAACATGTTCCATTATTATATTTAATTGCTTACAGCATTTTGGTTGTGTGTTGAATGTCAACGTGGACTCAGTGAATTATTCAGAGCCCCTTTAAGTGATGCTGGGGTTATCCTACCAGTTTACTAGTTAATTATTTAATCACTAAAACGTGTACTATATAAGGAGCTTTGGAATTATTGTTAAGTTCTGAGGAAGTCCAGAGGGGGATGAAAGTGGTCAACTTTGGAATTTTAACTTTCAATTAACTTGGATCCGATTCCTTACTTTGCATCTGGGCAGATGTGGATTTTGTATTTTTGGTTCTGGAGTTTTAGTCTATGTTTTGGCACACTTTTTTGGTTATTAGCAAATAGCTTACTTAAAGAGAGGAAATGATTAATATTTTTAAAAATTCCATTGGGATCTTAATAATCCTGATGATTTCAAAAGAAAAATGTTACTAATACACTTAAGCTTATTCAGCAGAGACATTTGTTGGTTATCTTAATAGAAGCTAAAGAAGCTTTAAAAAAAGGAAAAATGGTAAAGCTTCAGGGTTAGATGGTTTTAAGTATGAATTATGTAGTCTGCTTTCTTCTTAAATATTTTAGAATTACAGAGTGATGTTTTCAGGATAATTCAGAGTGACAAAATAATTCCTTGTTTAAGTATAGGTGAGATTACAGAAAGTTTCCATGAGGGAGGAAAATATAAGTTAATTTCCTCATACAGACCTATTTCATTATTAAATGTAAACTATGAAATATTTACGTCCATCTTTGCTACAAGATTAAGAGATACAGAAGATTAATAAAGATCAAACAAGATTTATAGTCAATCAATTAATCTATGATAATATAAAAAGGACAGCACCCATCTTAGAGTTAGAAAAAGGAATGAACAAAAGCTTTCCACTAATTAGCTTAGAATCAAGACAGCTTTTGATTCTGTAGATTGGAACTACTTGTTCAAAACTTTGGAAGAATCTGCATTTATAGAACAATTTATGGGAATACTAAAAAACATGTTCAGAGACTCCAAAACTGGATTTCTCAAGGTTCATTTTAAACAAAAGCACAAAGCAAGGGGGTTGTCCCCTCTACTATTTGCATTTATCAAACCCTTAGCCAATAGTAAAATAAATAACTCAAGATGGATTCTCAATTAATAAGGATCGTCAATCTAAAGCACAGCTTTTTGCAGAAGCCATTTTACTATAGGAGATTTAAATTATTCAGTTGCAAAAATAGATAAGGAAATGGAACAGTTTCAAGTATTGCTGCTAAAATTTAACAGTAAAATTTTAGTGTTAAATCCATTACTAGATAGTAAGTTTAAAGACAAATATATAAATATAATTAGGAAGGAAAAGAACTAGAATATTTAGGAATAACAATCTATCAAAATGAGCGCAAGATTAATAATTTTGAAAAAATGAAGTGGCACTTCATGGGTAGGTACTAGGCTATCGGCCCAATGGCCGAAGTAAGCCTAGCCAACAAGGCTCCCTGGCTTACACCACTGAAGAAAGTTATTTTTCTGTGCCACTGTCAAGCAGAGACACAGAAGTGATCCCCGGGGTGTATTTCCCATTTCCCATCCACTCATTAAGATTTTTCTTGAAGAGTGCTAATGAAGAACTTTGCTTGACATAAATGGGTAGCCTGTTCCAGAGTATGGGAAGTCTCTGGGATGGGAATCTATCCCTCCAGCATGTCCTGTTTATTGTGGTGACAAGGTCTAGGTCCCTAGAACATGTAGCTTGGAGGGATTGGGATTTCTTTAGGTGTAGCATGTCCAACAGCTCTGGGTTTGATATAGCTTTATATGTTAGGCAGAGATCACCTCGAAGTAGGCGATATGCTACAGAGTAAAGCTGGAGTTTTTGAGGTGGTCAGTATAGGGCATTTGTTTGAGGCCAGTAATCCTCTTTGTGAGGTACTTCTGTGGCCTTTCCAGCTGCTGCAGATGTCTTGTGAGGTACATTCCAAAAGAGGCGTTGTACTCAATGGGTCTAATGAGTGACAAGTAGAGGGGAACAATGACCTCTATTTTCCTGGATGAGAACCCTTTTATGATGAGGTGTGCCATGTAGAAGGACTTCCTGACTACTGTGGCGATGTGACTATCAAAGGAGAGACTACTTTCCACCTGGGGTCCCAAGGTCTCTTATCACGCATTCGGTGTTAAGTAGATTGCTGCCTATGATGTAGTTCATGGGTACAGAGTTTTTACCAAAGGGGATGACACTGCACTTTTTGACATTGAGCTTGAGGCCATGGCTCTGTCACCAGGCATCTGTCTCAGTGAGGCCCTTCTGTAGGATGTCCACATCATTTGGGGACTTGACTATGACTCCTAGTTTGCAGTCATCTGCGAACTTCATTAGCCAGAGGCCTTCTGTGTTAGCCTGTACTTCAGAGAAGTAGATACCAAACAGGAGAGGTCCCAGGACGGAACCCTGTGGTACTCCACTTGTCACTGCTTTGAGGTCAGATTTGGAGTCTGCAACTTTTACAGAGCGAGTTCTGTCAGTGAACCAGTTGGCAACCCATCTTGTGACGTAGGAATTTATACCTAGTTTAGTGAGTTTAGCTATAATTCCAGAATGGGGGATGGTGTTGAAAGCCTTGGTGATGTTAAGATAGGCTGTGTAAACCACCTTACACTCATCTATGGCTTTGGTGACTGCCTCAAAGAAGTGGATCAGGTTCAGGAGGCATGATCTGCCTTTCACAAACCCGAACTTCTTACTAAAAATGGATTTTTTTTTTGTTACGCTTGAGGATGGGTTACTATTGCATTAAACAGCTTTAATACTGGACAAAAAAAACTTAAAAAAATGGAAAAATGTTAACTTCATTCTTACAGTATCCTAAAAAGCTAAGAATTGCTTACAGAAATCATACAGGATTATGGGAGTATTGTCATATTAGCTTCCCGGTTGCAGAATCTTATTTCATCACTGCAAATTTTATTTCTGTTATACTCTGGGGAGATTCAACGTATTCTAGTCAATGGAAAACCACTCAGAAGCAGATTATACTGAATTCTTATAAGTTTATCAAATATGATAAAATAGAAATATGTAAATCCTTTCATCTGGTTAATATAATTTATCTTAGAAGGAAATTCAGTTCAATCTTTAGACTTTTGCATATATGAAATCAATTCTTAACACAGTTAAGAAATATGTTTTCAAGACCCCATTAATATTAAAATGGAATTTCTTGTGCTTTCCCACTGCACACACATCTAGATTTAAGGAAACTCAGAACAATGCTAAATTGAATTTACTAAAAAGGAATGTATTTGTATTATGGTCCGATTGCTTTAAAAAGGAAAAGCTAAGTCACTAGAATATTTAATGAACTATAATAAGTTGGATCAATCTGTTAACCAATTAATATCATCAGTCAGTGAGAAATTAAATGAATCTGTAGATATGAGTGAAGAGGAACACAACACTATTCTCCCATTATAATAAATATATACGAATGCTATAATCAAAGGTAAATTGCCCTAGAAAGGAAGCTTGTCTGAGTTACATAAATTAATTATAATTATTTTGATGCTAACTTCTGAAAATTTGTACATAGTAGTGGATTGACTAACTCAATAAATGGGAAGAATGACCAATTGATTTAAGTGCTAAACTTCATCTTTATACTGGAAAATTTTTATATGAAAATATATACATAGAATGTTAATTACTCTGTATAAAATCTCTAAGTTTAGCAAAATAACTTTTTCATTTAGTTGGAGATGTAGTAAGGATGTGAAAGCTGAATGGACACGTTTATGGATTGTGAAAAATTAAATATACATTGGTAAACACAAGAGACAATTCAATCAAACAGTGCAGACTTATTCAAAGAAGGTGTTTTTTGGTTAATAAACTCGCCTATCCAGTCTGTTGAGCATACAATGTTTCCCTGGCCTACTACTGCCTTACTGGCTGCTGCTGCTGCAGCATTATCAGTTAAAGATGGGCATCACATTTTATTTTCAGCCCAAGATAATGAAACATTTCATCAACTACATCTGCTGGGGTCGGATGAAAGCTACTTGTAAGCACAGAATAGTCATCAAAAGCTACCTTATTTTGACACATATCAGGAGACAGTAAAAGTAATCAAAGATGAGCATCGGAATAAGGCATCTATCCCATCAGCACAAGGCTGGAGTTTCATTTCATGGTTTTCACCTGACTATTCACCTGACAGTATAGAAGAACACTATACTGAACTGTTTTGTACAAATTAGCTTATTCAGGCTAATGATGTAGGACCTACATTGAATGTTGCCCAGCTGATAGAGTACTATATAATGATCAGTCCTGTGGCCATAACCTTGTTTCCACCTGATCACCCTCAGTATGCTGGCAGTAGGATGCCAGTCTTTCCCTCACTATAAACATGAGCTGCACATAAAACTCATGGTCAATGAAGCCATCATTGTTGCCAGCCTAATCTCTGCTGTAACAGTAGCTTATATTCTACTCCTCTGCAGTTCTCTCTATTTGCTCATGTACATATTAATACAGAAATTCAAATAAATTTGTTTTTAAGCAGTAAAAAAAAATATATATATATATATATATATATATATATATATATATTGAGAAGAGGGAAGTATGTTTAAGGTGTTATTGTCTTTTCTTTCATTAGTATTATTGATCTAGCTAATGTTCCACTTCCTTTATCTGTAAAAGCTAAACAACAAAAATGGTTTTGAGTCTTCTGGAAGTAGCTAGAAATGTTATTATAAAAACATGGAAACTGAACTCAGTTACTACAATTAAAGAAATGTTAAATTTACTAGCAATACTATGTAAAACTGAAAAAGTGATAAAAATAAGAGCTATAAATCATACTTAGACCTTTAAATGTTGGTTAAGCCTTGAAATGTTGCTATTGAAATACCAAATCTCTTAATGTGTTAGTTGTACAAGACTACCTTGATGATTCAATGCATTCCTAACACTGTAAAACAGTATGTGATGTTGAATTTCTTCCTGCGTTTATATTGTAAATATGTTAAATCAATAAAAAAACTTAATAAAAGAATAAAAAATGTATCCCCTAACTGAGAAGGAAGGGCATCTATTACTCTGTGAGACGAGCTTAATATGCAAGACATTAGGAAAGAAGACTGGTTTGAAGGATGAGGAGGAATTCCCTAGAAAGGAGGAACTTCCCTCCCAGTGCCATCTATAGCTTAGGTGGATAACATTTGGGACCCATTTGTTTTAAAATATCAGTTGCCAAAGAGAAAAGTGGAGACTCAGACTTTCTGGAAAAGAAAAGGGGGGTGCCAGAGGGGGAGGGGGAAAGAAAGTCTCTTAAATACTCATTCTGACGTGATACACTGTCCTTGGTTTTGGGAGTTTCCAGAATAACTCTTGCAACTTCCTTGCCATTTCTTCTTAAACATATGTTTACCTGCATTTTGTTATGACTGTTTCTTTTGTTTAACAAAATTTGATGAGAAGTTAGATAATCCCTTGGGAAATGCATTATATTTTCCAAACACTTCTGCAGCAGAGCGGACAGAAACGAAATTGCTATCCAAATAATTGAAAATCTCATTTTATCATCATCTGGGAAACTGATAACAGAGCCATGCAAACCTCCTCAAAATAGTACTAGTGGCCATAGCTTTTGAAGTATTCAAGTCCTATACACACTATATAGAATAAGTAGTGACTTGAACAATAGAAGAAATTAATTTAAAACACATTTGCAGACAGACCATTCCTCATTTTCACAATTAGGACAAACCTTAACATATGAGTTGACAAGTCAAAATTCTGAAAATCAAAGTTGCAGAAATATACACATTTTCCTGTACTTACCAATAATTTTCCCATCCTTATCTGAAATTGTAGGACTGGAATTAACTAAGCATTTAGCAGCAGAAAGATTAAATTTATAGCTGCTGGTTCAGGTTTGGGAAGAGTGCATAAAAAACCTAAAAGACTGAAGAACTTTATACATCCTATCTGCCTTTTTAGGAGCAGCTGGCTGGCTGTCAGAAAAACTGCAGGCATTAACACACACATCCTCCAAGGTAGACAAAACTGGAGGAATAGGGGCATATTCTAGAAATTCATTCAATAACATTTCATTCTATTTTCTGAGCAACTGAGTTTCTCATTGTTCTCCCATGGAAAATGCTATCACACTTTAGAAATAGTCTCAGAGAAACAGAAACCCCACAAAGTGGATCTGAAATTGAACTCTCCTAAGAATCTGAAGAAATCCTGTACCTGTCCCTTCATTCTCCTGTCCAGATTCAGAATCGTGAATCTCTTTGGGAATGATCTCTCTTTCTTTTACCAAAAACTACTTCATAAGAAGGATCAATACCCTGAATTAAACCCAGAATCAAACCCAGTAAACTACTCCTGTCTAAGGAAATTTGAGGAGGGATAGATACGTTTAGTTTTCTGTTTCTTTTAAATAGGAAAAATGGAACCAACTGTGTTAACAGTAGCAACAGGATCTCCCCTAGGGATGGGCAAAACATTCAGACAAAAAAGGGAAGCCTTCCCTGTTCCTCTTCCAGGACTGACAAGACTGGCCCTCCCCTGCCCACTGAGGGGCCTCCAACAGACAGAGGATGTGGTTCTCTCCTGGTCCATAGAGGCTATAGGCAAACAGCTAACTTTGCTCACCTCTCCCACTTCACTAACCCCACCCACCATCTCCCAACTCTCTTCCTTCCTTCTGCTTCTATAACTCTTACGTAACTCCACCTCCCCCCACTCACACACTGTCAATTGCTACCACTCACTTACTCTCCCACTATCCCCTCTCCACCAACACATCCACACTTATATTGCCATCAGCCCACAGCTCTACAACACACCAACCTCCCTACTCCTACCTCTCAAACACACACACACTTCTCTAATCCATCAACTCTCAGATATGTCAAACTCACCAACATGCTCAGACATCTTCTACACTCTATAGTACAACTTAAATTCCAAGCTGACATTCACCCCAACCCAGGACCTCAAGCCATCTCCACTCACCTGCCTCACAAGCAAAACCAAATCAGTTTACTACTCACCACCACTCCCTTCCAAAAACCAGCAATACAGACCTGCTCTTTATCAACTTCAATCTCCACAGCATCCTAAATAAACTTACAGAATTCCATGTCACCCTAAACACCTACTCACCTGACATTGCTGCAATAACTGAAACATGGTTAAAGCCAAATATTATAGATGACATAACTACTACAGGCTACAACATCATAAGACTACACAGACTGAACAAACGAGGTGGTGGTGTCACCATTATATTTAAAGACACCCTCAAGATTTAACAGTTAAACTGTACGCCACCCGACTTACCCAATTCTAAAATCCTAACAACATGACTTGAGATAAACCCAAACAAGTCTATAATTATCATAACTGCCTATCTCTCCCTTGGTAACAACCTACCCACCATTGAAAATCTACGGTCTTGGGCAGCATCCAATTTCAACCAAGAAACTATTATCCTAGGTGACTTCATCCTAGAACTGGCACTCATGCTCACCCACCAACCCCTGCCACTTCCTAAACCTTTTCAATTTCACTCAAACCATATCCTGTCCAATTCGGACAAACATTCCAAAAGGCAGTCAACCTTAGACTGGATACTAACAAACCCTACCTAATCTACCTAGCTGGCTGCCTTCCAGACTCCCTCAGTGACCACTCTCCAAACTTCTTGTACAGAAAATGAATCCACACTGAAACCAACATAATATATAAATTCATCCATAGCAAGAAAAATATCTCCCCTGCCACTTTTAAACTGCTACTCCAACAAAATGACTTGTCACCACTAAGTAGCCTCCCTCTTTATCATGCTGTTCAATACTTCAAAAATAGCTTTCTTAATCTATCCAAATGCAGGCAAACAGAGTGAAAAACAACTCCAGTAAAAACCAAGAAACTTGCATCAGCGAAGCAATAAAGCCACGGGGTATTCCAAGCAGTTTAAAAGAAAACACAGTTTATTGCCACAAACTAAAAAATAAAGACATTGTACCACTATGTGTATTGACATTTGCTGCGTTGTTTCTGCCTCTCAAAACCACTTCCTGGTTCATCCCACTTTGAATGGTTGCTACCAGGGAAACCATAGATTGACGTAGAGGTGTAAAGAGATCAACCAACTGCATTAATTGGCCCAATAGTTTCCTAGCTTGGCTAACCTCCTCTTTTTATTTCTTGCTTCCATTTCCATGCTCGTTTTGCTGTCCATTGCCCAAAAAGAGATCAATAAATCCAAATGCAGGCAAACCAAGTGAAAAACAACTCAAAACTAAAAAAAAATAATGACATTGTACCGCTGTGTGTATTGACATTTGCTGCGTTGTTTCTGCCTCTCAAATAAACTGTGTTTTCTTTTACACATAGCAGTACAATGTCTTTATTTTTTTAGTTTGTGGCAATAAACTGTGTTTTCTTTCCAACTGCATTGGAATACCCTGTGGCTTTATTGCTTCACTGGTATGAGTTTCTTGTTTTTGACTGGAGTTGTTTTTCACTCGGTTTGCCTGCATTTGAACTTATTGGTCTCTTTTTGGGCAATGGACAGTGAAACGAGCATGGAAATGGAAGCAAGGAATACAAAAGAGGTTGGCCAAACTAGGAAACTAGTGGTCCAATTAACGCAGTTGATCTCCTTACACCTCTAAGTCAATATATGGTTTCCCTGGTAGCAACCATTCAAAGTGGGATGAACCAGGAAGTGACTTTAAGAGGCAGAAACAACACAGCAAACGTCAATACACATAGCGGTACAATGTCTATTTTTTTAGTTTGTGGCAAACTGTGTTTTCTTTTAAACTGCATTAGAATACCCCGTGGCTTTATTGCTTCGCTGGTACGAGTTTCTTGGTTTTTACTAGCTTTCTTAATATACTAAACAATTGTGCCCCCACTAGAAAAATTGGACCAAAATGTAAGCACCTACCCTGGCTAACAAAAGACACTAAATTCCTAATCAAACAAAGAGACAGAGCATGGTTGACATCACACCACCAAAAATAGAGTAAACCTTATCACATATTAACAACTCCGAAACCTAGCTAAGAAACGAAATCTGACAAACAAAACTACTTCCACACAGGCCAACACCACCACAAAAACAAACCTCAAAAATTCTGGAAAGAGACAATCTCCTCAACCCTGGCCATACCCCAACCCCTCCACCTGTCACCTCAAATGTAACTGACCCTATTGCCACACAATTCAACTTGCACTTTATTAATACAATCACCACCCTGCTAGGTAACCAGCCTAACCAACCTCTGTTTAAACCCACATCCACCTTAGACTTCCTCAACCAACTCTCATTTATACAGATTCAAACTAACTACATAAAATCACTCTTTTTCCAAACTTAAACCATGCTGTCTAGCAGCAGACCAGCTACCCAATGAATTCCTTAGAATTGCCTCCCCTGCAATTGCCTACTCCATATCTGTCCTGATTAACTGCTCCATTGCAGAGCAATACATCCCCTGTCTCTGAAAAATACCATACATCATCCCCTTCCCACAAAGGCGGACCCTCTAAAATACTAACCATTACCGTCCTATAGCAATCCTCTCACCTCTGGCAAAAATTTTAGAAAAATGCATCCACAACCAGCTCCTAAACCACCTCCTCAATCTCAGCCTCCTATCCGCAACACAACATGGTTTCAGACCAAAAAATAGCACTAGCACCGCCTGTCTTTCACCAACACCATCCAATAGGTCATAAATGAAGACCAACTCATGTCATACATTTTCCTTGATATGACAAAAGCCTTTGACACTGTAACCCACCAAATCCTTCTCAACAAACTCTCATCACATGGCCTTAGTCCATCAGCTCTATCCTAGTTCCATAGCTACCTTACTAACCAACAACAAGCTACCAAAATGGAAAATAGCCTTTCCTTCTTACTCCCCACCTCTGTTGGAGTCCCACAAGGATCAATACTAGGCCCTCTCCTCTTTACAGTTTTTACAAATAACCACAGTTCTGCAACGCAACTAGCCTCCATTGTCCAGAACGCTGACGATTCCACACTTATATGCTCAGCCTCCAAGATATAAAAAAGTACCTCACAGAACATCAACTTATTCTAAACCCAAACAAAACTAAGATAACAGTTTTTAGAAATAAACTCAAATCACAACAGCACCCACTAGCAATACTCTTCTCAAATGGAACCAAAATAGAACCCACATCCAAACCAAACTACTAGGCATAAAAACAGATGACAACCTAAGATTTTATAGACGCATTTCCCTCACTATCAAAAAAGTCCACTCCAAACTAGGCACCCTGTATAGAGCCAAGAAATACCTTACAAAAAGTGCCAGACTAGCCACTGCACTCTCACAACTACTTTCAACCCTCCTTTACGGATCCCAAACATTTACTAATTTGCGAAAAACTGACCTAAATAACCCATAATCATGCTACAACAAAATTGCTAGGTTTGCCACCGGGCACCCATATAGGACCCACCACTCCACCATTCTTTCCCAACTCAGCTGGCTAGAACTCCCTAACCTCCGATCACTCAAACAGCTGTCCATAGCCCCCAAAACTATCCACTGACCCAATGACTGCCCTGCACTTTCTAAACTAATCCAACCCTGTGAAAATCTCAGAACACTTAGATCCTCAAACAAATTTATGCTAAAGGTTATTCAACCCCACAACTCCCATGGCACCTCCCCTCTACTCTTTCAAAATTGCCAAGCTCTGGAACACTCTTCCTCCAAACATAACAAAGAACCCTAACTATCATGATTTCAAACAACTCCTGAAAGAACATCCAGCAAACCTTTGGCTTTGCACCTGTCACACACCTGGCTAAGCCTACCCACTCCCAACGACATCTCCTAACTTTATTTCCTTCTTATCTCTTGCTCTAACCCACTGGCTTCTGTTCTTACCACCTATCTAAATTCTTTCAGTTTTCTGACAGCTTCTAGTTTTTGAACAGAGGTCTTAGACAATCGTACTGATCCTAAAGTCTGCAAGCACACCTTCCACTGTTTCATGTTCTGTATAGAATATGATCTCCTAATGTCACTGTATATCCATGCATTCTGTTACCTCCTGCTGAATTTGTCTTTCATAGTAATCAATATCGCAAGTTTCATTACACTGTGACTATGCTTCTAGCTATGCCTATAGTCATAGTATTGTATTTTCCTACAGGTTCAAATTCTTGAACCTCTTCAGAGAAAAAAGGAATCCCTTTTTCTTTCATCAGAAACAGCCTTATAAGAAGGGTCAAGAGCCTGCACAAGCTCCTTGGCGAAGCCTAATAAATTACTCCTGTCTAGAGTAACTAACACAGGAGAAGTTAAATGTTTAGTTTTCTCTTTTTGACAAGAGGTTCTGAAGAAACAGAACTACTTTTGCCAACACCTGCCCCAGGAATGGACAAAACATTCTAACTAAGCAGGGGCATATTCTCTGCCCCCTCTCTCAAAACCAATAGTGGCTTTCCCTTGCCCCTAGTGGGCCCCTAATGCCACAGAGGATGTGTCTAACCTATGGTCAATGGTGGCTGTATGGACTACATCAGAGGGATCTAAATAAAACTAAGAGTGGTGTGAAGAACCGGCTTTGGCCACAGCAGTCACTCACTTGAGGTTGAGGCAAATTACAATCCTGTTATGGAGGTAAAAGCTGTTCAACAATCTTTAAAATTGTGGCTGGTAGAAAGTCCATGCCAAAAATGGTGCTCGTTTACTAGGGAAGCTTAACAATAGTCAGTAAAACAGCAAAAAACATAACTTTAGACCTGAAAAAAAAAAACATAAAAAAACACTTGTTTAAACAATTTATCCAATCACTAAAATGAAAATAACCACAGTTTCCCTACAGAAAAGTAGTTTCAAACAGCATTTACCATAAAAGTAAAAAAGTGCCCTCCCATTTACTGGTATATAAAAGTCAAGACACAGTGAAACAAAACACATTTTCTTAAAAGGACTTCTTTTTAAGTAAAAATGTAAAGTGGACGTTTTTTTCTTTCTCCTGAAGAGAAATTATATGCCTAGCAATGAAACAGTCTTAGCCCATCGTCAATCCTCAAAAGCCCAAAGAGGAGCACAATTCTCTACAACAGGAAATCTCTGAAAGGCTCGGCACCCAAGCCCAATTGTTTTGGGCACATGGAAAGTGCACTCAAGCTTCAGAGGTTGCCCAGTTGTTATACCCTATGCAGGATATATATAGAGTATGCTTACTATACCAATGATCATAAACATTATATGCAGTGTGCAAGGAAGGAAAGATGGAAGCGTGCAGAGATCATATTTTTTGACACCAAGAAACCTTTTGACACTATGGAATGGTCATGTTTGTTAAGGTTACTAGAAGAGATACGGGTTGGGCCTAGATTTGTGAATTTGTTAAGGTTATTCTGCTGTTCTCCAAAAGTTGCAATTAACAGTTAATGGGGAAATGACTATGAAGATACAAGCACAAAGATGAACCAGACAAGGATGCCCCGTCTCAGTCTATTTGTTCCGGTTAGTAAGAGGCTGACACGGGCTCTTTGTGAAACATAACTTGTGAAAACAAAGACAGTCCACTTATTTGCAGATATCTGTATGCTGGCCTAAATAAACTGAGCTTTGTGATAGATGCAATGTGCAATACTTACCAGACTTTTAAAATGTTTTCAGGTTTAGAGAGTAATTGGCTTAAAATGGTTCAGATATGAGTGGGGAGGTGACTAGGATGGATTTAATTAGCAAAAAAGAAAATGTTAAATATTTGGGTATAAAGGTATGGAAGACTGTAAACTTTTCATAATAATGTTTTGCTGATATATCAAGTTTCTGGCTTTGAGTCTTTGGAAAATTAGGGCAGGCACATTTGAAGGAAGAATTACTATAAACCAAAGGATGATACTGTGAAATATGCTGTGATTATTTAGACATT